>NC_058136.1:25465102-25530102 GCF_016433145.1 Gracilinanus agilis | reverse complement strand
CATGACAAAAAATGAAATTGTTTATATCTTGGATAAGAAATTACTACCTATGTGGCAATCATTTTATAATTAACTAATTATGAGAAGTAAGCCTGATTAAGAACAAAGGTGAAAATAACATCAAATTAAAACAGATGAATGAAAGGATAGTACACCTGATTATAGCACTTCTAGCCTAACTTATTCAAACAAGCTTTTGATCCCAAAAGATGGAAAGTAAGCAAAAAGTTAATGTTAACTCTCTTTTTTTTAAAACCCTTATTTTCTGTCTTGGAGTCAATCCTGTGTATTGGCTTCAAGACAGAAGAATGGTAAGGGCTAGGCAATGGGGGTCAAGTGGCTTGCTCAGGGCCACACAGCTACGAAGTGTCTGAGGTCATATTTGAACCCAGGACCTCCCCTTTCTAGGCCTGCATCTCAATCCACTGAGCTACGCAGATGCCTCCTCTATCTCTTTTTTGAAGAAGCTTAATTGATACAAAACAGTCACCACAACACAAAGGTTGAAAGAGCCCAGAAACAGGCTAGCTCAGCAAACACTCTATCCTTATAAGTGGAAACATGTCATATAAGAACAACATGATTTAGCAATGCATTTAAAAATTATTTTAAAAGAAGTTTGAAGGATATTAGAATAATTTTCAATGTACAAAGTGCTATTAAGCATTTAATGAGACTATGAGCCTCTATATATCTTAGAATGAGTGCAAGCCAGCCAAATCATCCTGAGAACACTTGTGGATGAAACTGGAAAACAATGAATAAACATGAAATACAGTAAATCTCCCAGTATTTGTGCGGTAATATAGTATTATCAATTATTATAGTGGCGCCATCACATCTATATTCTGCCATTTTGATACCCAATGAACTTTGAACTTTGTAAAGAAGTAGAAATAAAACTTCAGGAGATTAACAGGCATAGAAACTGGGCTTGACAAGATACATATAATATAGAAATATATTTTAAAGATTCTGAGGGGATCAGTTATCAAGATTTCTCAAAGTGAGAAATATAACTGATTAGACATCAACAACTACTGACCATTTGCCCACTTCCTCATTTATTTGACAGCTTAAAATGGTCTTTCAACTTCTTGAGGATAATTTAAATGAAAACTTGAGAAAAAAAAAGTAGAGTTTTATAGAAAATTACCAGGAGTAGTCATCTTCATAGTCACAAAGAAGTGGAGAGGACATAAGAAGGATATCGCTGTGTGTTATGTTTATTAATTTCAAAAAGCATTTGACTCTTTAGAGTTGGCAGGTCTTGTCATTTCTTTCTCTGTATCACATATCTTATTTGTGTCCTTTATTCTTCACTCATCTAGAGATCATCCTAGTTCTGGTTCTCATCATCATTTCTTGCTCTATTATAATAGTTTACTAAAGATGTCCCTGTTCCTTAAATCTTTCCTGTTATGTTTGTAATAACAGGGATATTGGGAAGCTGATGGTCTGGCCAGGGCCAGGTACCTGCAAGACATACTTCTCCCCCACAGACAGGCTTGAGTGAGTAGGGAGGGGGTTAGGTAACCCATTCTAACCCATTCTTCACACAGCCACCAAAATGATTTTCTAAAATGCAGGGCTGACTCTTATTCAACTTTAGTGACTCACATTGCCTTGAGGAACAAATCTACTTTCCTCTGCCATTCAAAGCTTTTTATACCTTCCTACCTTTTTAGGCTTCTTATACATTATTCTCTTTCACTGTACTGGACCCATAATGATCTACTTGCTCCTCCCCATGCACTCTCCCTCCATCTCCCATCTTCATGCTTTTGTATATGACTATCTTGCATACTAGGGATGCTCTCTCTCATTACCTCCATCTTTTCAAATCCCCAAATTCCTTTAAGGTTCAAGAAAAGCACTACCTTCTCATCTTCTATAAGAGGTCTCCCCCAATGACTAATGCTTTTTTTAAGATTATCT
This sequence comes from Gracilinanus agilis, assembly GCF_016433145.1. NCBI lineage: Eukaryota > Metazoa > Chordata > Mammalia > Didelphimorphia > Didelphidae > Gracilinanus > Gracilinanus agilis. The sequence goes on along the minus strand of NC_058136.1, from coordinate 25,528,164 downwards.
GTTTAAAGTAATTTAAGTATACATTGTGCATGTGTACTATATGTACTATGTATGTATGTTCCCCCACCCCCATTTGATTATAAGTTCCTTGAGGGCAGATACTTTCATTTTTGTCTTTGTCTCCTCAGAGACCAGCACATGACCCGACATCTAGTAAATGCTTTTTGATTGTATAGAATAAAATGTATAGTCTTAAAGGATCTTATTAAATATGATGCTTCCCACAATATGTTAAAATTAAATAGAATTATGTAACAGCTATGACCGATAGTAATTTTATTCAGTGATTTGCTGAGGCATCAAGAGGGGCATAAAACATGAAAACATATGGTGTCTGACTTTGCCATAGTTAATGTCCTACACAGAATCCAAATAAACAAAAATTTCCCTAATAATGGATAGTTCCTCAAAAATCTCCTTTTTTGCCAGTTACATTATACTAATTTCAATTATTTTTAAAATGCTTTTAATCTTCCTCAATGAGCCATTTGATAAAAGATAGTCTGAAGTATGTATATTGTGGGCAATGATGAACCAAAAATGCATATTCCCCCACATTACAAAAAAAAAAACAGATGGAATGAATTAGTCTATCTGTCTATCTGCCATGCACATATTATATATATGTACAGACATATTATAGACATATATATTGGGCTGGCACTATGGATATAAAATAATTTAGGCTTGTAATGGAACATATAAAGAACAACCGGGACCATACTTGGGAAACTTGATAGTACTCTGGATTACCACAAGCTACTGTCTACTGCAAATGTTCTTTTTTTTAGTTTGATGCTATATGCCTTGGCATCATGAAGTGCCACCATCATAGAAGACTTGCAATGGCAGATGACTGAAAGGCAGTGGAAAGATTCATATTGCCAATGATAATTGGCACAAATTCCATCAAAAAACACATGTTTTCAGTCAAAAGTGAGCTGGTCATGAAGCAAGGATGAGAAATATCAGGTAGGCATAGTGTTGCACTGGTACCACTGAAACATTAGAGGATCTTATAGGAATAAATCCCTTAAAATGAGAAGTCATAGAAGCTCAGATATGGATATCTTATTGTGAAGAGACAAGAACTTATCTTTTCTAACTTTACTAATCCTATTAATCTCTTTACATATCCCATTCCTCTGGGGAAAACAACTGGATTACTCATCATTCTCTAAATAGTTCTCTCATTTTCCTATCCTCACCCCTGTTTACAGCATTCCCTCTATCTGTAAGGCTCTTCTCTCCTCACAACCTCTAGTTGTCTGTCTTCTTTACCTGTGGAAATCTGACCATTCTAAGACCAGGTCAAAAGCCATTTCCTTCATGAAGTCTTCCTAGAGAAGGAGAGCGCTTCTTTACCTCTCCAATGACGCTTTGTTCATACATCTTTTGTACTTTAATTTGCAGTATGATTACTAGTGCCCCTTATTTGTCTCCCCTACAAAATTATAAACTCCCTGGGGACTAGACCAGGCTTTTTTTCTCTTTGCATGAACAAAGAACCTACAGAACCTAGCATGGTGCTTTGAACACAGTTAAGGTGAACTGAATCAATGAAAATGTTCTTAAATGCCTGGACTGAGTAAGAGAATAAGTGAACATTTTACATAAAAGAAGCAGATAAGAGCTTCAATCACATTTAATAGTAAGGTTATAATAACGTTTGTCTCATTTCCAAAGTATTGGATTTTGGCCTTATAATTCCTTTTGAGGGGCTCTCATTAACCTCCAAGGTTAGTGATTTAATTAGTTGTGAAATGACATCTTTCTGCAACGAATCATTGCTTCCTTTTATATCTAATCACAGTTCCTGAAGTCACAGATCCCTTAGGCTTAAAGAAAGCTCATGGCTCTTCTATGTATATTTCGATTTACCAATGACATGGAATGAACTCATATTGGGTTGAATAACAATTTCAGTGAATTCTAAGAGACTAGTTCATCAGGCCTCACGTAGTGCTTCAATCACAAATGAAATAAGGTCTATCCATGAAACAGGCATTTCTCTGTGTCAATGTAAGACTGGCCATTGCTTCAGTCAGTCATAACTGTCAACATTTGGTTAGTCAGCTAAAAAATCAAATGAGTTTCTTTTAATAAATCTTTTAATATTGTAATGGATTCATAGTTTCATCCACATGACCACTATCTTCTATTTATTTTTGTATAGTCTTTAGATGGGTTTTTGTGTGTATTGATATAAGAACATGTCTTCCCCAACTGAATAGAAAAGTTCCTTGAGAGAACTCAGATAGTTTGACTTTTGCCCTTATATTCCCAACACCTGGCATATTCCAGGCTCTTAATGGGCACTTGTTGATTAGTTGCCCTCCCCTCTACTTACACAAATATTTGTCTATCCACCCCTGGGTCTACATTTACCATGATACCTCCATGAATTCTCTACTCAACCCATCTACCCAACATGCTGGAGATTCTCTAGGCCTTTTAACATTTCCTGGGCCCAAATATGTCACATGGGCTTCCCATGAATCAACATGAGGCAGTGGAAAGCAAATTGGATTGGTAATAATATGACATGGTTTTGAATCCATACTCTCTTCTTTACTTCTTGAGTGACCTTAAGCAAGTCACTTAATCTCTGTGTTCTTCAATTTCCTTATCTGTCAAATGAGGCAGTTGCATTAGGCCTCTAGGATCCCTTTCATCTCTAAACCTAGATTTTCAGGGGCAGAGCCAATATGGCAGAGTTGAAGAAGCAGTAAGAGCTTGAACCACCATGAGAATCCTCTCCAACTAACCTTAAAGTAACATTTCAAAATGAATACTGGAGTGAAATAATAAAACTAGGAGATGAGGTGAAGTAACTTTGATGCAGAGAACAACTTAAAAGATAGGCAGAGAGGGTCTGGTTCATTGAGGTGAGAGGGGAACACAGCTTGCAGGAGGCCACACCAAGGAGTACTGGCACAAGTCAACATCAAGCCCTCCCACCCCTTATCCACTGTTCCAGGTTCTGAACCTGGGCCCAAGCCAAAGTCAAGACCTCGAGACCCCGCCTAAGCCAATAGCAGTGCAAACTCATGCCTACCTCTTAAAGTTCCAAGTCTGCAATGAATCCCCAAGCCCCAGTGCAAAGTAGGCCACAGTGTGCCTGGTTGGTGCAGTCCCAGAGGGAGGTTCTGAGCCCAAACCAAGGTCCCAAACCCCAGTTCACGGCAGTCAGCGAGGCACCTAGTTGATGTGAGCCCAAGGGGAAGCCCAGAGTCCTTGCTCAAGCCTGCAGTGAGGTCCTAAATCCCAGTGTTAGGCAGTCTATGTGGCACACCTGTTCTGTATTGGCCTAGAGCCAGGTCCTCAGCCCTAGTACAAGGCAGTCCACAGCATGCCTGCTCTACATTACCCTAGAAAGAGAACCAGACCCCCCTACCCAAGCTCAAGGCTAAGTTACAAGTCCCAAGACAAGGCAGTTCACAGTATGTCTGACCTGATCAAGACAAGAGTGAGATCAAAAGCCCCTGCCCAAGCCTAAGGCTAGAGACCCTGAGCCCCAGAACAGGGTAGCTCACAGTGTTCTGAGTTGTGCAAGCCTTCAGCAGTCTCAGGGGGTGACTAAATCAGCAGAGGAAAGTGGTTTTCAGAACTCCCAGCTTACAGAACATCATACCACCTTGGAAGAACTAAAATGTGCAGAAACCCAAAAGCAGAGCTAAGGGTAGCAGCAAGAAAAAAAAGGTGGGCTGAAAACCGAGCCCACCTTTAAGATAAAAGTAAAAGTCATAGGTCAGTTCAGAAATAAGGAATAGAAAAATTCCATTTAAAATGACTCTAGACAATATAATATATGTGGGAATGCACTTGCCAAGACAAACACAGGAATTCTATAAATACAATTAGAAAACACTTTTCACATAGATAAAGTCAGATCCAAAGAATTGGAAAAATATTGGTTGTTCATGGATAGGCCAATAAGAAAAAAGACAATTCTTTCTAAAGCTAAATTTACTACATGGCCTCTCTTTCTTTTCTTTTGATGGTATAACATTTCTTGGACAATTCATTTCATGACACTTCCTCCAATTTGGAGTTGTCAGAATGTGTGTGTGTGTGTGTGTGTGTGTGTGTGTGTGTGTGTGTGTCAGTGTTTGTGTGTGTGTGTGTGTGTGATAAGGGGAAGTAGAGTATGGCAATGTAATGGAACAAGCATTGGACTTGCAATCTGGAAGACTTGCATTCAAATCCCACTTTTGACTGTCCTCTGGGAAAACTTCCTTTACTTCTCTGAGTATCAGCTTTCTATTCTGTAAAATGGGGATGAGAATATCTGTAGCATATCTCTCCCATGGTAATTCTGGGGCCCAAATGAGATGATATATTTAAAACACTCATGAATGGCTCCATGTTAATGACTTGTCATCAGGATCTGAAGGTTGGAAAGGTGCTTCCACATTGGCCATCTAGCCTAGACTGGATCTGAAGAAGTAGCTCCTTTAAAACACATCTGTTTGTGGACCTTCAGCGAGGAGGCACATGCTACCTTTTGAGGAAATCATATATACAAAGGCATATAAGCTTGTTTAAAGATATGCATGTGTATGGGCCTTGTGCTCCCCCTTCCCCCCCATAATGTTAGCCCCTTAATGGAATCATCATATATTTATTATTTGTCATCATCAGGACCTGAGAGTTTACTGACCTAGAAAGCTCCCAAGATAAAAATGTACCTCTGGAATGCAGAGCTTTACTAAGTTACTTGAGGTTAAGTCTTATCTTGTTCCTCCAAATCCATACACATCAGAGACAGGATTTAAATACAGATCTTCCTGGCTTTGAATTCAGTTCTCTAGACACTATGTCATGCTTTTTTTCATATTCTCTTTATATGGATAGAGACTGGACCAGTGCTCTCTCTACCAAATATAATGTCTTCTCTGCAAATTATAGTCTTAGAGTTACCTAGAACAGAAAGATGTTAAGTGACTTGCCCAGGATCAAACAGTATGTGTCAGAGGTGGGACTTGTATTCATATCTTTTCGGCTTTGAGGCCAGCTCTCTCATTACTCACAATGCCATGGTTGCCTTGATTCTCTTCCTACACTCATCAATTCTGTTCATATACTCATTTATGAAATATTCATGAAACAAAATTTATTAAGCATCTACTTTATAGGAAACATTATACTAGGTACTGGAGGGAATTCGAAAACTTTGATAAGGTATCCTTATGAGGCATATATTTTCACAAGGGAATAAGACAAAAACAACGATAACTAATACATAATGAGAAATAATTAGTGCATGAGAAAAATGGTAAGTGCTTTGTTAGGCCCATTCACAAATGAGGGAAGGAGAAATCAGAAAGAAGTCCGTACAAGAGATGGCTTTAATTGGGTTTTAATGATGGATAGGTATCTCAGAGGTAAAGACAGAGAGAGAAGAACAAATGGTATGGACAGATGTTGAGGCAGAGGAACACAGGGCTTGCTCAGGGTGATGATAGCATCATTTGGCTAGTATGTAGAATATATTGAAAGGAATAATATGAGACTGGGTGGTACCAGATCATGAGTAGGCTTGAAAGCCCAGGAAAAAGGAGTTTTGTTTCAAATGAAGATTTTTGGGGAGCATAAGTAACATGACCAAAGTGGAATAGTGTGGTTTAGGAGAAAGAGTCCTGGCCTGGGAGTCCTGGGTTCCAATCCTATTGCCTCAATTTGACAAGAAGAGAATCCTCAAATCACCCAGGCTCTATTTCTATGGACATAAAATGAGAAGAATAGCATAATTATGTTGATCATTGCTATCATTTGCAGATTGCTATAAAGTTTGCATATCACATTCAAGATAACTTGGCACTGGATTCTCAGAACAGCACTATGAGGTATGGACTGTTAGTATTCCCATTGTGTAGATGGGAAAACTGAAATTTTCCAAATGTGAAATGACTTGTATATGGTCCCAGAATTAGTAAGCATTGTGATAATGAGATTAAATCTACCCTGCCCATCTTTAGATTTAATCACCAAAGGTGAAAACATCTCCACTTAACTCACAAGTTGGGAGGTCTGTAACCCACATGTGTTAGAATGAGTAACAAATCAGAATTTACTGACTACCTCCTGGGCAGTCCTAAGAAAAGTGTCTGTTGTGATTGGACACACAAACTAAGAGGAAGGCACAGGTAGTGATGCAAAAGAGGCTCCTTTAAAAAGAGAGATTTGAGTTAGCCAGGGTTCTTCTGGTTCTTGCTTGGATGTGGAGGAGCTCTGGACCTAGGACCCTGAGACCTTAGTGAGACTGCTCTTAAATCTGTCTCTTAGAACTCTACATGGTGAGTGAAGAAGGCTGACTCCTTTAGCCTCCGGGAGGCTCCCTTGATTGGGAGAAGCCCTTGTGGCTAAAACCATTGTTAATTGACTTTTAGGCTCTGGCTGGGCCTCTGGAGCCCTGCTGGAGTAAAGCCCAGACTTAAATACAAATCTCTTATTCTACCCTCTTCTTATCTCTCTACTTCTACTCTCTCCTATATTTTGTAAATAAACTTCCATAAAAGTCATTTTAACTTGAGGTTATTCTTAATTGGGCATTGATAATTGTTCAATCCCCTGGCGATCAACCTTTTAATATTCAACCAAAAAAAAACCATTTCCCCCTTACAGTATGAAGAATAAGATTTGAATCTAAGGCTCTCCTGACTCCAAGTCCAGCATCTTTCTGTTTCCTGTCCTCTAACCACAGCTGTTGCTCTGAGGGCTGCTGTAGGCCCTCATAGGATAACATGGGAAGTACTCGATGACTCTTAAAGAGCTCTTCTCATGACTTTTGTTCCTCTCATCTCATCTGATCTTTTTAGATAGGGGACAGTTAGAGCCAACTCTAGGACAAGACATTATTACTTTATATTTCATACCCTCCAGATATTTTCACAGGTAAAAGGAATAGCTGCCTTTCATAATTGAATAAACATATTAGGACTTGAGTTTATTTTTGGTAGGCTTACTGAGAGTACTCTTAGTATGACGCCAGTAGCTGAATGACAGCAATGATGTGCCCCTCCTGATCGTATGGGATTTAAATACAAGAGTGGTGGTGGTGACAGTATCAAAATTCATTCTGGCAGCTGAAAGAAGGATGAATCGGAGGAAGAATTGGCTGAAAGCACAAAGACCTGTCAGGCCTTAAGATCATGGTAACATAAAGCCAGAGATGGAGGGACCCCAGTAGTCATCTGGCAGAGGACTTGGATTCATTTCCTGCCTCTGCTACTTCATGTGCTATTGAAAAAAATGCACAATGTCTCTGGGTTGCCATTTCCACATTTATAAAATAAAAAGTTTGGACCCAATGCCCTTTGGCATCCCTTCTAGCTCTCAATTTAGTCTCCTGTGAGCTAGCCTGACTGACACTCTCATTCTACTGATAAGGAAACCAAGGCCTAGAGAGGATAAACTACTGTGTCCAAAGTCACGCTGGTAGTAAGTATTAGAGGTGGCCTTTGAACTCAGATCTTCTGACTGCAGAACCCATTTTCTTTCTACTCATTGGCATGTACCATATTAATCCTATGCATATTATGTCAACGTAGTTTATTAATAAGATCCTTCCAGCTAATAAGATCCTGTGAATCAGTGAATTGTTATATGCCTGATTCCTTGAAAACTACTTCCTTACAGTGAAGATAATGTCTGTTCGAAGTGAGATAAGAGGAAATAGCACAATGGTTTCTGACCCAAACTACCTACATGTTTGTTGGAATTCCTAGGATTATTACAGTTTTGGGAAATGAAGTTTATGTCACCAGTCCTGTTAAAAGGACCATAATAGGGGGCAGCAGGGTAGCTCAGTGGATTGAGAGCCAGGCCTAGAGACGGGAGGTCCTGGGTTCCAATCTGGTCTCAGACACTTCCAACTGTGTGACCCTGAGCAAGTCACTTGACCCCCTTTGCCTAGCCCTTACCACTCTTCTGCCTTGGAACCCATACACAGTATTGGCTCCAAGACATAAGGTGAGGGTTTAAAAAAATAAAATAAAAGGACCATAATAATTTCTTTTTTTATAATAATTTCTTAAAGGAAATTCTATTGGAAAATTCTGCAGTAGGATTATCTCTCTTATTGATAAAGCTTTACTAAAAACATTAAACCACAAAGCTCCTCCGAATTATTTAAATGTGGTAAAGTGTACATATTATTCAATCGATTTTCACATATTTGTTTGCTTTTGAATTTGGAATCAAAGGATCTGACTCTGAATCTCAGTTCTATTACTTGCTGCCAATGGGACTTTGAACCAGTTATATCAATTATGGTGCCCTGGCTCCGAGATCCTTTCCAGCTCTAGATTGATCTTGGTAGTCCACATAGTGATGCTCGATACAAATGCAGTTGGTTTGGGGCCTTCCCTTAATGAAAATCAGCTGTGGCCATATCAAAATGCACGTTTGGAAGAATATTCAGAGGTATTCTGACTACAGCTCAAGACTGCATAAAACACGCTATCAGGGCCAAAATATGGAATATGTACTATGCAACAGCGTGTACTTAAAAAGGGCTTTCCATTTATGAACTTGTGATTCCCACAATAACCCTGAAAGGAAGATGGTATCAGGAACCATGAGTGAAAGTGGTGGGTGGCAAAGGCTGTTGGAAATAAAGCAACATGATACAGGGAAGGAAGCTTTACAGAGGAATTCTGATGGGATACAGCACTGATTACCCACAATTAGAGCCATGCCCAGAGCAGTGAAAGAAGTCATAAGCTTACACAGAGACAGGTGAGGTGATATGCCAGAAGTTTCTTGGCCTGATGTGCTTGATCCAAAAGTGCAAGCCAGGGTTTCAGGTTTCAAGTCCAATCTTCTTCTCTTTAACCTGAGAAAGATACAAGTCCAAGATGAGAGCAATTCTTTGATAGAGGGCATAAGTGGATCCTAACATTTGATTTATTTTTGTTAGTCATCCCTTTTTTTTTTTAATCTTTGGCTCAAGGGCTTTGGGCATAGAAAGTATCACAGAGAGTACATTGTCCAATCCCTTTATTTCACAGAAAACTCAGATCCAGAAGAGCAAAGTGAAAGGATTTGTCCAAAATCACGCTTCTACTTAGTGTCTGAGTCAGAATTTGAACTCAGATTTCCTGACTGCAAAATTATGATTTTATTTTTATCTTTTCTCTGGAATTCCTGAAATCTCATTGCCTTAATGTGACCTTGGTCTGGCCAGGTTTCTCAATCCTAGTCATATCACAACTTCAATATGAACCCAATTCAGTTCCAAATATGCGTTTTCCCTGGCGCCTGCAGTACATTGTACAAAGCAGTGGGGGTGCATGTGATAAAAGATCAGCTTTGGGATCAGGAAAATCTGGCTTTTAGGGTCACTTTTGACATATTAACCTTTTAGTGTTCAAGGCCTCTTACTAAGACTGTAGATTACAGAGGATTTGCCAATCTCCATGACAGTAGAGCCATGCTTAGAAATGGGAGGTCCTGACTTCAAATCCAGCCTCAGACACTTCCTAGGTGTGTGACCTTGGTCAAGTCACTTCACCCCATTGCCTAGCCCTCACTGCTCTTCTGCCTTGGAACCAATACACAGTATTGATTCTAAGATGGAAGGTGAGGGTTTAAAAAAGAAGAAAAGACCAAAAAATGTGCAAGATGCTATAGTAGGTTCTGGGAATGCAAAGACCTAAATGAAAGACTCTGTACTTTCAGAGAGCTGGCATTCTACTTGACCGAGACCATGATCAGAGCTAAAGTTGTTATACCATAGGGAACAGAGAAAAGGAAAGAACAAATTGCTCAAAGAATATTTGATGCGAAAGCTAAATACTAATATCTCCTCCATGTACATTTGTACACATTGGTATATACATATCCACAGGGACAAGAAGTCTACCCTAAAAGTGTCACCATATGTTATATTTTTACAATGGTCACTGCAGCTTTGAGGGTGAGTACCTTGGACAAGAACTCTGCAGTCTGATCAGCAGGAGAATTTTAATGAATAAAAACCTATCCTGAAATGTGGATACAGTAAATGCACCATAAGAGGATTCTTTTAAAGACAAGAAATACTTTCCTGACAGGGGAACCTTGCAGCAGTCAACATTGTTTTAAATGGCTTTGAAGGAAAACATTGCATTTGAATATTTAGTCACATCATATAATTATATTTCATATTTTCTATGAATAGAGACTCATTAAAATATTCCAAGTTGAGAAAATAGTATTTGACATCTGTTTCAATATTTTGGCTGTTTTCCTGACAAGTGGTATTTCAAAGGTAGTCCAAAAGGAGGCTTACTCTTCATCAAAAGGAAAGAAGCTCAGAAAAAGGAAATGAATGATCAATGCATTCATTGCGAAACATGGCACATGATTTTCTATGAAGAAAAGTAAAATAAATGGCAGAAGAACACTCAGTCTAAGAAATGCAATGTAAGAAGTGTTCAGAAACCCAAAGGAATATAAAAAATTTAAATAGATAAAAACCCTGGTGTCAGAGGCTTCTTGCTGCCACAAAGGACCTGGGTACACTTTATGGAGGTCTTCTTCCTTTCATTGTTATCTCCATCCAGGTGATCTAGAAATTTCAGCATGTAGCCCCTGCTAAAGGTAGTTATCAGATCCTCTTGCAAACATGTTGGTTCCTAAAGATCAAAACATGAGCAGTTTCATTTTCAAGTTTGTGTAAACAGAGAATGCCTATCTGAGCTAATAAAAAGTCATCTTGGCATTGCCCCTTCCGCCCCCAGATACCTTTCCCAGAAACAAATTGTTTTGTGACTTAGTGCTACCTTGAATAGGGCTGGTTGGTGTTTAACTACTTCTGTCCTTCCCAGGGCAACTCTTCCATTCCATATTGGTTGCTTACCACAAGTCTCCCTTGCCACCACTCTCTGCCAGCTCCCCTAATCCTGTCAGCTCTCCTCTGATCCCAGCTCTGAGTTGTTGCCCTTTGTATTTTGGCAGTTATATTTTCCTTCAGCAGATGATATTCATTATCTTCTCCTTTCCTCTACTCTTCTCTCTCTAATTCACTGCTTTCTGTGATGGCTCTCTACCAGCAGAAAATGCTGACCTCCCCCCTTTCCCAAAGGACCACCTATCTGTCCTGGTCATCTAGAGTCAGTCCTTTGAGAAGCATTTTTGTTTTTGTTTCCCCCTTCATTCCAAAAGTAAAGAAGACACATCTGTTATTCTTAACCCTTCTCGTGAACACATTCTCGAAAGCACCTACATGATAAATTTCCTAGGGATTCATGGTAACTCCTCTTTCTTGAATGACAAATCAGTGAAATAGAGACCAAGTCCCACAAGGGCTTATGGGAAATCACTGTTCCCCTATTTGCTTTCCCTCTCAACTGGGCAGGGAATATCCCTTCTCTTAGCATCTTACATTAGATAAAAGGATAACACATTTAAGGCTTGCAAGAATATTGGTGATCATATAATCCAAACCCCTAATTTTTTATGGATAAGAAAATCTTTTTATAGATAAGAAAACTGAGATCCCAAAGAAGTGAAATGACTTGCTTGGAGTCACATGGGAACCAGAGCTAGTAATTGAACTCAGCTATCTGAGTTTAGAGGAACTCGCTTGCTCTCCATATTTCTCTCCCCCTCTCCCTTTACCAACCAGATCTGCTGTGCTAAGTTATTCAAAGTAGCTAAGTTATTTCCTGGAAACATTTAGAAGAGGTGTTGAGGGACGGGCATGAGGATAATTTTACTCTTTCAGGCAAAATCAGCTGTAGGCCAAAGAATAGAAAACCATGTATAAGATAGAACGCCTTGCTTATAGCTACAAGGCAGACCTGCTGCTTTTTCCCATCATAGTGTCCTTAATGATCTCCTACAATACTTTACACATGTAAGTCTTTGTTGGAGATACATTGAGGCTTTCTGACACCCTTTAGGTCACTGACAATTTCAATTCTTCGGAAAATGCAGTGTTTTTGCATTCAGATGGTCTCACAAGGAGAGTCCTATTATGGAAAACATGGATGTTTGTAGCACTGAGGAACTTGGAATGAGTAAATGCACTGCATGGTGTCCCAAATGTAATCTACCCTACTCCCTTCCACTTCTCCAGTCTCAAGACCAGCCCATTGCCTAGCCACCGGGGCCATCTTGGATTGCTGAGCTAACTCAGTGAACTTCCTGCTTAATTGTAGGTTCTGACAGAAGAGGCAAGATTCTTGTTCATTTTAAAAAGTAATTCATCATCCATTTGTAGTATCTGTCCAAGATACGTGTACGTGATGAATCAGCTCTACGTGTTGTCTATTGAGTTGCCTATCATAATATAAACAACCATCATTTTCACCCCCTTATTCCTTTCCTGTGTTGGGAGTTAGATCAAATTATTTTGAGTGATTTTTTTGGTGGAAGGTGTGGGGGAAACTAAATTATAGATTTATCAGTAGAAAAAGCTTCTGATACAGAAATACCCTAGATCAGTGATGGGCAAACTTTTTAAAGAGGGGGCCAAAGGAAAGGAAATGCTCATCTGTCCGTTTCTAAGGCAACTCTTTCGAAGTTTCATTGTATTGTATCCTACTCATTGTATTCGTCAGATTAGGAATAATGTGGCAGGGCTGATAGAACATTTCAGGGAGCCACATCTGGCCAGTGGGCTGTAGTTTGCCCATCACTGGGCTATACGATGCAAGTCAAAGAATTTAGAGGGTTAAGTGAAGGCCTCATAGAACAGCTGCAGATCTTAACCTTGCCATTTTGATTCCCAGATGGCTCTTCTATCTACCAGTTCCACAACTTTTCTTTGTGTGATTATGGATCTCATTTAGGAGACTCTATGATGTCCTATGGCTTCATACAGTTAACACAATCAGAAAGGAAATCAGAAGCATCTTAGGAACCTCTTCTAGGGGAAATCCTTCTCCCATTTGAACTCTATTGAACATTGTCGAATGCCTTTGGGAACAGACAGCCCCCTGTTTTATGCCTTGTTTGATATGAATAATCAAAGATTCATCCAAAGCTATGACTTGATAAATTCTTATAGATACCATATGTAATTTTCATATGTTCATAGGTGACACCTTAGTGGAGACAAGCCTTTAAAGCAGCATTTTTCTTGACTAAAATACATGCTGTTTTAATCAGTAAGAATAAATTTGGTTCAATCTTGTATTCTCTTCACTTTTCAATCAGTGTAACTTTAAAGATGTGTGCTGGTGTAGAATATTATTTATGAGAGCCTCTCTATTCTCTTCTCAGGCCTTCATCAAGGGTGCCCTTTATACTTGTGTTGATTATCCTCTTAAAGATTTTGTAGACACATGAAAATAGGCTTTGATCAATAGTTACAGGTATTTCTCACTCACTTATTTTGGGTTTTTAGAGTGAGATTTTTGTAACAAGGTCCACAATTTTTTCCCAACCATTTGTTCTCTTACTATCCTTCAGATACTTTGAGAATTCTTCCCACAATACCCTTAAAAATGTGTTACTCTATGGGGACAACTGGGTAGCTCAGTGGATTGAGAGCCAGGCCTAGAGACGGGAGGTCCTAGGTTCAAATCCGGCCTCAGACACTTCCCAGCTATGTGACCCTGGGCAAGTCACGTCACTTGACCTTCATTGCCTATAAAAAATGTGTTACTCTTCCTTTTTTCATCACTGATATTACTTCTATCTTGTGCATCGCACTGGGATATGGTATTAATGTCCAGTTGTGGATTACAAAGGCGCCTTCGTTGTCATTACTGGAGAAAAGAATTATTGGGATATGGACAAATCATTTCCAGTTGGCTTTTGTTTGTTATCCTTCTTATAGTTTGATACTTAAGTAACTTTAGGCTTCATTGGGTCTCTTGTTAAGGTTCCTATAAGCTTGTGTTTGTTTTTATTCTCATTCAAAGGTTTCTCACTATTTTATAAGATAGTACTTGTAATTTTCAACCTTCTTCCTCCATAAGATTTTAAAAACAATGTTATATTCTAGCCTATCATTTTCTTTGGCTGCATCATAGCTCTAATTAGCAAGGGCATAAAGTATTACTTCTTGAAGGAGGTTTCTGGGTCTTTTGGCCTCTTCATCATAGTGATTGACTTACCTTCTTAAATTTCCTCAGGAAATGGTGTGTAGTCCCTTGACTTTAAAGCATGTCCTTAGGGGTTCATCCTAGTTTGCTTAATACCAATTATCAACAGTTTGAATAAATTTATAGATGCTGTAGTTATCAAATTTTTACATGGCACGAAGCTGTGAGTAATAGCTAACACATTGGATGACAGAATTAAGAGACAAAAAGTACTTGGCAGACTAAAATAATGGTCCAAAACTAATAAGGCGGAAATTAATAGAAATAAATGAAAAGCCTGAGTGGCAATGTGGCATCATTGGTAGAGAGCCAGCTTTGAAGTCAAAACAAGTTTTAAGTCATGCCTCTGTCACAGACAAGGCATGTCACCATAGACAAATCACTTGACCTCTCAGTGTAATTTTCTAAGGCTATAAATTATAGGTAAGTCATTAATATGAACCATTCATTAGAGGGAGATTTCACGCTAGGAGTTTTTTGTACTGTAGAATTTTACAAATCCATACATCTTCCCCCCACCAAAAAAGAAAGGCCTACATTTTAGTTCACAATTTGCCTGAACAAATCTAGATCTGTCTGCCAATCATTCACATTCACAGTTAGAATATTAATAATAGTTGACTGAAAATTCAAGGGTCAATTGACAATCAAAAAAATAATAATAAGAAGAATTTTGGAAATGTTAGGAAAGACATAGTGTCTTAGACTAGGGAATTCACATGTAAAACGGTAATAGAATAGTCCTGAATATTTAAAATATATGCTTGAGGGACGGTAAGTGGCTCAGTTAGTTGAGCGCTGGGTACTGGGTTCAAATATGACCTCAGACACTTCCCAGCTGGGTGATCCTGGGCAAGTCACTTAACCCCCATTTGCCTAGTCCTTACTGCTCTTCTGCCTTAGAATTAATACACAGTATTGATTCTAAAATGGAAGGTAAGGGATTTTTAAAAGTAATAAATAACATTAAAAAAATTAAAAATAACTCGTGAATTTAAAGAAGTCTATATGATTTGTGTCCTATTTATGAAGTCTAAAATTTTCTATTCAGCTTTAATGGAATTAAATGGAGGTTGGCCTTTAGCTTGTGAATACACTGACCAAACCAATGGTAGGTTTTTAAAAACCTAGAAATGCCTTTGAAGGGGTTTTTGTTTTTACAGAATCTCTGTCACATGTCCCTTATATTTTGTAATTCTAACCACATGGTTGGGGAGAAACCAGTTGAACAGAGATCTCCCATGCCAACTGTGTCAAACTCAAATAGAAAAGAGGCCGCTAAACCATACATAAGGCTCTCTACAGGCCACATATTGACTTAGAAAACCACAAATTATTATTACTAGTGTTCCACTATATTTTTATTTATTATGTTAACTACTTCCCATTTAAATTTTAATCAGATTTCAACCCAGAAGTATTTGCAGGCAGGCTGCTTGTCTGACAACTCTGTCTTAGGCCTCATAGCTGCCTTTAGGTATTGGAAGAGTTTTTATTTGGAAGAATTTGTTCTCCTTGACTCCAGTGGACAAAATAAGGACCCAGTGGGTAGAGGTTGCAGAGAAGAACTATAAATTTAAAAATAAAGACTTCACAAAAATTAGTTGTCCTAAAGTAGCACTGGCTGTGGCAGGTAGTGGGCTCTCTATCACTAGGGCAGCTTTGGTAAAGTATTTGCATGCATGCTGGGCTGACACAGGGTTGGGGGGGGGGGAGCAGGGAGTTGCACTATTCCGCCTTTTTCCCAGCACCTGAGGACATTTTTTGCATGTCTTGCACCTCTGTCCAGCCACCTAAAGTGAGAACTTCCTCTCTCAGTTCTCTGGGGTAATGGGGTGTGTGTGTGTGTGTGTGTGTGTGTGTGTGTGTGTGTGTGTGTGTGTGTGTTGGGGTCAGGCCTCACAGATAGCTTGAAATTGCCGTTTGGGCATGAGAACTCAAAAACATTCACCAATGCTGCACTAGGGCTTCAAACAGAGATGAAAATGGTATGTATGCAGAAGGAACTTCACAACTAACCTAAAGTTTTTAATTATGTATATTAAATGGTTCCCACCAATAAAAAGTATCAGGAGCTCAGCCTCACTGAAAAAGTGAATAATTGAAGAATGTATGTTGTTCAAATGATAATGTTCTATTGAATAGATAGGAAGCAAGGACAGGTACCAGGATGAATACAAAAGGATAGTGCAGTGTAGTAAGAATAGAAATTCTAGAGCTCAGAGAGGGCTAAGTCTGGCAAGGAAAGTTAAGGACAAAAAAGGGGTTGGGTTTTAAGTCCCTGGGGAAAAGGAAGAAGAGGATGAAAGAAGGAATAGGACCATTGCTCAGAATGGATGGGATGAGGATAACTGACAAGAGAAGACAGAGCTTAATTCTCATTTCTCTATCAAAGAGAATAGCTTTGTTTATAGAATTAGAAAAAAATTATAACAAAGTTCATCTGGAAGAACAAAAGATCAAGAATATCAAGGGAAATAATGAAAAAAATGTGAAGGAAGGGGGTCTAGCAGTACCAGATCTTAAACTATACTATAAAGCAGTGGTCATCAAAACAGTATGGTACTGGCTAAGAGACAGAAGGGAGTATCAGTGGAATAGACTTGGGGTAAATGACATCAGCAAGACAGTGTACAATAAACCCGAAGACCCCAGCATATGGGACAAGAACTCACTATTTGACAAAAACTGTTGGGAAAATTGGAAAACAGTATGGGGAAAATCAGGTTTAGATCAACATCTTACACCCTACACCAAGATAAATTCAAAATGGGTAAATGACTTAAATATAAACAGTGAAATAATAAATAAATTAGGTGGACATAGATTAGCATACCTGTCAGATCTGTGGGAAAGGAAGGAATTTAAGGCCAAGCAAGAGATAGAGAACATTGCAAAATATAAAATGAATGACTTTGATTATATCAAATTAAAAAGGTTTTGTACAAACAAAACCAATGCAACAAAAATTAGAAGGAAAGCGATAAACTGGGAGAACATTTTTATAACAAAACTCTCTTACGAAAGTTTAATTTCCCAAATATATAAGGAACTAAGTCAAATCTACAAAAAATTAAACCATTCCCCAATCAACAAATGGTCAAGGGATGCGAATAGGCAGTTTTTACAGGATGAATTGAAAACTATCAATAAGCACATGAAAAAGTGTTCTAAATCCCTCCTGACTAGAGAAATGCAAATTAAAACAACTCTGAGGTACCACCTCATACCTAGCAGACTGGCTGATATGGCAGCAAAAGAAAATGATAAATGTTGGAGGGGATGTGGCAAAATTGGGACACTAATACACTGCTGGTGGAGTTGTGAATTGGTCCAACCATTCTGGAGGGCGATTTGGAACTATGCCCAAAGGGCTTTAAATGAATGCCTGCCCTTTGATCCAGCCATACCACTGCTGGGTTTGTACCCCAAAGAGATAATAAGGAAAAAGACTCATACAAAAATGTTTATAGCCGTGCTCTTTGTAGTAGTAAAAATTGGAAAATGAGGGAGTGTCCATTGATTGGGGAATGGCTGAATAAATTGTGGTATCTGTTGGGGATGAAATACTATTGTGCTCAAAGGAATAATGAACTAGAGGAATTCCATGTAAACTGGAATGACCTCCAGGAATTGATGCAGAGTGAAAGGAGCAGAGCCAGAAGAACATTGTACACAGAGACTGATACGCTGTGGTAAAATCTAATGTAATGGACTTCTGTACTAGCAGCAATGCAATGACCAAGGACGATTCTGAGGAACTTATGAGAAATAATGCTATCTATATTCAGAGAAAGAACTATAGAACCAGAAATGCATTAGAAAAATATATGATCAACCACGTAGTGCAATAGGGATATGATTAAGGTTTTGATGTTAAAGAATCACTCTACTGCAAATATGAATGACATGGAACTAGGTTTTGAATAATGATACATGTATAACCCAGTGGAACTGCTTGTCAGCTTTGGGAGAGGGGAGGAAAAAGCGGAGGGTAGATCATGAATCATGTAACCATGGAAAAACATTTTAAATAAAAATTAAAAAATAAAAGAACAGCTTTGGATCACAAAGAATGTAACAAACATGGCAAATAGAATGTCACAGATTTTGACCTAGGAAAGGCCTTAAAGACCATTAAGAACAAACTTTTCTGTTTTTACTAACAGGAATGTTGGGGAACAGAGAGGACAAATAATTTGCCCAAGGTCCCAGAGTGGTCATTGGCAAAGCTGGGATTTAAACAGTAAGCAGGTACCTGTCAGTAAATTCAGATCAACTCATTCAAATGAACTATATATTTAGGTAATGGTATAACAAGGCAGGTGGCATTTCTGAGTTATTCTCTGATTAGCTGTCCTATTGCCCTGCAACATCTTTATATCAAATAGCTTCATTTACATTAAGAAGATCAAAACAGATGTGTATTAGATTCTTCATAAGACATTCAAGTCATTGGATGAAGGTCACATATCAGTGGCCTAAAGGATCAAATCAATGATTATGAATTCTTAAACACTTCTTTCTCTTTTCTGGCTATACAATCACCACCCTTATGGAAGCATAATGGAGTGAAGGTCCTTATATTTCTGTTTGATGATGATCCACAAACATACATACTGTGCGTGTACATATACATACACACATGTACATCTATACATACAAACATGTCATAATATAAATATATGCATATATCTATATGTATCATCTAGTTGTGAATCTTCTCGGGATTAACCTCTTTATTTTTTTACCAGCTTGGATAGGGGAAAAAATACAGTCTTAAAGCCTTTTCTTTTTAATAGAGCTTGTATTCCATTGTATTCCAGATAGCCTTTGTGAACCCAGCATCTTCTGTACAAGATATTAGCATAATACTTGTACATATTAATTTTTTTAATTGCCTACTAAAATTCTTTGCAAAAATTTATATAAATGATTCAGCAGCAGCATCTTAATCAATAGCATCAACATGACCCTTCAGCAACACTTTCAAAGACACTACAAATTTTGCATCCTTTCAGAACCTTAAAGTCTGCACCGCACAGTTAATTTCTGGTAATTATAGGAGCCAATGGAGTAAGAGCTGAATGTGTCCAGCTTCTGAATCCTTATATGGCATTTTCCAAACCAACCTCAACTGTTGCTCAGAAAAAATAATCTGACAGCTGTCGGTTTCTAAAAGTTATGTTTGCAACATTTTCAGAAATTCCTATTTTCCCCCTATCTTGTAGCTTCTTAGAATTTTTTCAAGGATCTAAAAATATTTCTCTGAACTCAGAGCCCAGGCTGACATTTACATAAGGATAGCAAAATGATGTCTCTGAAAAGCTTCAGAACATCCCTGAAATGTGATTTTTACACTCAATAATCTCTTCCTCTGGCATCTTCCCAATTGAGGAATAAGCATATCCTTTTACCTTGAGAGCAGAGGGCGCTGCCTTTTGGAGCGTCCATCAGTCAGATTGACTGCATTATTGAGCCTGTTTTCCTGAGAAATGAGGAAAGCAAATGGTGAGCAATGTGATGGGCACGTTTTCCTATGATTCCTGAAAGGCCAGCAACTGCCAGACCCTGACCAAATTGGTTGACCGCCTGACCCCACCTAAGTCAGTGAGATTCCGAACTCCTTTTTAAAAGTAGTGTCTGAACTTAGGAAGGGTTTATGGGGACTTCCAGTCTTATTGACCAGTGATAAGCTCAGCTGCTTAGATTTTTACTTGTTATGTGAAGCTGTTATAATTGCATCATGTAGCTTTGACATTTGACAAGTCTGTGGACCCCTAGAATGAGGGAGCAAGAAATTGGAGGGCTTTTTCCTTTTCCCCCACTGCCTATGACCAGCTGTGTACTAGCTTGTTTCTTTTTTTTTTAAACCCTCACCTTCCATCTTGGGGTTAATACTGTGTATTGGTTCCAAGACAGAAGAGTGGTAAGGGCTAGGCAATGGGGGTCAAGTGACTTGCCCAGGGTCACACAGCTGGGAAGTGTCTGAGGCCAGGTTTGAACCCAGGACCTCCCATCTCTAGGCCTGGCTCTCAATCCATTGAGCTACC
This sequence comes from Gracilinanus agilis, assembly GCF_016433145.1. Classification (NCBI taxonomy): domain Eukaryota; kingdom Metazoa; phylum Chordata; class Mammalia; order Didelphimorphia; family Didelphidae; genus Gracilinanus; species Gracilinanus agilis. Next base: position 25,508,069 of record NC_058136.1, on the reverse strand, counting down.
CAGCTGCCTCCTACTATCTTATTTCTGATGCACAAAGTCCTTATCTTTGCCTGCTAACTAGTTCAATTCAGCTTATTGCCACCTTTGAGCAGGAGATGGTAAAGCATTCCTCTTGCTTGCAACATAGGGGCAGCCTACTATAATAAAAGGAAGACTGTGCTTGGGGCGAAAGGATGTGGGTCTTAGACCCACCTCTGATGCTTAGTAACTACGTGATTATGAGTATGTCAGATAAGTTCTCTGTACCTGTGTACCTCAGTTTCTCTTCTGTAGAGTAGGGATAATGATGCACCTTCTTTCCAGGTTTGTCGTGAGATTCAGATAAGGTGATGTCAGTGAAGAACTTAGTATACCTTCAAGTATTATGTAAATTATAGCTGTTAGCATAAGGCCCAAAACTATGTTTTTACCATTCATATAAGTTCTGGACTTTCAGCAGAAACGAACTTCACTAAGGACCCAAGGATTGGTTTGCTCTGAGTCAGAAAGGGGGTGGCCAGAGGGCTGGATGTGAACCAAATGACAAAACAGTCCACAGAAAGAGTTTTGATTAGGTGGGACAAGCCAGGATTGAACCACAAACCTTGTAGAATTCATAGAAGTTTAGACTGAGGGAAACTCAGAAGACATCTAGTCCAATCCCCTATTTCTTTTCTTCTTCTTTTTTTTTTAACAGGGAGGAAAGCTAAGGCTCAGTGGGGGAGCAGCGACTTAACCTAGTTGACAGAAATAGGAAGCAGCAGGGACAAAGTTCCAATCCAGATCCTTTGACTCCTAATGTTCCTTCTCTTATACCAAGCTTCCTCCAAATATTCCTTAACTTCCATTTCTTTGCTTCTCCTTATATCTAGACATTGGACAAAATGGCCTAAGCCTTCAGGCCTAGGGATAGAAATTCATACAGCAGGAGTCAGTGAGCTGGACACCAAAGGGCTGAAAGGTGAGAAGCTGGATGGGAGTTAACATATCCATCTCCTTCCATATATAGTCATATTCCAGGCAGTACACTAGAAAACAACCTAGATAGTAAGGAATGAGCTATACAAATAACATGGAAAATAATAGGGAGCAAAGAAAGCAACTCTGGGTTATAACTTCTGCTTTTATTTCCTGAACAGATCGATAGGTTTCCACAGTGTCTGTTTGAACCAGCCATTCCAATGACAACAGGGAGTTTTTAAGTAATATTTTATTTTCCCCCATTAAGCATAAAAAACATTTTAAAAATATTCTTATTTTTAAGTTTTGAGTTCCAAATTCTCTCCCTTCTTCCCATCTTCCCTCATTCCCTCCCCCTCTGCCCTCCCTCCTCCCTGAGATGGTAAGCAATCTGATAGACATTTAATATGTGTAATCATGCAAAACATGTTTCCATATTAGTCATTTTGTGGAAGAGATCTCAAATGATTTTTGATTTTTTTGATTTTTTTGAATATTTTTTGAAATATTTTCCCATAGTTCCATGTTTCATGTTCTTTCCCTCTCCCCCAAACCCCTCTAACCCCTCTTAGCAGATGCAAAATTCCACGGGCTTTTACATGTATCATTGATCAAGACCTAATTCCATATTATTGACTAGAGTTATTGTTTGGTGTCTACATCCCCAATAATATCCCCGTCAGCCCAAAGAGATCTCAAATGAAAGAAAAAAACAAAGAAGGAGAAGAAAGAAAATGAAATATAGTATGTTTCAATCTGCCTTCAGATTCCATCAGTTCTTTCTCTGAGGGAAGCTGGCTTTTTTCATCATTAATCTCTAATTTTGTCTTAGATCGCTGCATTGCTAGGAATAACTAGGTGATTCACAGTTGCTCATGACGAACTATTACTGTCACTATGCACAATGTTCTTCTGGTTCTGATCACTTCACTTTGTCTCAGTTCATGTAAGTATTTCCAGGTTTCTTGAATTCTTCCTGTTCATCATTTCTTATAGCACAATAGTATTCCATTACTCTCATATACCACGACTTGTTCAGCCATTCCCCAATTGGGGACATACTCTCAGTTTCCAATTATTTGCCACCATAAAATGAACTATAATAAATATTTTTGTACAAATGGATCCTTTTCAACAAGAGGGAAATTTGAAGAGACCTTCATGGAACAAGGCCAAATTTGGTACTAGATGTCAAAGTTATGTTGATTATTTCTTGGGCAGGGAAACTAGAATTGAATTTGGAGCTCTAAGTCAAGTGACAGAGACTTGGGTATAAATCATGTCATTGATATTTAATAACTCTGCTACCACTGACAAGTTATATAACATCTCTAAGCTTCACCATCTATAAAATATTATATAGTCTTTGTAGTATAGTATATTATAGAGTATCTGTAGGGATAGTATCTATAGCATCTACCTCATATGGTTGCTGTAAAGATCAAAATAAATTATGTATAAATTGCATTTCAAATTTAGTTTTCTGTATACATTTGTATGTTACATATGTGTGCATACATAGGGTGTCCTGAAAGTCTTGTGCAGGTCAAGGCTATGAAAGCTTAAAACTGCTTTAAGACTTGGGATAGCCTGTATACATGGATGAATGAAACTATCATTATTTCATCAATGTGAATATTCCTTCCAGTGTTTGCGATGGCAACCCATCTATACCCTCTCTCCCACTTATTGATTATGTTCATCCATCATTTTGCATCAGGGGCTCCAGCATTCTAAGAGATGTTTCCAGATGGCCCCAGATCTACTCTCTCTCTTGAAATATTGAGGTCCTAGATGTTTACATATATATGAGAATTGCGGACAGGATCACCCTCTTTCTACTTGCTCACCAAATCAGGAATATTACATTGGGTCACGGGACCTTAGGAAGTAACTTTTTAAAAAATTTAAACCTTTTCCTTCTGTCTTAGAATCAATACTACATATTGGTTCGAAGACAAAACAGTGGTGAGTGACTTGTCTAGGGTCACACAACCAGGAAGTATCTGAGGCCATTTGAACCTAGGGGCCCCTGCCTGGTTCTCAATCCACTGAGCTACTTAGGTGCCTTTCTGTGGGAGTGGCTTCTTACAGACACAGGACAAGACCTTCTTAATTAAATTCTATAATCATCCCCGAGGAAAAAGATTATTCTTTCTCTTCAGTGAATGGGGGTGAGGGGTAATCAGCCTGCCCTATTTACAAAATGACTTCTTTTCAGCAGCATTTTCAACACACATAGATTTTGCCTCAGCTCCAAGAAAGTAGAACTGAGAAGGGATACATACCTGACCACCAGACCTCCTTTAAATGGAAGTTAGAGCTACTGTGATTTGGTCCCTTGCCTTCTCCAGTCAAGTCTTACCACACTGAAATTTTAAAAGGGATGGATTTCCATCTTTGTAGTCTTCTACATAAGATTAATAGCATGCTTTATACATTTGAAATTCTGCTTTTCCTATTCCAGCCCCAATTTACCATGTTCTTCTATTCCCTAATCAAGACAAATTGGCCATCACTGTGTACCTCACACATGATATTTGATTTTCCATTTTTGCACCTTTCCCTTGGACACCCTGCATTTCTTGAAATGTGCTCCCTCCTTATCTCCAGACCTCATAAAGACTCTCTCTTTCAAGTTCAACTTAAGCCCACATTCCATACCAAATCTTTCCTTATCACTGTACTCCCTAGTCCCCATCGCACCATTGTGAGTATACTCCCCAACTCCTTTGTGTTTATTTATATTTATTCTCTTCATATTTATTATGTATATATTTATACATGAGCCCGATGGCTCCCCTTTTAGAATATAAGTTCCTTACAGAAAAGTGTTGTTCTCTTCTTTGTATTTGTATATTCATCACCTAACTAAATACCTGGAACTTAATAATAAATGTTTGTTGATTGATTGACTGAAAACCAAAAAATCCTCACTGGTAGACTTGTATATTTTGGAGTCAATGCTTCCCCAGATGATCTCTGTTTGTAGCAGTGAAATTTTTGCTGTGTTGGTACTGTGTAGTTTAGAAAAAAGCCTTGAACCTTTTGACTCCATCTCCCAGAATTCTTTCCCTATCCCAAAATTCCTTCTTCCCTTTTACGTGCATCTTTACATTACTGTTTATATAGTTCTATAAGCTCCTCCCTTGCTCTCTCTTCCATGTGGGTGGCTTGGGTTAGCTCCCTCTGGACCCTAGCTTTTTAGTTTCCTTTTTGCCAAAAGTTTAATTTTAATAAATCTTATTAAATGTAATACTTGGAGTGTTGGATATTAACTTAAAAATCTACAGTATGGGGGGCAGCTGGGTAGCTCAGCGGACTGAGAGCTAGGCCTAGACACGGGAGGTCCTAGGTTCAAATCCAGCCTCAGACACTTCCCAGCTGTGTGACCCTGGGCAAGTCACTTGACCCCCATTGCCTACCCTTACCAGTGAGGGTTAAAAAAAATCTACAGTATGTTCACTACTGAGATATGACTTTTACTTTTATCTTAAAATTGGGTGTTGTTCTCAGGGGCGAGGTGGCACTCTCTTAAACTTCAGTTTGCCCTTGCTGCTATTCCCAGTTCTAGTTCTGGGGCTCATCAAGTTTCAGTTCTTCCAAAGTGGTATGATGGATGATGGGCTATGAACTCTAAATGTCATCTGCCACTGCTAATGGTTTGCAGGTGTGATAATGAGATTAAATCTACCCTGCCCATTCTTAAATCTAATCACCAAAAGTGTAAACAACTCCACTTAACTCTCAGGTGGGGAGGTCTGTGACCCAGGTGTGCAAGAATGGGTGACGAATCAGAATCGACTGACTGCCCCCTAGGCAGTCCTAAGAAAAGCTTCTGTTGTGATTGGACATGTTAACTAAGAGGAAGGCACAGGAAGTGATGAAAGAAATGGCCTGGATAAATTGAAAGGACTTCCAGTGCTCGCGCTCTTGCTCTTGGCTACTAGCTTCTCCTGGTGTCGGATGACTAGGACCTGGAGGAGCTCCAACCACTGGCTGAGACCTTGGAGTAAGTGAGACTGCTGTTAATCTCTCCCTTGGAATTACACGTGGTGAGTATAAAGACTAAATCTTCCTGGACGTCTCTAAAGAAACTGCTCTTTCAAAAGAGACTCTGTGACTGAAGCTTCTGCTTCATTCATCTCCGGCCCTCTGGCCTTGGGCTCGTGGCTGAGCATCCTCCAACTGAGGATTAATTAGATCTGCCTTGGTTGAACAAGGAGGCTGGAGCAAATTATTTAATGTGTTAGATTGCTTATCCTATCCTATCCTCTCTCTGATTTTCTTATTTTATCTTCCTCTTCTCATTTGTAAATAAACTTCCATAAAAGTCATTTTGACTTGAGATTATTCTTTAATTGGGAATTGATAATTATCCAATTCCCTGGCGGCCAAACCTTTTAATATTCACCCAACTAAAATCCCTTTTACCCATACACAGGGCTACCTTGTGCTGGAGCTCAGAGCCTAACCTCAGGCTTGGGTAGGGGCACTAGACCTCACTTTGGGCTTACACAGGCCAGGCATACTGCCTTGCACTGAGGTTGGAATCCTCATTACAGGCTTTGGCAAGGGCTCTGGGCTCCCTTTGGACTTGCACCAGCTAGGCACACTATGGACTGCCTTGTGCTAGGGCTTGGCACTTCGAGGAGTGGGCATGGGGTACTCTGCTGTTGGCTTAGATAGGATCTTCATCTCGAAGTTGGCTTAGGCCCAGGTTCAGAACCTGGAACAATAGATGTGGGGTAGGAGGAGTGGGGCTTACTGTTGGCTTATGCCAGTACTATTTGGTGCAAGCTGCAAGGCCTTGCTATTGGCTGTACTCTCCTCTCGCCGAAATAAACCAAACCCTCTCTGCCCACCTTTAAAATGATTTTTTGCAGGAAAATTGCTTCATTCTGTTCCCTGGTTGATTCTGTCACTCCAGTATTCATTTTGAAGTGTTATTTTAAGGCTGCTTGGAGAGAATTCTTACAGAGGTTTGAGCTTTTCCTGTTTCTCTTCTGCTGTCTTGGTTCTGCTTCCCTACTGCTGAGCTATGAATGCCATTCTTGTTCATATTCTGATGCTAAATCTAAATATCTTCTGGTTTGGTTTTTTCTGGATGCAAGGTCCAAAGACCCAGGAGTTGTAGCACTCCAGAAGATTTGTGTGTGCAACAGATTCAAGAGCTGCTGGAAGTGAAAAGGCCGATGAGGGTTCCTCCTATCTTTCTTCTCCCGATCATGTTAACGTTCAAGGCTCAAGTATTTCCAGTCTTGTGATAGCTATGGAAAAAAAGTTATGAGTTCATACATTTGCCGTTGGAAGGAACCTTTGGAGGCCATCTAATCCAACCGCCTCAATTTATAGATGAGAAAGTACAGGCTCAGTGAAGTTCCATAGCTTGCTCAAAGTAATACAATTGTTTAATCGAATAGGTTTCTGCCTTCACAAACTACAGGGCAAAGCTAGGGAATCTCTACATATGAAATGTTGACTACTATGTGTCATTTCGAATATACTGCCGGTATAGTAGGTGAAGGTTGCACAATTAGCATAGGAGTAGGTCCCCAGGGGACAGAACCCAGGACAGGGTAATCCCCTTCTTCTGTTCCCCTTTTGTCCTTGGCTTTTGGCCTCTATTAAATAGGGATTGAATTTCAAATACTCAGTTTAGGGCTATCTAAAGCACTGGTGTGGAACTCAAGTGAAAATAAGGGCCTCTAAACCATACATAAAGATCCCTGCTGGCTGTATATTGCCTTAGAAAACTACCCAAGTTTATATATTTCTTTTTCTTTTAATATGGAAACACATTAAAATCCTATAGAAACTTCATTTTAATCTGGTTCAGGCTGCACTCAGGAGTGTTGTGAACCACATGCCACTCGAGTTCCACATGGTTGATGCCTCTGGCCTGGAGGTCTTTGAACTTTTTGAAGTGGTTTATTAATTGTCATCTTACACATTTTATTCTATGCATATAAAACATTTATTCTAAGGAGGAGTACATAGGCCTTCACTAGGCTGCCAAAGGAGTCTGGGACACAAAGTCAGTTAAGGATACCTGATCTAGGAGCAAAAAGATTCACCTTAAAATCATGCTTCACTGCTTTTATTTCTCACTGTGTATTACCTTGGGCTGCTGCCTTAGAACAGGTAGCACCAACACATTTGAGAGTTCCCCAGAGAAGCCCATTGTTATGCCATTTGCCCATTCCTAGGAAAAACCCATTATTCATTTTTTTTAATTAAACTGAAGATGTATTTTTTCATCCAAAGTCATGGAACCCCTGAAATCTCTCTGTGGATTTCTTTTTTTTTAATTTCTTTTTCTTTTATTTAAAATTTTTATTTTGAATATTTTCTCCTAGTTACATGTTTCATGTTCTTTCCCTTTCCCCTAAACCCTCCAAGCCCCCTTAGCCGACGCACAATTCCACTGGGTTGGAAAAACCCATTATTCAGATTCATCAGGGTGCTGGATAAGTCAACTGCTTCTCTTCCAGATTTTCTTGCTCCCTCTGGTATACCTTAAATAGACATACAAAGCTATCTTTTATTTCATATTTTATATTATCAGCATAATAAATTATTTTATCTAGTGAGAGGAATTCAATGTCAAAGAAAGGATATATAGAAAGAGCTGGCCAGGGTGGTCCATTGGAAATACAATAACCATCGCCAAACTTCTCATACTCAGGATAGAAAATAGCTTTCCAGCTCAGACTCTAGAAAGATGAGCAGTCAGTACTGTAACTTTCTCCATGGCTTGGTGTTTCAGGGGAAAAGGAAGATGTCACTGAGAGAGTAGTCTCTCTGAACCAGTTCTTTTCAATATAGCAGCCCCTTATTATCCTTGCCCCTGGAAACAGTTATCCTGCTTAGTCATTATAATATATCCGAATGAAAACTGAGGAAGCAATCCCAGATGCCAGTGCCTCCCTAAGATGGCAGCTGTGTTCCTAGGAACTACGTCTTCTTTTCTTTGAGCAAAGAATACCAAAAGCTTTCACACACTGCTGTGCTAGAAATTCCCATTCCAAAATATCTGGTTTTGATGGATTTGGGGGTGGCTTTACATTGCAAGACTATGTTTCACATACAAAAAATATGTCATGAAAAGAAAAATGGTTACCCTGGAAGCACTGGTCATTTCAACAAATGACTTGAAAATCCTGTCCAGTCAGCCTTATTGATTGTGCAGTCACTAGGTCAAAAACATTTATTTAGTGCCTATAAAGTGCCAAGCATTATGCCAAGCTCTGAAATGGCTAAGTGCAGAAACTGGTCATTAAAATCAAGCCAAAAGGGGGGATAAAGATTAATCCAAAGAATAGTTGAGTTTCTTTTTTTTTAATTTAATTTTCTAAAATTAACAATCATTTTTTCCCTTCCCTTCTGCCCAATCCCTGCCATTAGGTCAAAAGAAGAAAGGAAAATGAAATTCCTGAAACAAATTTGCATATTTAAACAAAACAGATTCCCACATTGACTATGACCAAAAATGTATGACTCACTGCATCTTTATCTTATCACCTCTTTGTTGACCTGCTTCATCATTAGTCCTCTGGAATCCTTGTTGTTCATTGCATTGATTATATTTGTTAAGTCTTTCAAAGTCTTTTGTCTTTATGGTGTTGTTGTATGAACTGTTCTATTTCGTCTTCTTTATGCATCAGGTCATACAAATCTTCTCAGCTTTTTCGGAAACTGTCCCTTCCATCATTTCTAATGACACAATAGAGTAGGATCTTCTTATATTTATTTATCATAACTTGCTTCTACCTTTAGTTTCTAGGGCTTTGCGACTACATTAAGGGCTGTTAGACATATTTGTGTACACATAGGTAATTTTTCTCTTTTGTTATAGGCCTAGTGATTACCTGGAGTCAGAAGGGTCCAAAGTTTAGTGATATCTTGGGCATAGTTTCTAATTGGCTTCTAGAATTCCCGAACCAATTTCAAGCTTCATCAGTAGCATGTAGTGTGCCTGTTTTCCCACAGCCCCTGTAACAATGATCATTTTCCTTTTTGTTCATTGTTCTGATAGGTGTGAGATGAAACGTCAAAGTTGATTTCTTTTGAATTTTCTAGTTATTAGTGATTTGAAGCATTTTTGCGTATGAGTGTTGATAGCCTGGATTTCTTCCTTTGGAAAGGAAAACTTACATAATAGTTCAGTGCTAACATATAGATACAATGAAAAGGTCTAACAGAAATAAGGTAGTGTGATGATCAGTACATGGCATCCAAAAAGACCGATACTTTTTTGAAGATCAGGAGTAGCCTATCTCCCTATTAGAACATTTTGAAACCCTCTATGGAGTATCTTTACCCCTTTGTTGCCTTTTGTTGCCCTAGTTAACAGGAAATGATGTTTGTGACAATGGATTTCACTTTGCCACATTTATGCCCTTTGGGGATGATTATTATTAATGGCATCTTGACAATTCAACAAGGAATTAGAACCAGCTATGGACTGTTTGACATACATAGATATACATATATAGATAGAGGACCTCTTTGACATATATAGTACTGACTATGGCTGGGTGACCCTGGGCAAGTCATTAAATCTCTGTGTTCTAGTGTTTGACAAACCCAAAGATCCCAGACTTGGGGTAAGAACTCACTATATGACAATAAATGCTAGGAAACTTACAAAGTAATCTAGCAGAAACTAGGTATAGAACAATGCCACATCATATACCAAGATAACCTCAAAATGGGTATATAATTTAGATATAAAAAAGTCATATCAGCCAACTAAGTACTAAGAGTACAGATTGCGGCATATTTTTTCTTTCTTTATCTTTTTCAACCATGGCTCTTGCAGAAATATGTTTTGTATAATTTCATATGTATAATGGATATTGTATTTCTTGCCTTCTCAATGAATGGGGGATGAGGTTGAGGTAAGGAGAGAATTTGGAACTGAAAATAAAATTGAACTGAATTGGTTTTATTAAAATGAATTAAACCATGATTAGTAGCATTAAAAAAACTCAGTGCTCAAGGCAACTTTGTACGAATATAAAGTATTAGTTTGTCAATCCTCAAAAATTCAGTGGCTCCCTATCATCACCAGGTTCAAATATAAAATCCTCTGACATTTAAAGTCTTCAAATCCTGGCTTTTTTACTTTTCCAGTTTTCCATTTTACTTCTCTCCATGTAATTAGTGACCCAGTGCCACTGGCCTTCTCTGCTCCTCAATCCTGATGTTCCCTCTCCCAGTTCTGTGCCTTTGTACTGTCCTTCCCTTACATGGAGAGCTCTCTCTCTTCGCTTATGTCTCCTATCTTCTCTGACTTCCTTTGAGATCCAGTTCAAAATATATCTTTGGCTAGAAGTCCTTTCATGGTTTCCTCCAACTCACTACCAGGGCCTTGCCTTTGAAAATACCTCCAATTTGCCCTATTTATGTCATGTTGGTAAATAGTTGTTTGCCTGTTGTTGTCTATTAGAATGGGAGCTCCATGAGGACAGGGAAGACTTTGAACTTTCTTTGTAGCCACAGTGCTTAGTTTGGTGTCTCTGACATGTTACTCAAATGCTGTTTGACTAAGTAAACTACAAAAATGGAAAGTAACATGTATACTAACCACAATTAGATAATTTGGATTATTATTTTGCAGAGAAAGTATACTAAGGAGCTTCTAGCTCTATGTTCTTTGAGCTCTCCAGGTCTTACTTTCCTCACATTTCTGAAATGAGTGGGTTAGACTAGATTACCTCTAAGGTCCTTTCTTGCTCTGGATCTAGGAGGACGAGGATTGGTTTGAGTCCATTATTTTTGCCACCATAAAGACAAAATTGGCTAGTAGAGGTCAAGGATGTCTTTTGTAGCCATGATCACAGAGCAGAGGTAGCAGGCCTGATTAACGGGCCATACCCTTTTCTACTATGCTAACTGAACCCTGACCACCAAAATACATCAGAGTCAGAAGTCTGTTGGCAGATAGTTAAGTATTAGGAGTGGTTCATTTCGTGCTCTACCAGTCACCAAAAATGGTTCAATTAGTTTATACTCTATGCTTTTTCTTAGTCTAGATCATCTTCATAGTTATGGCCATGATAATTCTTGGCTTCAATAACTCCTTAGCCATCCCAGGATGCATTCTGGGACTTTTTCCCAAGGTATCATCAAACATATAAATAACAGGGGAAATGGCTTTGCGATGAATGGTAAGAAACATAAATTGCTAGGCCTAGAAAATGACCTGAGTGTTGATCACTCGGGAGGTAAAGGAAATAGGACAAGTTAAAAAGGACTTCACCAGGCATTCGAATAATCTCGGCTTGGGAAAAAAATCCCTAAAGACCGAAAAATGACCAAGATAATTATACTATTTGAGAAGGAATCAAGAGATACCTTAAGGAAAATTACATCTGAATTGCTGTAACTTTTGCACTTAGGAAATCATATAAGAAGATCAGATAGGGAGCCCACTTGAAAAACCACAGCTAAAATTGAGGCTAACCCATTTCATTTCAATATAGAGACTACATGTGGCCTAAAATGTGATGTGGTGAGGGTTTTGAGTATCTCATTAAAAATACTCATACAGCTGTTAAATTTGACAACAAAAATGTTACTTCCACTGTTGCCCCACTTTTTCTCCCCGTCCACCTTGCCTTTCTCACCATGTACTGTTTACCAGGCTACCTGACTCTTCATCACAAAATTGAATTAAATTCAATAACTACCCTCATTCTCCCCTCTAAGAAAAATGTTTGCCACAGTAATTCCCTAAAGGCACAGAAGCTGGACCACATAAACCACCAAGAGGGTAGACAGGAAGGAGAAAACCCTGGAAAACCACAAACAAAACTACAGACTTATGGATGCCTTACTTACCATCTGCTTCTCCACTCATACTATAATATGCACAAGACTTATCAGAGCACTGTATATCAGTACTGAATAAAATAGAAAACCTAGTATATCTTAATAAAGCTTTGCACTGACAGGTCATATGAGGACCCATTGAAGGGATCAGGGATTTTTAGCCAGAGAAAATTTAGGTAGAAGTTGAGCTATTCTTGAGTATTGACAAAAGTGTCATATGAAAGAATAGTTATCCTTTTGTTAGACCTCAGAGAGATGAACTAGGATCAAAGGGTAGAGATTGCCAAGAGCCAGATTTTGGCTTGATGGCAAAACAAACTTTGGAACAGCTATCTAAAACTAAAATAAGCATCTTTCACTGAAGGCCATTAAACAAAATATGACTAGCCTCTTGTTCAGCATTTTGTAGATGTAATTCTTGCTCAGGGAGAGATTGAACTAGATGGCATCTGAGACCCCTTCTTGTCTCTGGGCACTGGATCATAGGGTCCAAGGTATGGAACTAGAAAAGACCATAGAGGTCATGGAATTTTAATCTCCTTATTTTATTGATGAGAGGAAAAAACTTGCCCATAGTCATGAAGGTAGTAATGTAGGCAGGGAGAGGGAGGATTCAAATCTAGGTCCTTTAATGTCAAATCCAGCTGAGTTCCTTCACCCTATGCACATAACTACCAGAAAGTGACATAGTGCAAACCTGGAAAGAAATCTCTGGCTCTCTCTGACCTGGCCATGGCATCAAGTTTACTTGAGAGTATTTCATTTAGTACTGTTTCCAGTGACACTGGTTTCCTTGCTGTTTCACACACAAGACTTAGCTCTAGATGTTTTCTCTGGCCATCTTCCATACTTGCATTTCTCTCCATCCTCCCCTCTATCTCTTTCTTGGTTTCCTTTAAGTCCCAATTAAAGCCCCATCTTCTATAGCAGTGATGGCGAACCTTTTAGAGACCACAATGCCATGCCCCACCCCCCAGATATTGACTGCTTTGCCTCCCTTACCCCAGACAGGAGGGATAAAAGAAGGGGAGTGGCCTGAGCACTCTGCTCAGGGAAGGGAGTAAATACTTCCATTGGGCTGCTGGGCAGAGGGGTGGGGAGGTGCAGTGAAGAGGAGGAAGGGAACAGCTCCACCCAAGTCCTTCTGCCTTTCTAGTAAGTAGCTCTGGTGGGCGATGGGCATGTGTACTCACAGAGAGGGCTCTGTGTGCCATCAGTTCCCCATCATGGTTCTATAGGAAGCCTTTCCCAACCTCTTTCTATTCTAATGGCTTTCTTTTCTTCCCATTTTTTACTGCCAATAACTTGTTGTCTCTCCTACTAGACTATAAGCTCCTTGAAGGCAGGGACTATCTTTTGTTCTTTCGTCTCTTTTTGTACCCCCCCCCCCCAAAGCTTAGCATAGTACCTGGTACATACTAGATATTTAAATGTTTATTAACTGACGCACACTTTGCTCACACATTTTCTCTTATTTGAATTCTTTCCAATATTGTCTCTCCTTCTCAGACCTCTGCTAACCATTGAAACTTTCAGGTGCCTAGCTCTGAGCTTGTCTGTCTCTGCTAGTCATAGTCACTGAGTGTCTGGAAATGACATAAAGCTCCTCGCACTGGTTCAGCAGTGAAATTCATAATGTGACATCCTAATGTGAGGTGGCTGCTCAGCCAATGAGGCTCACTTTGTACTTGTATTAGGGTAAATTTCATCCAATTTAATTTTGTGTGTATGAATTATTTATGCCCAAAACATGATTTCCAAATGTGTAGACCTTATTAATGAAAGAAAATTGAGACAAGAAGTAAATTAAGATGCACACAGTGAATTAAGACTGGGTGTTTTTATCACCAAAGCAATGGGCTCATTTGGTGAAATGAGTCAGTTAGTTGGTTTAGTGAGTGGAGTTGCCACCATTCCAATCCAGTCAATCCAGTTCAACTAGCCTTTATTAAGCCTCTACTCTGCACTGGGCACTGTGCAAATAGCAAGAAATTCAATGCAAATTAATTGGTAGGAGAGGTGTAGGCAACACTAACAAATGGAGGAATTAGGAAAGACAACATTATCCATGTTTACCATGGATAAGCCAGGGGCCTAGTGTGGAAAGAGGTCAAGCACACTATCACAGTACAGAACTTTTTAACAATTTTTTTTATTTTTTTTTAATTTTAATTTTGACTATTTTCCCATAGTTACACGTTTCATGTTCTTTCCCTCTCCCCCAATCCCCCCTCACCCCCTTAGCCAACCCACAATTCCACTGGGTTTTACATGTATCATTAATCAAGACCTAATTCCATATTATTGATAGTTGGACTAGAGTTATTGTTTAGTGTCTTCATCCCCAATTATATCCCCATCAGCCCATGTGTTCAAGCAAGTTTTTTAACATTTAAAGCTAATCTATGATGGGATGGGCTGGTTTGTGAGGTAGTGGATTGAGACCTCTCTGGAGGTTTTCAAGTAGAGGTTGAATGACCAGTTTGGAAGTATGTTGGGTCCTTCAGGTATGAGCTACAGGCTTCTGATATAACCCCTCTAAGAAGGAGATTTGTTCATGTTAACATGGCTTATGTGTACTTTTCAGCACAGAAATAAAGCTCTAATATGTTTTAGACACCTAGTATCTGCAACAACTAGCCTTCCTAGTGCTCTGGAAATAACATGCTTCAGATGTTCAATAAGTCTCAAATGTCTCCATTGACACAAAGACTGTGTTCATTTTGACCTTGATCTTGGGGCACTTCACCCCACAGGTGTCAGTTTCTCATGTTGACCCTTGGCCCTCCCCATTGATCCAGGAAAATCTCTTAAGAAAATCTTAGGTGTTGGCTATATCAAAGGTTTCTACACTAGTGTGTAACAAACTCTCTAACTCTTATGCATGCATTCAATGTATAATAGGGATATAAGAGATGGGATAATTTTAATTTCATCCCACTCAGAAAATGCTTGCAACTCAAAGGACCAAAAAGAATATGGGAACACGGGGCAGCTGTGTAGCTCAGTGGATTGAGAGCCATGCCTGGAGACGGGAGGTCCTAGGTTCAAATCCGGCCTCAGACACTTCCCAGCTGTGTGACCCTGGGCAAGTCACTTGACCCCCATTGCCTACCCTTACCAATCTTCCACCTATAAGTCAATACACAGAAGTTAAGGGTTTAAAATTAAAAAAAAAAGAATATGGGAACAAATATATCTATATCTATATATCTATATATATATATATATGAAACACAAAACACTCTGATAATTGATTGCCAACCCCTTCCCTATGGTAAAGACCTTGCTTTGAGACTGCTGAAAAGTTATTTCCCCTTCACCTCTGACTATCTCATCTGAACAAATCACAGCAAAATTATGGAGAATTGGCAAATACTTGATCTCTTGCCCCAGGTCCGTATTCCCTCTGTTTCAAATTGCTGTTGAGGAGTTCTCCCTCTTGGAGGCTACTATCCAACATTTGTTCTCAGGAAGTCTGAAGTCAGGTTGATTTATGAGATAACCCCCAAGTAAGAAATGTTCATTCTCAGTTGCCTTAGTCTGTGTAAGGAACTCAGAAAAGGAAACACAAAGGCAGAAAAAAGTAGGCAGGAACATCCATCCCAGGCTCACCTGAGGAAGCCTGTTACTGCTTGCCATGTGCCCTCATTGCAAACCGCCATTTCCTGTTCCTGGGAGAAAAGAGAGAAATCCTCCATCTATCCCGCCTCTCCTCATCCCGTGTTATGTTCATTTCTGGAGATCCAAGGGCAGAAAGCTGTCTTCAAAAGGAAAAAAAAGATTGAGTCAGAAGGGATGGGCCATTCCAAATCTCCTATGAATCATTGAGGGAAAAGTCCTCCAACGTTGAGTATTTAACAGCACTTACTCAGCATTTCTGTGTGCCTGGCACTGTAGTATGTACTAAGGATCCAAAGACAAAACGTGAAAGTCACTGCCCACAAGGAGCTTATGTTTTATTGGAGGAGATACCATGTATATACATAAGTGTATAAAGAATAAATTCAAGGTAGGCAGGAAAAGCTGTGTAGTAAAAGGCACTTGGGCTATTTCTGAAAGGAAGTGAGGAATTCTTTGATGTGGAGGTGAAGAACAAGTATATTCCAAAAATGGTGGATGTCCAGTGCAAAGGCATGGAAAGAGGAAAGGGAATATGATTCCCTGATTTGGAGGGCTGATAAAATAAATAAATAATGAACACTTATTTAGATTATTTATACATACATAAATTATTATAATAAATTTTGATGTAGTTTAATAAAATAATGACTATAAGAAGCAAACTTTAATAAAATAAATTTATAAATAATTTATGTGATGAATATTATTTCTATCTAAAATAAATATTAAAATTCCTTTCTAAATAGATGAATTAAGATAAAATAAAATAAAAACTAGGACCTTAGAAAATACTCTCTTGGAATAACATCATAGAATCCTTAACACTGTTCCTACCTGAAGGAAACTTGATGTAATTTACTACTGATAATCATTATTGGCTTTTTAATTTGTTTTATGGTATTGATATTTATTATTTTATGGTGTTGATATTTACTGAGTTTTCTCAGTGACTGTGGTGATATTTAAATATATATGGCCATTTTGATGCTTTTACATAGCAATAGATACATTTGTGTCAGTTAATCACTAAATATTCCGGTCTTGTGATTGTCAGAAAGTTAACTTGTTTTCTGGTAAAACAAAGAAATAAGGTTTAGTGACCATTCCTGGGACTGGCTGATCAAAAGGGGCTCTAGGTAAAAGTGTTTCAGAACTGATAACATGGGGGCAGCTGGGTAGCTCAGTGGATTGAAAGCCAGGCCTAGAGATGGGAGGTCCTAGGTTCAAATCTGGCCTCAGACACTTCCCAGCTCTGTGACCCTGGACAAGTCACTTGACCCCCATTGCCTAGCCCTTCCCACTCTTCTGCCTCGGAGCCAATACACAGTATTGACTCCAAGACGGAAGGTGAGGGTTTAAAAAAACAAACAAACTGATAACATGTCATTCTCCCTTCATGCACTCTTCAGGTTTTTAATTACCTACTTGCCCCCCCCACCCCAGATTATATTTGTGTTTACTCTCTTTATAATACTATATATAATTTCATATATACTTATCTATACAGCATAATAATGTCATACATTTGGATCCCCACAAACCTTCCACCCAACCCCACCCCCACCAAAATCTATGTTAAGTTTCTGCAGGGCAGCGATGGCTTGACTTCTGTCTTTGTGTTGTATCACCTAAAACAGTGACTGGTACCTAGTAGGCCCTCTAGTACTTCAATTGAATTCCAAAGCTCATTTGCAAATCCCTCTCTTCTCCCTGTGCTAGAATTAGCTAATGCACTTTAAGTACTCCTTTCCTGAAGAGCTGTATGCCCAATAGGTGGTGATTAGCTTCTCCCTCACTCAAGTGACAGGGTTCCAGTGTTATAACAAAGGTCATGCCCCCAGGTTTTTCAGTGTGAAGAATTTAGATTAGATTCTGTCACACTGGGAATTACATGAGAACAGTCATTTCTGGGATCTGATGATACAAATATGGAGTCAATTACAACATGGTCTAGTTGAAAATGGACGGAGGGGAAGGTAAATGAGCCCTGAAATATTTATATTTTGAGCTGTCATAGGTCTATTCACACATAGCTTCAGTAACGCATATCTTAAGACGTGTCTGTGTTAGGGGAAATGAATCACCTACTGCTGGAGAAATTTGCTTCTCCGTCCCTGGAGGTCTTCAAGCAAAAGCTGAATGGTCACTTGTTGGGGATGCTTGATCAAACATGACTTGGACTGAATGAAATTCGCTGAAGCCTCTTCTATGGCAATTCCTGAATTCGAAAGAAGTCTTTCAGGTCATAAGGTTGCATTCTATCCTGAAGCAATAAAGCAGGGTCATAATCACATGGGGACATTGGAAGATGTCAGTGGGCCCAATCAGGAAGGATATTTCTCTCTTGTCCCAATTTCTGTTAAGGGAACAGGAGTCTCAGGACACAAGGGTCGTGTTCTCTGGTCCTTTAGGTGGAATAGAAGATACTCTTTATTCCCCGACTACTGCTTAAGACCGTTTTTCTGTCGAAATAGCAAAGGGGTAGGAGAGAAGGAGGCAGCCAGTCCAGGTTTCCCTAGGGAGTCTATATGCCCCTGACTGAGCCCATGACAATATAACAAGTAAGTAAAATTGTCACTCACTTCCCTGATGCTGAATGACAGCTCAGCCAGCCAATGCCACTTATGAAAAATGGGAAAGGATGTACATACGTGGGCATCAGTAGTTCTCAAGTCCTAATTAGTACGAAGTTCAGCAATGAACCAATTAAAGTTGAAGAATTGGGGACAAGATAATGGAGGGTTGGTGGAAGACTAAATCTATTTCAGATATTTGCTTCCTGTGTGGAATCTTAGTTGATACAGTAGATCATCAATGGCTTAGACTTTGGAAGCCCAAGATAGTCACTGCTTGACATGCTGATTGCTTTGCTGTGAACCCTTCCCTTTGACCCATTTTTCTTTGTCTCTCTCTTCTTAAGTGGCACACTATTAACAGTAAAAAACCTTCCCCTGCTCCTTCCTTCAACATAAAATAGAATTATTCTAAATTTAGGTTTCTACCAGATCTTTGATCTGTCTAGATTTGCAGTCTATATGAAATAAGCTCCTTCCTTGGCTTTTTATATCAGATATAAATTATAAAGTAGCTGAAAATGACTTGGAGTGCCGTATGCCCTGATATTTTAAAGTTTTCATCAGCACTCTCTTCCAAATAGGCTATACATGGAAAATCTAGGATATCCTCTGAAGTAGGAGATGTATGGTAACTTCGATATGGACATCCCCTGGCCATAGATCCAAAATAGAATTAATTGTTATTGCCTATAAATTTGACCCTCCCTGGGCTTCTCTATTTCTGTTGATCATCAAGTACCCTTCTCCCAGTCTCTGTACTATATACTACATCCCATCAGGCCCCAAATCATATAGAGCCTTCCTGAAGGACTTATTTCTGACCATTCCTCTTTATTTTCCTAGCTTCTGGTTTGGACTTAGTACATTTCTATCACCTTTTGTTCTGGTTATTATAACCACATCCTAATTGGCCTTTTTCCTCTCTCCTTTGCTCCCTTCTTGCTGATGCCCAAGTAACCTTCCTAATATACAGCTCTAGTCATTTTTATCATCTTACTCAGTGGTTCTTCATTGCCTACAGATGAAGGGCAAATTCCTAAGCCTGACATTGCAGGACCTCCACAATCTGACTTCCCTTTTGAGTTAGCAAGGCGGCACAGTACATAGAGTTCAACGTTTGAACACCTGAGTTCAAATCTGCCTTCAGATACTTTGTTATTTTGGCCAAACCATCTCTTTATCTCAGTTTCCTCATCTGTAAAATGGGAATAATAATAGCCCCTCCCTCCTACAGTTATTGTGAGGATTAAATAAGATAATAATGCAAAAGGCATTTAGCTTAGTGCCTGGTGTAGAGTAGGTGCTGTATAAATGCTCATTGCCTTCTTGTTTCAGCTATATTTCATCTCCATCTATATTTTGAGACACTCTCTTTCAACATAACTGGGGTAAGTATTGTTCCCCAATCTCATCTGGCACTCACCCACTTCCTTGTCTTTCTGCAGTCGATACTCCCTACATGAATAGGCCCTCAGTTCTCATCTCCTTTTCTTTTTTCTAGGACCAACTCAAAGGGTGTGTCTTCCAGGAATTATCCTTTTCTTTATTCCAGGTCTTTCCCTGGCCAAAAACTAACTTATTAAATGTTCATAGAGAAAAGCTCTCCTTTATGCACATTAGAGTCTCCCTTGCACCACAGGTATTTGTATATATATCATATTCTGCCCCTACCACATGTCCCCTCCCCATTAGTTTAAAAGCTCTTGAAGGGCTTAGTGGGAGAAGCAGGTGGGGAGGTAAAAAAGACTGAGATTTTATTTTCACTTTTGTACTCCCAGTAAGTAGCAAAATAATTGGCACAGAGGTACTTAATAAGTTGAATTAAATAGAGATATTCAACCCCTAATAAGATATATCTTTATGATGATGTGCAGAAGTCTTTTGTAGTTTCCTCTTTTTCCTACTTGATAATCCAATATATGAGATAAAAATACTTTACCATGTATTTTCTGACTGAATCCTCCCAATAATTCAGTGAGATGAATAGACTACATGCTAAAAGAATATAGAGCAAAAGCTTGTCCAACCTTATTTTACAGATAGGGAAACTGAGGCTCAGTGAGGTTAAGTGACTTGTGCAAGGTCAAACATTGATAAATAAGCACTTAATATGTAGCAGGCATTGAGTTAAACACTGGAAATGTAAATACAAGGAAAAAGAAAGATAGAGCTTGTACTCAAGGAGTTTACATTCTAATGTAGAAAGAGAACACTAAAAAGTGAGGAAGAGAAGATGCTTTCAAAAGGGCACAGTGAAGAAGTTTAGAGTGTCAGGAGCAAAAGAGTGAGTTTTGTTAGCTTGGGGATACATCCTCAAAATGGAAGGTTCTCATAGGAATGCACCCATCAAAGGCGATTACTGTCGAGGTAGGTGGAAATTCCAGAATAAGAAGACTGCTGGGCATCATGGCATCATGGAGAAGCCTGAAGAGACAGGAGTGAATCCAGTAAAAGATATTTAAACTAAGGTCTAAGATTTGGAGTTGAAAGGGATCACAGAGATCATATAGTTAAACCCTCTCATTTTACAAAGAAGGAAACTGAGACCCAGAGAAGATGGAACTTGGCCAAGGTCAAATGGAATAAATATTAAAAATGGAGAAACTGAAGCACAGAGCTGGTGTTTTGTTCAAAGTAACAATGCACTTTAATGGCATCGCTGGCACCAAGAGCTAGTTCTTCTGATTTCCTGTCCAGCACTCTTTCTACTATGCAATACTGTTTCATATAAATAAACTACATGTCCCTTTAGGCTATTAATAAGTTGCCCTTGGTGGCTTTTAAAAACCTGATTTCACTTGCAGAATAGAAAGATTTATCCTGATTCATGCAGTCCTCAATATCACCCTGTTCTTGCTTGTATAAGAACTGTCCCCCAAGAATTCCCAGCATTTGACAACTGCCAGACACCTACATGTATACTTTTTTAAAATTTGTTTTCAATTACTAAGCATTTATTCCCTCTTCCTTCCTGAACTGTAAACAACAACAAAAAACCACCAAGTTCCCACATTGGCCATATCCAAAAAATATGCCTCATTCTACACATTTAATCTATCACCCCTTTGTCAGGAAGTGAGTAGCATTTTTCATAATTGGTCTTCTGGAACCATGGTTCATCACTGTATTGATCAGAGTTCTTAAATCTTTCAAAAGTATTTGTTTTTACAGTGTTACTGTTAGAATAAAAATTGTTCTCCTGGTTCTACTCACTTCACTCTCAAACAGTTCATACAACATGCCCCAGGTTTCTCTGAAGCTCTCCATCATTTCTTATGGCATAATCACTTTATATCATACTTGATTTGGCCATTTCCTGATTAATGTACATCCCTCTTAGTTTTTAGGTCTTTGACACAATAAAAAGAGCAGCTATAAGTATTTTTACATGTGGATAATTTTCTTCTTTGATCTTTTTAGGGATATAAGCCTATTGATGTTCTTATTAAGTTAAAAGGTATGCATAATTTAGTTGAGATAATTTACCTCATTCTACCTCTCCCTTCCTCATTCTCCCAGTGTATCCCTATTTTTCTCACCTTAATTTTATTTTTGGAATATCATACCATCAAAACCAGCTCATATCAATACCCTTTGTTTTTGCATACTCCTTTGTAAATCCCCTAATGATAAAGTTCTTAGGAATTAAAAGTATTATCTTCCCATATAAGAATATAAACAATTTAAATTTGCTTAATCATTATGATTTGATTTTCATATTTACCTTTTTATGCTCCTCTTGAGTCATGTGTTTATATGTCATATTTTCTATTCAGTTCTGATCTTTTCATCAGGAATGCTTGAAAGCATTTTCAATTCCTTTATTTCATTAAATTTCCATTTCCCCCACCCCACCCCAGATGAATTATACTCAGTTTTTCCGAGTAGGCGATTTTTGGTTGTAATCCTAGCTCCTTGGCCCTCTGGAATATCATGTTCCATTTAATATAGAAGCTGCTAGATCTTATGCTATCCTGGACTGTGGTTCCATGATTTTTGAATGATTTCTTTCTGATTATAATATTTTCTCTTTGACTTAAGAGCTCTGAAATTTGCTCAAGAATTTGGCTGGGAGTTCCAAGGTGATATGATATAAGGAAAGGTGTGGTCATTGCTCTCCTGACCTATGCTGTGGTCTGTGAGTGTCCACAAACACTCTTTACAGCCCTGGAACTGTGACCAGGGTCTTCCTTTCTGCTAGTTCTCCTCCTTGCTTTGGGACTCTGACCAGGAACCACATATGGGGAATGTAACATAGTCCTATTTGCATAACCAGCAAAGGATCACCTGTAATCTCCTTCTGATCAGTTGACTAATCCCCTTACTGTCTATGGGCTGAGCTCTGGAGGCCACTGCCACTGTTGATTCAGTTACTTCAGTGCCTGCTACTGGTTTGCTGATGTAGCATGCACTGCTGTGGCCTATGATGGACTGTGCTCCAATCTCACCTAAGTATGACAGATCTTTCTTACTGACTTTCCAAATTGTCATGGGAAGAATAATTGTTTCACTCTGTCCTTTGGTTTGTTTTGCCATTCCAAAATTCTTTTTGAGGTATTACAATGATGTCATTTAAAAGTGAATTTGGGAGTGTTCAGGCAAATCCCTATCTTTACTCTGCAATCTTGACTCCACCTTCTCTATGCATAGTTTAGTAACTTTTGAGGCATAGTTCCAAACTGCTTTTTTAGAATGGCTGAACTATTTTACAGATCCAACAATAGTATTTTAATGTGCCTGTTTTTTCCACAGGCCTTCCAACTTTTGTCGTTTTCCTTTTTTGTCAACTTTTGCTAGTTTCAGAGATGTGAACTGGAACCTCAAAAGCCTAGATGTTTGAGCTTACATTTCTCTATTTATTAGTAGTGTATAAATGGAGATTAATTTTAAAATCCACAGTAGTATGGTGCATATTCTTTATATAGCTATTGATACCTTCGATTTCTTTCCCTTGCGGCCAGTTCATATCATTTAGACATGTATCATTTGGGGAAGGGAGCCTCTTCTTATAAATCTGAAGCAATTCTTCATATGTCATGGAAGTGAGACTTTTATCAGAAAAAAAATACTGTAAAGAGTTTCCCCATGTAATTGTTTACTTCCTAATTTTAGCTACATTGGTTTTGTTTGTTCAAAAGCTTTTTAATTTTATATAAGCGGGGGAGTCTGAATGCAAATTGAAACATATTCTCTATATTGCTTCCTCCATGAATTTTTCTCTAGTGCAAGCAATCTGTGTCTTCTTTCACAACATGACCAACATGGAAATATACATTATATGATAACATATGTACAACCTAAAAAAATTAAAAATAAATGTTCATTTCTTTGAAAAAATTAAGCTAATTGTCCACTTTACATTTTATGATCTCCTCTGTCCCTTGTTTGGCCAAAAAATTCTTCTTATACATATGTATGAAAGGTAATTTCTTCCTTGCTCCTCTAATTTGTTTATATTGTTGCCTTTTATGTTTGCTATATATCCATTTTCCATCAATTGTAAATGATCTACATATGGTCTAAACCAGTGATGGGCAAACTACAGGCCGCGGGCCAAATGCGGCCCCCTAAAATGTTCTATCTGGCCGCACATGACATTCTTCCTAATCTGACAAATACAACGAGTAGGATACAATACAACGAAACTTCGAAAGAGTTGCCTTAGAAACAGACCGACAGATGAGCATTTCCTTTCCTTTGGCCCCCTCTTTCAAAAGTTTGCCCATCACTGATCTAAACCAATTTTTTGCCAGATTACTTTCTAGTTTTCCCTGCATTTTTGTCAAATAGTAAGTCTTTATTTCAGTGATGGAGGTCTTTGGATTTATCAAACATTGGTTTTATTTGTTTCAGTATGTTACATGTTTAAACTGTTTCTTGGATAGATTTTGATGTTTTTCTTAATTAAGCTCAAACAGTTTTGATTATTATTGCTTTGCAGGATAATTTGATATCTGGTACTGCTAGACTACCTTCCCACTTTTTTCATTAATTTTTCATGGAGATTCTTGACTTTTATTCCCCTAGAGGAATTTTACTATTATTTTTTCTAGCTCTATAAAATAATCTCTTGGTATTTTGGTGTGGCATATAATAAGAACATTTAGGTGGTATTATGATTTATGTAATATTAATTTAGCCTATACTCAAGCAATTAATATTTTTCCAATAATTTTCATCTGTTTTTATTGCTATAAAGAGTGTTTTATAATTTCCTGCATGTATTCCCTAGTATTTTATTAAAACATAGAGATTTACATAGAATTTATATATGGAGCATAAAGTCTATTATGTTCCAGCTGAACTCTTTTTTGAGTGGAATATAAGTGGGAATCATAATCTCAGATAAGGTAAAAGCAAAAATTGATTGCATTAAAAGAGAAAAAAAAACAAGGAAATTGCATTGTGTTGAAAGATTTCCTAGACAATACCTGTTTGTGGGGGTTTTCTGGAGGAGAGGTCAGAAGTTGAATGGCGACAAAAATAGGATGAGAGAACTCTGGGAGGCAGGGGGTAAACCACTGAGATCAGAGATCTCTCTGGTCTTTCAGGGGGGCCCTACTAGGAAGTGAGGAAAGGCCCTTCCTGCTTTGAGTGAGCTTCTGTTTCCTTTCATCTTTCTCTCCATGCTTCTAGTGTCTGACATGGCCGCCCTGAGACCTCTGGTAAATGAATTGGTTGGGGCATCTGAGTTGGTTCTAAGGGGTTGGGTCACCTGGAGGGTAATTCACTTTCTACCTAGCCTTCCTTAAGCTTTGAGATATTAATGAGTGTTTTCTGGCCCTGTAATCTTTGAACTCAACCTCATCATCCCAACCTGTTTTCTCAAGAGTTAGAAATAAGGATCTATGGGAAATAGCTCTTCTCCATTCTAGGCCTCTTTTCGCAATCCTCTCTCCCTCCCAGCAAACACCTTTGGTCTACTCTAATCAGTTATCCTATAATAGTTGTCTCTGTTCCCTGTAATGGCAACATTGGCACAGCTTCTTCTTAGGGTCTGTCTGAATCTGTCTCTCCACTTAAGCCTTTTTTCTCATAGGATAACCCCAGTGATCTCTAGGAAATAATTGTGTCCCTTCCTATATTCCTTCTCCCTTTTAGCCTGATAGAGCTTGGGATATTTTCATATAATGGTGGTTCCTTAACCCAAATAATGGTAGGAGCTCTTGTCAGGGAAAGACTGGAGCCTCTCTCATGAGGACACCACTTTCTCATCATTTTTCTTGGTATAGATTCCCAGGTATAGATTCCCATTCCCTTGTACCTCAGCTTCTGCTTGCTGTTATATTTTGTCCCTTGAGGAGTAGCTGTTTCTGCCCTCAGTAATGAAGGCATTGTGTGCAGCATCTTGTTAAGACTGATATAAACCTAGGCTCCCCCTGCTGCCCTCAGTTCCCCCATAGGATAGATCCCATGATTGACTGCCCCCCCAGCGCTTCTCCAACTGGTCTGGGCTGTTTTCCTATAATGATGGCCCTTTCCCCCTATAATGTTGGCCCTTTGTTCCCTCCTGATAGTATCATGCTTCTTGTTAGGGTCAGACTGGAGACTTTCTTGTAAGGGCAATACTATCTTCCCATTGGCCTCAATTAAGGCAAGATATAGCCATTGATCTGTGGGGAGCCATTCTTCTCTATCCTATTCTCTGCCTGTTTTGTTCTCTTGTGAGGTCTGCCTCTATTCCAGTAAATGAGGACATTGTGGCAGCATTTCATTAGGGCAGTTCCAGGACTGTCTTCCCAACCCAGCCTCATTTCCCTTATAGCAAATATCGGGTGATTTCCTCCCACCCAGTAGTCTAGTTCAGCTATGTCTGGGCTGTTCTATTTTGAAAAATTTGATAGCATATATAGACTGGAACCATTGCTTTGAGGAAACTTCTTTCTCTCCAGCCATGCTTCAGTTTCCCAAGAATTAAATCCTAGGGTCTGTGGAAAATGGCTCTCCCTTGTCACTGCCACCCCCACTGCTCCCATATTAAGCAGCTTAGTCTAGTTCTGTGTTGGCAAGCTTATGGTATACATGCCAGAATGTGCCAGAAGGGGCTGCTTCACTCCCCCTTGGCTCCTGAGGACATTCCTCACTTTCCCCTGCCTCTCTGACCAGCAGCCGAAAGGGACCACTTCTTCCCTCCCCTGTCTGAGGTAAGGCAGAGGGCTCACATGCCGCATGAGGGTTGTAGTTTAGGCACTTAGCCTCTAAAAGATTCACCATCATTGGTTTAGTTTATTTTTCTATAGTAGATTCTCTTGTAATGAAAACTTCTATTCTTGGGAATGAGGGACATTTCAGCCACTCATGAGGACACTGTCATTACACCACCTCAACCGAATTTGTCTGTAAAGCATGAGCTTAAAAATAATTGTACCACCAGCCTTACAGGGTAGTTATGAGGAAAATACTGTAATCCCAGGCCACAAATGACTATCAATTCCACTCGTTGCTATGCTGAATCTAATTTGACTCTCAGATAGTATTTTAGTTTCCCAGGTGAGGACCATCCTTGAAGGAGCCCTCCTGAACATCTTTCTGTAAAGGAGATTTGAAGATTTTGATGGGCTTGGCCATTCTTCTTCAGGAAACCAACTGTATTCAAATAGTTTAATTCTACAAACATTTGTAAATTAAAATAAACAATTCCCGTTATAAATTCATCTACATTTTACTAGACACTAGAAGAAGACATTAAAAGGAATGGCAAACAAGAGCTCTAGTCAAGGACTCTTAACTGAATTCCTCTGAATACAGATTCCTTGAATTTGCAATCTAGGTCATTACAAGAGTAAGAATTTTTCATGGGTGGGGGTAGAGCAAGGGGTGAAGGGGAAAGTAGGGGCATAAAGTATGTAAACAGGTTAAAAATGAATATTAATAAATGTTTAAAAAATAAAAATAAAAAAGTAATGAGTAAGAATTTTTTTTTTTCTGTTAGAATCCAAGATGGAGTTTGGATTTGAGAGTAGGGAAGTATGTGGGGTTAGGAGGAATAAATGCATGTGTTCAAATAAATGTTAAAAAGAGAAAGAAGGGAAGAATTGGGGCCAGGGAAAAGTAGACTGAGAGAAAGGGGCCAAAAGTCATTGCGTTCAATCAATGATGTGCCTGCTGCCTTTTTTTTAATATTACTTAATCATTTCTTTTGTTCTGATTCTGCTCACTTTGTTCAATATCAGTATATACAAGCTATCCCATGTGTGTCTAAACTCCTTAATGTTCATCATTTTGGGGCAGCCAGTGGTACAATGGACAGAACTCTGGGACAGGAGCTGGGAAGATCTGAGTTCAAAACTGCGCTCACATACTTCAGAGCTGTATGACCATGGATAAGTTACTTCACCTTTGTCTGCCTTAGTTTCCTAAACTGTAAACTTAGGATAATAATAGCACCAACCTCTCAGGATTATTGCCTAGATCAAATGAGTTAATATTTATAAAGCACTTAGCACAGTGTCTGGCACATAGTAGGTACTGTAGAAATGCTTGTTCCTTCCCTTTACTCATATAAAACAATTTCTTTTCTCCATAGTTCATTGTTTTTTTTTAAATTTTGTTTTGTTTTGTTTTGCTACAAGAAAGTTCACTTCTATTAATATTTTAAGTTTTGTCCTTTGGGGGATTTTTTTCTACCACTGAAATCCCTGGGAAGAAGAGGATGATTCTATGCTCTAAGATCATAGAGCTCACAGGGACCTTAGAGGTCATCAAATCCAACCCTCTCATCTTATTGTGAAAGAAATGGGGGGGGCAGCTGGGTAGCTCAGTGGATTGAGAGCCAGGCCTAGAGATGGGAGGTCCTAGGTTCAAATCTGACCTCAGACACTTCCCATCTGTGTGACCCTGGGCAAGTCACTTGACCCCCATTGCCCACCCTTACCACTCTTCTGCCTTGGAGCCAATACACAGTATTGACTCCAAGATGGAAGGTAAGGGTTTAAAAAAAGAGAAAGAAATAGCCCTACATATATTCAATTATTTCCCTAAATTATAGACCCAAGATTCTAACCCAGGCCCTGGGACTCCAAAAATAGCTACCCCAACTGTACTTTACCAGATTACCATCATTCCAAGTTGTTTTCTATAATGGTTGGAGTAATTCACAACTTAACTCCCATTATGTGAGAGTATTTCAGTTCAGATAGGGACATAAAGGGTTGTTGAGAAGTCCAGTTTTCCCATATAGAACACAAAAAATAGCTGAAAAGGACCCTAGAAGGAAAGAACAAAATTGACCTATATTAGAATAAGAACTTTTGAAAAGATCAGAATGAAGTAGATACTATGAAATAGAAATACAGGAGTGAAGAGAAATCTAAATTGGTGAATGCAGTTGAGTAAATGGAAAGAGCTAACCACTGGTAAAAATACTTACATCCTAAGAGGAAGAAGAGTCCCTTCAGAAAACTAATGAATTTAGCCGACACAGAAGTCATAAAATAATACAAATTCAGGTCTGGGATTGCTTCTATTACATTTTAATGATTTACTCATTGGTTTTAAGAAGGGAAGGGGTAAAGGAATATATTAGGAAAGAAATTAAGTAAGAAAAGGTATCTAATAAGATGTTTTCTTACATGAACTGAATAAAGAAAAGTTGAGCATACATCAGGGATGGTCTTTGAGAAAAAACCTATAATTTTGCAATATTTATAGTTTAAATAACAAAATGTATAATTATAATATATAACTATATTTAATAAACCAAAGTAGGTAAATTAATCTAGGTAGAATTGTCATCTATAGTGCCCAGAGTGTCTACACTAAACTACAGCAAATGTTTCATCCTCTGCATGCAGCCCCACACTTCTCTGTATGCGGCTGTGTGTCATCGAAAATGGCTATGTGTGTCGACACACGTGTCATAGGTTTGCCATCACCGGCATACACAGGGCTTGGTGGAGAAATACTTTAAGAAGTAGGAATCTAGGTAGAGTAGTGTAGAGGGCTAGGTCTAGTCAAGAAAAGCTGAGTTCAACTTTGACTTCACTGTGGCAGCTTGGAAAAATCACTCTCTTTCTGTCTCAGTTTTCCAAACTGTAATGTAGTGATAATAATAGCACCTATCTCACAGGGTTGTGGTAATAAACTGAGATATTTGTAAATAATATTAGAAAAGTGCTAAGCAGAACTTAAAATGTCATTTAATGCTAGCTGTTTTATTATTATTATTATTATTGAAATTGTCAGGGAGGGCAAAGAAAAGTAGTATGGGAGAGTGACAGACAAAATAAGAGGTTTCACAGGGTAAATTGTAAAGAGAGGATTAAGACAAGAGAAAGTATAAGAACTAAAGATCAAGGTATAGCTTTCGTGAAGAAGGAAAGGCAGAGTAGAGATAGACGTTTTCAATTATAAATTACTTTCGTTGATCACACTCAGCTTTCTCTACCCTCTTCTTTGCAGAAGGGATGAAAGAAGAAAAGAATAAAAAGTAGGATAATAAGCGAAAAATGCACATTTACCTATCTTTTTAATTTTTCTTTACTTTATTTGGATATTTTCTTTTAAATAGCAAATTTCCACATAACTTTTCTGAAGTTAGATGATCCATATTGTCTCCTTCCCTTCTTCTGTCCCCCTCCTGGAGCCCACAAGCAATTCAGTCTGGGTTATACATGTATTATCATGCAATACATATTTCCATATTATTCATTTTTCTAAGTGAATTATCTTATAAAACCAAAACCCCAAGCATATACTCAAATAAAC
This sequence comes from Gracilinanus agilis, assembly GCF_016433145.1. NCBI lineage: Eukaryota > Metazoa > Chordata > Mammalia > Didelphimorphia > Didelphidae > Gracilinanus > Gracilinanus agilis. The sequence continues at coordinate 25,478,385 of NC_058136.1, read as the reverse complement.
AAGTGATAAATCATATGTTTTTATCTGCATTTCCTGCTCCAGCAGTTCTTTCTCTGGAGATGAATAGCATTCTTTTTCGTAAATCCCTCAGAATTGTTCTGGATCATTGAATTGCTTAGTAGCAATGTCTATCACATTTGATTGTTCCACAACATTACTGTTACAATATACAGTGTTTTCCTGGTTTTGCTTATTTCACTCTGCATCAATTTTTTTCTGCAGAGTGAATCTGCATCAGGTCTTTCCAGCTCTTTCTGAAATCATCCTGTTCATCATTCTTTATAGCACAGTGGTATTCCATCACCACCATATACCACAATTTGTTCAGCCATTCCCCAATTGACAGACATCCCTTTAGTTTTCAATTCTTTGCCACCACAAAAAGGGCAGCTATTAATATTTTTGTATAAACAAGTACTTTCCCTTTTTATTATCTCTTTGGGATACAGGCCTATTATTGGTATTACTAGATCAAGGGGTATGCACTGTTTTATCGTCCTTTGGGCATAATTCCATATTGCCACAGCTCCACCAGCAATGCATTAGAAGAAAAAAGAAAGTGAAATATAATATATATTTTTGTCTGCATTCAGACTCCATCAGTTCTTTCTCTGAGGGCAGATGGCATTTTTCATCATAAATCTCTGGGATTATCTTAGATCACTGCACTGCTGAGAATAACTAGGTCATTTACAGATTTTTCGTTAGGAAATATTGCTGTTACTATATACACTCTTCTGGTTCTTCTCACTTCAGTTTGCAGCAGTCCATTTAAGTCTTTTCAGTTGTTTCCAAAGTCATTCTGCTCATCATTTCTTATAAAGCAGTATTCTATCCAATTTCCAATTCTTTGTTACAAAGATTTTTACTATAAAATTTTTTCTTAGCTTTCTGCTTCATTTCTAATTTTGGTTGTTTTGTCCAAAACTATTTTAATTTAATATCATCACAATTATTCATTATATATCCTATAATGCTTTTTCTCTCTTATTTGGTCCTAAATTCTTCCCTTATCCATAGATCTGACAGGTACATTATTCCATGTACCCCTAGTTTACTTATGATATCACCCTTTATGTTTACATCATGTACTCCTATTGACCTTATCTTGGTCTATTCCCAGTCTCTGCCATGGCATTTTCCAATTTTCCCAACAGTTTTTGTTAAATAATGAGTTCTTGTCCCCAAAACTTAAATTTGATTTATCAAACAGTAAATTACTCTGGTCATTTGTTACTAGCTTTTATGTACCTGATCTATGCCACTGATACCAGATTATTTTCTGTTGATTCCTGCTTTGTAATATAGTTTGAGATCTGGTATTGCTAGGTCACTTTCCTTTACATTTTTGTATGTTGATTTCCATGATATCCTTGGCTTTTTGTTCTTCCAGATGAAACTTTATTTTTTTCTAGTTCTATAAAATGATTTTGTGACAGTTTGATTAGTATGGCATAGATTAATTTAGGAAAAATTGTTATTCTTTTTATATTTGCTTGAGTAATTAATATTTTTTCATTTGCTTAGATCTGACTTTATTTGTATAAAAAGTGTTTTGTGATTGAGATTATACAGTTCCTGGGTTTGTCTTGGCAAGTAGACTCCAAAGTATTTTACATTTTCACGGTTAATTTAAGTGGAATTTCTTTTTCTATCTCTTGCTGCTGGGCTTTATTGATAACATAGAAATACTGATGATTTATGTGGATTTATTTTATATTCTACATCTTTGCAAAAGTTGTTAATAATAAACTAATTTTTTTACTCGATTCTCTAGGATTCTCTGAGTATACCATCATATTATCTCAGAAGAGTGATAGCTTTGTTTCTTCATTGCTTATTCTAATTCTCTCAATTTCTTTTTCTTCTGTTATTGCTATAGCTAGCATTTCTAGTACAATATTAAATAATAGCATCCTTGTTTCACCCTGATCTTACTGAGAAGGCTTCTACCTTTTCCCTTTTACAGATAATGCTTGCTGATGGTTTTAGACAGTTACTACTTATCATTTTAAGGAAAGCTCCATTTATTCCTATACTTTCTAGTGTTTTTAAAAGGAATAGCTGTTGTATTTTGTAAAAAGCTCTTTCTCCATCTATTGAGATAACCATGATTTCTGTTGTGTTTGCTATTGATATGATAGTTTTCCTAATATCAAACCAACCCTGTATTTCTGGTATCAAACCCTACAGGTCATAGTGGATGACTTTTTAAAAATACTGTTGTAATCTCCTTGCTAGTATGTTATTTATTTTTTTGCATTAATATTCATTAAGGAAATTGGTCTTTAGTTTTCCTTCTTTGTTTTTACTCTTCCTGGTTTAAGTGTCTTTTCCTATTTTTCCAAATAGGTTATATAGTATTGGGATTAATTATTCTTTAAATGTTTGATCCAATGTATTTGTGAATCTATCTGGCTCAGGAGATTTTTTTCTTGGGGAATTCATTGATGGCTTGTCCAATTTCACTTTCTACAATGGGATCCCTTAAGTATTCTATTTCCCTTTCTGTTAATCTGGCAGTTTATATGTTTGTAAATATTCATCCACTTCACTTAGATTATCAAATTTATTGGCATACAATTGGGTAAAATAACTCCTAATAATTGCTTTAATTTCTTCTTCATGGGTGTTAAATTCACCCTTTTAATTTTTGATGCTGGTAATTTGATGTTTCCTTTTTTAAAATCAAATTAACCAATATTCTATTTTATTTGTTTTTCATAAAACCAACTCCAACTCTTATTTATTAATTGAATTGTTTTCTTTCATTTTTATTAATCTTATATTTGATTTTCCAATTTGGAGTTTAATTGGGGGTTTTTGATTTGTTTTGTTTTTTTTTAATTTTTAGTTGCATTTCCAAATCATTGATACTGGTTTTCTCTAATTTGCTAATATAAGCATTTAGAGCAGTGATGGGCAAACTTTTTAAAGAGGGGACCAAAGGAAAGGAAATGCTCATCTGTCAGTCTGTTTCTAAGGCAACTTTTTTTCAAAGTTTCATTGTATTGTATCCTACTCATTGTATTCATCAGATTAGGAATAATGTCACGCAGCTGGATAGAACATTTCAGGGGGCTGCATCTGGCCCATGGGCCGTAGTTTGCCCATCACTGATTTAGAGACATAAATTTTCACCTAAATAGCATTTTGGCTGTAATTTTATAGATTTTGGTATGTTGTCTCACTGTCATTCTCTTTAATGAAGTTACCAAATGTTTCCGTGATTTATTCTTTGACCCACTTTTTCTTTAGAATTAGTTTATTTAGTTTTCTTTTTTGGGGAAATTATTTTTTTTTGTTTTGAATATTTTCTCCTAGTTACATGTTTCATGTTCTTTCCCTCTCCCCCAAATCCCCCAACCCCCCTTAGCCAACACACAATTCCACTGTCTTTTACATGTATCATTGATCAAGACCTAATTCCATATTATTGATGGTTGGACTTGAGTTATCATTTACTGTCTACATCCCCAATAATATCCCCATCGACTATGTGATCAAGCAGTTGTTTTTCTTAAGTGTTTCTCCTCCCACAGTTCTTCCTCTGGATGTGGCTGGTTTTCTTTCTCATAAGTCCCTCAGCCTTGCTCTGGATCCTTGCATTGCTGCTAGTACAGAAGTCCATTATGTTCGATTGTACCACAGTGTATTGGTCTCTGTGTACGAAGTTCTTTTGGCTCTGCTCCTTTCGCTCTGCATCAGTTCCCGGAGGTCTTTCCAGTTCACATGGAACTCCTCCAGTTCTTTATTCCTTTGAGCGCAATAGTATTCCATCACCAGCATATACCACAATTTGTTCAGCCATTCCCCAATTGAAGGACATTCCTTCATTTTCCAATTTTTTGCTACCACAAAGAGCGTGGCTATAAATATTTTTGTACAAGTCTTTTTCCTTATTATTTCTTTGGGGTATAATCCAAGCAATTCTATGGCTGGATCAAAAGACAGATAGTCTTTTTTAAAACCCTTAACTTCTGTGTATTGGCTCATAGGTGGAAGAGTGGTAAGGGCAGGCAGTGGGGGTCAAGTGACTTGCCCAGGGTCACACAGCTGGGAAGTGTCTGAGGCCGGATTTGAACCTAGGACCTCCTGTCTCTAGGCCTGACTCTCAATCCATTGAGCTACCCAGCTGCCCCCCAGATAGTCTTTTAAAGCCCTTTGAGCATAGTTCCAAATTGCCATCCAGAATGGTTGGATCAGTTCACAACTCCACCAGCAATGCATTAATGTCCCAATTTTGCCACATCCCCTCCAACATTCATTACTCTCCTTTGCTGTCATTTTAGCCAATCTGATAGGTGTGAGGAGGTACCTCAGAGTTGTTTTGATTTGCATTTCTCTAATTATTAGAGATTTAGAACACTTTCTCATGTGCTTATTGATAGTTTTGATTTCTTTATCTGAGAATTGCCTATTCATGTCCCTTGCCCATTTATCAAATGGGAGATGGCTTGATTTTTTGTACAATTGATTTAGTTTCTTGTATATTTTAGTGCTTAAACCTTTATCTGAGTTTTTTTTTGTTATAAAGCTTTTTTCCCAATTTGTTGTTTCCCTTCTAATTTTGGTAGCAAAGAAGTTTATTTAGTTTTCAATTAATTTTTAATCTGTCTTTCCATAGCCCTTTACTGAATGATTTTTTTTGTCGCATTATGATCTGACAATGCAATTAGTATTTAAGTTGTTCAGTATTTGTGAGATGTTTATGCCCTAATGTATGATTAATTTTTGCTCTGGTACCATCCATGTGCCACTGAGAAAAAAGTTATATATTTTTTCTATTCTGATTCAGTTTTCCCTAGAAGTCTATCACATCTAACTTTCTGGCCTTTTTTTTTTTTTTTTTTAGGATTTTTTTTTATAAATCTTTGTACTTCGGTGTATTGTCTCATAGGTGGAAGATTGGTAAGGGTGGGCAATGGGGGTCAATTTCTTATACACAGGTCACACAGCTGGGAAGTGGCTGAGGCCGGGTTTGAACCTAGGACCTCCTGTCTCTAGGCCTGACTCTCACTCCACTGAGCTACCCAGCTGCCCACTTTCTGGCTTTTTTATTAGAAATGTTAGAAAGTTTTCAATTTCATTAAAAATTCATTTCTTCCCTGAGGGAATATATTCATTTCTCCCATATAAGTAATTCTTGGTTGTAATCCTATCTCCTTTTCTCTTTGATCCTTTAAGGAAAAATGGCTATGCCTTGTGTTATCCTGACTGTGGCTCCATGATATTTGAATTGTTTCTTTCTGGCTGTGTGTAATATTTTCTCCCTAATGTGGGAGTTCTAGGATCTGGCTATAATATTCCTGGAATTTTTCACTTTGGAATCTTTCTGAAGGTTGGTGGTTTCTTTCAATATCTATTTTTCCCACTGATTTTATGATATCGGGACAGTTTTCCTTGATAATTTCTTGAAATACAATGTGCAAGTTCTTTTTTTGATTATGGCTTTAGGTAGTCTAATAATTCTTAAATTATTTCTCCTCATTTTATTATCCATTTCTGTTGTTTTTCCAATGTGAAACTTCACATTTTCTTCTAATTTTTCATTCTTTTGGTTCTGATTGATTGTTTCTTGATTTATCATGGAGTCATTGGTTTCTACTTAGCCAATGCTAATTTTTAAAGAATTATTTTCTTCAATGTGCTTCTTTTTCTCCTTTTCTTGACCAGTTCTTCTTAAAAAAATTTTTAAACCCTTACCTTCTGTCTTAGAATTGATACTAAGAAGAGTGGTAAGGACTTGGTAATTGAGATTGTGACTTGGCCAGGATTACATGTCTAGAAAGTGTCTGCAGTCAGATTTGAACCCAAAATCTCCTGTCTCCAGGCCTGGATCTCTATCCACTGAACCATCTAGTTGCTCTGAGTTCTATTTTTTAAGAAATTGTTTTCTTCAGTGAATTTTTATATATCTTTTCCCATTTTTTTGCTTCCTGTACCAAGCTGTTAACTCTTGTTTCATGATTTTCTTGCATTATAATTTTTCTTCTTACTCTCTTATTTGATTTTTAAATTCTTTTTTTACCTCTTCCAGAAGTCCCTTTGGGTCTGACTCCAATTTACATTTTTCTTTGAGGTTCACTTATAGCTGTTATGATGTTGTTCTCCTCTAAGTCTATGCCATGATCTTCCCTGTTACCATAATAACTTTATACAGTTAGGCTCTTGTTTTGTTTTGTTTTGTTTTTGTTCTTGTTCATCTTTTCAGTTTATTATGTAACTTTTCACTGTATATTCAAATTGGATTCTGTTCCTGAGTTGGAGAAGCTACTGTCCCAAGTTTCTTGTGGAGCTCAGGGTTTTGCATCTAGATTGCACAAGCCTCACAGCTTACCTAATGGCTTGTACTAGTAAAGAGTCCCTCTGCAGGCTTATACCACCAGGGAGCCTCATTACTGGCTTGCATAGAGGAGGATCTTGCTGCTTGCTTACATAGTTAGGGAACTTCATTGTTTGTACAGTTGGGGGTCTCAATTTTACTTTGTACTAGTTAGGTATCCTCATTACTGCCCTCGCTGTTGATTTTCACAGTGGGCGATCTCACTGCTTGCTTTAAAGGTGGCAGACCTCTACTGATGGTTTTCCCTGGGGGTAGACTATTGGCTTGCATGGTAGGGGGCCTTGCTGTTGGTTTTCTGGTTTTCCCTATTGGTAGGACCTTGTTGGTAGCTTGTGAAGGCTTGAATCTCTGTTCCTTTGGGGGTGGCTGGGTCTTGATTCTGGCTTGATCTGGCGCTGGGCGCTGGGACTTGTGTGAGATTGAGGCCCTGCTGCTGTAGGAGTGAGACTGTGGCTGCTGACTTATATAGTGAGGGGCCTCGATGTGCCCTTAAGGGGTGGGGCTGGGGAGGGGGCAGGCAGTGCCCCTATAGGCTAAGGTCTGGTTGAGGCTGCTCTGCTGGCCTCTACTTGGTCTAGGCCTACTGCTGGCTTGCACTAGGCTGAGGCCTCTCTGCTGTGGAAATGGGGCTTTGTCCTCCTCCCACAACCTGCAAGCTCAAGCTGCCTGCTCTAAGACTGTACTTCCTTCCTACCTCAGAGAGGGAAACCTTTCCCTGCTGGTTCTCTGAGCTTCTCTGGGTTGGAAAACAGCTTCACTGCTTCAAAATTCAGTAAGAGAGTTTGTCGTAAAGTTGTTTAGAAGGGACAGTTAGGTAGCACAGTGGATAGCACACCCAAACCTGGAGTCAGGAGGAGCTGGGTTCAAATTGGACTTCAAACACTTCTTAGCTGGTGTGACCCCTGGCAATAAACTTGCTAATCTAAGTGAAACGAATGAATATTTACAAACATATAAACTGCCCAAATTAACAGAAAGGGAAATAGAATACTTAAGGGATCCCATTGTAGAAAATGAAATTGAATAAGCCATCAATGAATTCACCAAGAAAAAATCTCCAGGGCTAGATAGATTCACAAATGAATTCTATCAAACATTTAAAGAATAATTCATCCCAATACAATATAACCTATTTGGAAAAATAGGAAAAGACACTTAAACCAGGAAAAGTAAAAATAAAAAAAAAGGAAAACTAAAGGCAATTCATGCAGCTAGGCAAAACAGTGGATAGAGTGCCAAAGCTGGAGTCAGGGGGATCTAGGTTCAAATGTGGCCTCAGATACTTCCTAGCTGAGTCATCGTGGGCAAGTCACTTAACCCCAATTGCCTCGCCCTTGATTCTCATCTGTCTTGGAATTAATGCTATGTCTATAAGACATACCTTATATCGATAAGGTAAAGGTTTAATATATATGTTTATATATGATAATATATGAAACAAAGAAAAAATAAAATGGTTTAAAGAGAGAACATATAAGTTCTCTCTTCATTCACCAAAATCAAGTTAATTTTTTAAAAACACTATTAGTAAACTAAGTAAAAACCTCAAAACCTGAATTAAATTCTAGAGAAGTTAGAGACAACATATTTCTAAATAGAAATGGAAAGGAATATATGTATTTTTCATCTGCATATGACACCTATACAAAAAATGACCATATAAAAAGGCATAAAAGTACAGAATGCAGATTCAGAATGAAATGCAGAAAAGTAGAAATTCATTTATTGACTACAATATGATTTCAAAAATACAATCAATCAATACATTTTGAAGAATTTATTTCAAATTTTAATGTAAATTAAATGATTTTATCTTTTTTTTTAAAATTGTGTACGAAAGAATAAATTAATAGATAATTTCATCAAAGAAAATGAAAACAATTTGTAACACTCCAAAATTTTTGGGATATGAAGCTAAGTATTTCTTAGAGGAAAACATATATTTCTAAAATATGTTCATGCAACTAAACAATTAGAAAAATATTAAATCAAGAAAACCCAACCAAACACACAAAGAGAACATCTTAAAATCAGGAAATAAGCATAAATTAATTAAACATAAAACAGTGAACTTTTTTTTATAAAAGCTAGTTCAGTAGATAAATTGTTAGCTAATCTGATTTTAGAAAGAACAGAAAGTCAAACTCCCAATACCAAAAATTCAAAATGAGAATTCACCACAAAAATGTCAAAACAAAGGAAATTATTAGGAACTATTCTGTGCAATTATATAACAGCAAAATTGCTAAATGAAATGAATTTTTACAAAATTTACAAAATATCTAGGGACGTGTAATAAGAATCAAAGATTTTAAATTACCCCAATCACAGAGAAAAAAATGTACAAGCCATAAATAAACCCTCAACGATAAAATCTCATGACCAAAAGGATTTACCAATGGATCCTATGAAACATTCTAAGGACAATTGCATTTTAACATGACATAAATTGTTTTCAAAATTTGACAGAAGTTATTCTGCCAAAGTCCTTCTATGACTTATATAATATAGTCTTGATTTCTAAACCAGAGACAGAAAAGGCAGAGAAGGAAAGATAAAGGCCAATGTTTCTAGTAAATATTGGTACAAAAATATTAAGATATTAGCACAGAGGCTATAGCTATGTATGTTAACATATCACATACCTTGAAGTCAGTATGTGAAGACATACATTCTTAATTCATAATTTAAAATGTTTTAAATAGATCTTAATTTTCTTTACTATTTTTTGTCACTTGACTTCAAACTTCAAATTGGGTGGGTTTGTTTTTTTTTAAATCACAAGCCTTTTTCTAACTCTAAATAAGCCGTGTAGTAAAAGAAGCTTTTTTGGGAATCTAACTTTGGAGATGAGGTATTGCATGAAGGAGGAATGATCTTAATCTGGGTAAGAGGCCTAATCAGAGAATAGTTGCTAGAGAATTATGGGAATGAGTTCTCCCTCAATAAAGAAATCCCTATTATTGTAATCAGAAACTATATTGTAGTCTTTCTTAAGAAAGGAAGTAGGGGGGAGAAGGAGAAGGCCACACTCTATTAAACTTGTTTTCTGATTTTGGATGTTGATTCCAAGGAAAGTGTTTAGATAAAATCTATTTTCCATTTGTAGACATCTAAAAATTATGGTCCATGATACTATGTAGTCTTCTTTAGTTATTCAAAAATTATGATTCCATCAGTATGTTTATGCCCTTTTATAGGCAAATTACAATTCTTTCATATCTTAATGGATTTTTTGTTTTGTTTTGTTTTACAGTTTTTATTATTGTCTAACATTAACTGTCATTAACACATAAGCCTTGTTTAATGAAAAACACAGAAAGAGGACTTTATGTGACAATGTATATCTATTACATATTCTTTAATGCTCTCTAAGGTTCTAAGATACAGGTGAGGTGCCAACCTCACTAGAAGTCCTCTAAGCTAGTGCCGGGCAAACTTTTGAAAGAGGGGCCAAAGGAAAGGAAATACTCCTCTGTCAGTCTGTTTCTAAGGCAACTCTTTCCAAGTTTCATTGTATTGTATCCTACTCATTGTATTCGTCAGATTAGGAAGAATGTCGAACAGATGGATAAAATATTTCAGGCTCCCCCCACCCCCATCTGGCCTGCAGGCCATAGTTTGCCCATCACTGCTCTAAGCTAATAAAAACACATGTCTATAATCCTTACTGCCATCAGAATCCTTTATTAACTAAATTTGCTATAAAGATTTCTAATTCCAATTATTGATTTTATTTATGCAATAGGTTTTCAGTGTTATGAAAAAATTTTGTTCATTTTGTCATTCTTTAAAGAATTATCACCATAATCTTTTAAACCTCTCACATAGAACAAATTTCATTTTGGAAGAAATAGATATCGAAAAAATACATACTGTCATATTTAGATGTATTTGCTTTTCCTTGGCATTGTTTATAATTTTTTTAGATAGTTGAGCATAATTGAATCCATGTTGTTTTCTTTGCCTGAACTTTTCCTTATCGCTTTAGTGTCCATGCTACAAGCAGAAAATAAGGGAGCTGAGGGGCAGCTGGGTAGCTCAGTGGATTGAGAGCCAGGCCTAGAGACGGGAGGTCCTGGGTTCAAATCTGGCTTCAGACACTTCCCAGCTGCGTGACCCTGGGCAAGTCACTTGACCCCCATTGCCCACCCTTACCACTCTTCCACCTTGGAGCCAATACATGGAAGCTAAGGGTTAAAAAAAAAAGAAAATAAGGGAACTGGAGAAAGCCAAATGTGCATAGCAGTTCCTAATGAAATGCATTGAGGAGCTTTCCTTCACTCTATTCTCTCTGACATAGTTGTTCATGACATGGATGAAGGCTCAGATGGAATGAATGAAGGCATAAGTGAAATGCTTGTCGTATTTGCAGATGGCATGAAGCTCACAAAGGACACTAGCTCAAATATAAGGAAAAAATTAATAGGAATGTATATAAAGTTCTAGACTTGGGTTTGAAATACCAACTTTACATATATAATCATACCTCTTGACCCAGTAATTCTGTAGTTGGGAATAGTGCATAGTTTACTCAAAAATACTCCCACTTCCACAGAAAAATTTGTTTAAAGTAGATATTTCTAACCTGAGTTCCATTAACTTAATTTTTAAACAAATATTTTAATAAGTACATTTATTTCATACTTTTGAACACATTACTCTGAGAAGGGTCCCATGAAACAAAAAAGATTAATAATCCCTACTTTAAAGATTCTCATTGTGTCATTGCAATTATTTTAAAAAACTGGAAGTGATTTAAAGGTGTGAGAGGAGGGAACTGACTAAATAAAATTAAGTAAATGAATCTAATAAAAATTTTAAATTGCAGCCATAGGCTAAAAATAGAATATAATAATGAAATTCTGTAACTAATTAATTTAGTGGCTGAATCTGTGAATGTATGCAGCATTCTGAAGCCATAGGTCACCACATCTGCTAGGGAAAAGGAAAGTATATTTTGCCACCTGTTTTCTGGAAACAGATGGATCAATACATTTTATCTCAATTTATGTGCCTTTAGTATTTAGTATATTTAGTATGTGCCTATTTAACATTAGCCACTAACTAGTGCCTACATTAGTATTTAGATTACCGACATTCTGTATATTGTTGTCCTGCCTATGTTTTCTTTACTCTGTAACCATTAATACATGTATTCCAATGTTTCCATGAAGTCCGAATACTCTCTATTTCTTTCGTAAAATGATATTTTATTTATTATATATCATATATGTATTTATATATGGTAAAATGATATATTTATAAAATGATCTTACTTTCATATGCCACAGTCTATTCAAACAATAACAAATCAACATACCACCCCCACACTTAGATTCTGATTCTTTTACTACCACAAAAAAATGCTTCTTTGACTATCTTGGTTTATATGGGACATTTTGTTCTATCTTTGATTTCTTTTTCCTTCCTATATTTAAGGTTATCCTGAAAGAAATGTGTATTCTACATTCCCAGTATGAAAATTAAAGTATAGAAAGGGATGGGTACAAGAATTTCAGGGAGCACATGTGGTCTATTCTGAGGATACTATAGACAGCCAGGCTTCAAGTTAATTAGAGTAAGACATAATGCTTAGAACCAGAGTACTGCCTACCAATGGGTTTTGTAGCACCATGCCCAAATTTTACTGAGACACCTTTGCTATATTTCAGCCGTAACCATATGCGAGGAGATATTGAGGCAGTTGAAAACACTAAGATAATATGGAAACTTCTTTTAAGAAATGGATTGAAAATGAAGCTCAGGGTTGACTGGCAAACAATGCCTATATGACATCAAGGGGAAAAAATGTTCTCTTTTGTTGACTGTTATTTTTGCACTTCCTCACATTGATATGATGTCGGATCCTTGTGTAAGGGCCCCATACACTGTTATTAAAGAGAATTCCTTATGCTCGTCTGATTGATACCTGTGAGACTCTGACAGATGGAGCTTTCCAATTTGCTATTCATCAGTGTGGGAGAGAGGATTGAGAATGGAAAGTAGGCCTACTGGTTCTCTAGATTTTAAAGATTTATTACTGTAGTCTGTATTCATCACAGCCCTTGGATATTATCATCAATAGTGAGTTGTTATAATTAAGCATCATTCCATCCTATATTGGGTATATCTATACCTATATATATATAATATCTATATACTACCCAGTGGTGCTCTCCATTGCTACATGGAATTTTACTTCTATATTTTTGAAGCTAGTATGTTGACATACTTGAAGTATGTCAAACTGAACTTAGAGTTTGGTTCTTGGACTTAGAGGTCACTATTGATTGCAGTTGACATTGTCCTTGTGATTATCTTTGCCAGGGAGAACACCAGTAGGTTATTGTATTAGTTCAGGTATGAGGTCGTGTGGGCCTCTACTTAGGATAGTAGAAGTGGCAGAAGAAATAAGAGAAGATATTAAGAAAGTAGAATTGAGAGGATTAGGGAATTGATTGGATATTGGGGAGAGGGTTAGAGAGTGAGGACTTGAGGATGACATGAGGTTTGTGAGTCTGAGTGATAGGGAAAATGATGAGACCCTGGACAATTAAAAAAAAATAGGAATGGGGGCAGCTGGGTAGCTCAGTGGAGTGAGAGTCAGGCCTAGAGACAGGAGGTCCTAGGTTTAAAGTGGGCCTCAGAGACTTCCCAGCTGTGTGACCCTGGGCAAGTCACTTCACCCCCATTGCCTACCCTTACCACTCTTCCACCTATGAGCCAATACACAGAAGTTAAGGGTTAAAAAAAATTTTTTTTAATTAAAAAAATAGGAAGGGGGAAAAGTTGGAGAAAAATAAAATGACTGCCATTTGGGGTATGTTTGGTTTAAGGCAGGGGTCAGCAACCTTTTTGGCCGTGAGAGCCATAAACGCCACACTTTTTAAAATGTCATTTCGTGAGAGCCGCCCAGTGCTCGCAGTGCCGCTCC
>NC_058136.1:25445471-25460422 GCF_016433145.1 Gracilinanus agilis | reverse complement strand
ACATTTATTAATATTCATTTTTAACCTGTTTACATACTTTATGCCCCTACTTTCCCCTTCACCCCCCTGCTCTCCCCCCACCCATGGCCGACGCACATTTCCACTGGTTGTAACATGTGTCCTTATTCAGGGCCTATTTCCATATTGTTGATCATTGCATTGGTGTGGTAGTTTCGAGTCCACATCCCCAATCATGTCTGCCTCAGCCCCTGTATTCAAGCAATTGTTTATCTTCTATGTTTCCTCTCCTGCAGTTCTTCCTCTGAATGTGGGTAGTGTTCTTTACCATTAATCCCTCAGAGTTGTCTTGTGTCATTGCATTGCTGCTGGTACAGAGGTCCATTACATTCTATTTTACCATAATATATCAGTCTCTGTGTACAATGTTCTTCTGGCTCTGCTCCTTTCGCTCTGCATCAGTTCCTGGAGGTCTCTCCAGTTCACATGGAATTCCTCCAGTTTATTATTCCTTTTAGCGCAATAGTATTCCATCACCAGCATGGCCTCACTTTTACTAGCTGTGTGATTCTGGGCAAGTCACTTAAGCTCCATCTACTGTTCTCAAGACTTCAAAAGAGACTTTGCTGCAGGGGACTTAGCACTGGCAGTTTTATGTCTGGCTGCTTTAGAGTGGGTGAGTTAGGCAGACTGGGGATCAGGGCACTTAGTATTGGAATCACTGGACTTAGTCATCACTTTTGGTTATCTTGATCTCAGTAGGCTCAGTGGGAATCATTTGGTTCCATGAGCTTTTTAACCTTTGGGTCAGTCAAAGGTAACCTCACCTTTAGGCTTGATATTCTTGGCACCTGGATATTTAGTGCCAGTTTGGGGGCTGGTGTATCTCTTAATGACCCGACGGTCTGTGGCCTTGGTGATCTTGGAGCTCAATAGCTCAGTTTTGAGGTCCTCAGTGCTAAGGGCCGTGATGGCCTCTGCTCATGCACTCATGACTGGTATTATTGGTTTGCATCTTCAGTTGCCTCTTTGGAAAGCATCTGTTTCTCAGAAACTTTGGATCAATCCCTTTTAGAGACTTGTATTTCTGTGACCTAGGTTTCCCGATGCCATTTCTAATCATTTGCAGGACTGCTTGTGGATGGCATGGTTCTTGGACTTGGCCATTATCACACCAGGAGAGGCTGAAAGAGAGAAAGCTGGTTTACTTGTTAAGCCATTTTCAGTCTAGTTATGTAGAGAAGTTGTGTGTCACTACAGGCAAACCTTCCCAGATTATACCAATTGTAGGGTGGCAGACTATGCTGAGGGAAGACGGCCCCACCCTGATGAGAGGTTACTATGATACCACAGAAAGAGATGCCAATGTAATCTTAGTAGTAAATAAGTTTTATCAGGGGTGAGGAACTTTGCCAGTCATCCTGGGCTGCAGCAAGGTAGTGTGGTAGATCCCTGCACCACCCTTAGGTCTGGCCAGATATCGTATAGAAATAGACCAATGAAAGTCAAATGCCATAGATGGTCCAGGGTCACATGCAAGCTTTCCCTGTTTTTGCCATTTACATTAACCATGTTACTCAAGATCATATTCCCATACTCTTGCTCTCACCATACAAGTGGTTTTCATTTTTAATCTAACTTTACCTCTCTCTCCTCTGAGCTGATGGGTAAGGTACACATAAAACCTTCCTTGAGAAGGAGATTTTGCAATTCCTTGGAGGTTGGCAGGGAGTCATACCAGAGAAAGGCATATTATGAACTGGAAAATTAAAAGGACAACCTGTGGGCAAGCTAAGTAGTTTCAGAGATGTGTAAAAATATCAACACTCAAAAGGATTCTATGGAGAAGGCCCACCATTCTATCCGATTTGGGCGTGGCACTAAGATAAACAGAGACTATAGCTTTGACCAAGTAGAAGGCCAATTGGGAGGGAAAAAAGGAAGCTTCTTTAAAATTTAGGGAAGAAGTAAACCTGCGCTGGGAGGAGATAAACTTGGGGAACTGGATGAATGAAAAAGATTTACTAAGTGCTGCCAGTATACAAAATACTATATATACAAAAAGAAAAGCATGCCAGCCCCTGATCTCAAGGAGTTCACATTTCAATGGGGCTCATAAAGGAGGATTCAACCTCAAATTAGATCCACAGATCTGTGCTGCTTTTTTTTCCTTTTTGTTCTCTTTAGATTTGTTTCCCCTGAAAAAATCCTGTCTGGTGAAACATTTCAAAGTGCAAAAGGCTTTGGAGGTGAGAACACTCACTCCTTGGTCTTCTGGATGAGCTTGCAGCACCAACAGAATCAGTTGCATCTCCACAACAGTTCTTCCCTTAAGCCAGGGGTTGGCAACCTTTTTTGGCCGTGAGAGCCATAAATGCCACATTTTTTAAAATGTAATTTCGTGAGAGCCGTACAGTGCTCCCAGTGCTGCTCCTGTAACAGCGCCTGAAAAAATGGACTTTATGGCTCCTGCAGAAAGAACCATACGTTGCCGACCCCTGAGTTAGGCCAATCATTGGCCTCCAATGATTGGAGGAAGGGTGAGTGGAGGTTAAGAGCAGATGGAAGGAGGACTAGCAGATTGGAGGGTATTGCTCTTCTTAGACTCCCCACTGACTTTGATTGGTGAAATGGTATATCCCTTTAATGGCTGTGGAGGAAGAGCTAAAAATAGGACTGGGGTGCTGGATACGGTATCCTGAACTGGCTCCATTGCGTGGGATGGACACGGTGGAGGTGCTAGTTCTCTGTCTCTACCTTACTGTTCTCTGTCTTACTGATTCATTACTGCTAACATGCTTTGTTCATAGGTGGTAGAGATGATGATTGTGGGGAATGGTGGGTCCTTTCTTCCCTGGATGATAGCTGTGGGGCTCAAGTGCTAAAAATTAGGAGATCCCTAGTTAAATTCAAATCAATAAACGTTGTTATTGTGAATAATATTACATTTACTATATGAAATAAAATTTACATGACACCAAATATTATCTAACACATTATGTATCAGTATAAATAAAAATGATAATAGTTAGCATTTTAATAGTGCTTATAATGTGCCAAGAACTCTGCTAGGAATTATTTAATTGAATCCTCACAACAACCCTGGGAGTTAGGTGCTATCATTATTAACCCAATTTTACAGATGAGTTAAGAATCTACATAGTTAAAAACTAGATTTATATAGAACCTTTATCTCGTTTGTTCCTCACCATAACCATGAGAGGTAGAAATATACTTAACTCCATTTTAAAGATGAGGAAACTGAGGCTGAGGGAGATCACGAAATCTGCCCAGGATCTAGTAAGTGCCTGAAGTTTGTAAAGGGGGGAAAATTATGGTTGGACTGGAGTTTGGTCACCAGGAATCAATTACCTGATTCCAAAATAAAAGACCCAAGTCAGGATGACTTTTATGGTGGTTTATTTACAATTAGGAAGGGTGAAGGTAGGGAGGGGGAGGGACGGAGACAGACAGACAAACAGACAGACTCCATCCTGGTCTGGAGACCTGAACCAGGAAGGGCTTCAGAGGCCCCACCAAAGGGGGAACAGAGGTTAATTAAACAAGACTTCTAGCCACGAGGCCTCTTTTTGAGGCTAGGGCCTCCAGAAACACCAAGGAAAAGGAAAGGGAGTCAGCCTAACTTACCCACATGACAATTCAAAAGGAAGCAGTCTGAGGCCTCAACCTGAGCTCCTTCAAGGCCAGGTTCAAAAGGTAAAATTCCCCTCCCAGGAAGTTACCATCTTATTCTTTTTGTCACTTCCTGTATCCACCTCCAGTACTTTGTGGACAAATGGAAGCCTCAACTTTGTTTTGGACTGTCCAGGGGGCAGTCATTTGTTTTCGATTTGTCACTTACAATCACACGTGGGTCATAGACCTTCCCCCTCGCCACTTAATCCTAAATTGGGTGGGTTGGTATATTCCTGGTGGCTAAAGTCTAAAGAATGAATAAAGGTGAGCCAATTCCATTCACCCAGGTTTCCTGAACCTAGATCTAAAGGCATTGGAATACAAAAATAGAAAATGGCTCCAATCTTATCTCGTAAGTAAGCATTAATAAATAAATGCTTCTTGAATTTGATGGAATTAGACTATGTAACCTATCCTAGAGATGTGTGATATCTACTTGTAATGGTTATACTCTGAAAGCGTTGCATATTAAAAAGTCATTTTGAATGCAAAAAAGGCTTAGGATAGTTTGGTTGCAAAGGTGTAGTACCCAGAGCATTTTGCCCAGAAAACTCCTCTCTGCTTCCAGGTGAGCAGAACAGAAAGCAGAGAATGGGCATCTCTCCATCCTGGGAGCTCTATTATATTGGTCAAAAGTTAATAAAGTTATCATGAATATCTTTTGTTCAGCTATTTAAACGATGAAAATAACATCAATCTTGGCTTCCCACAGAATCACTCGAGGTCTTTGACAGCCGTGCTGTAGTTTCCAATAAACCCCACATGGAAAGGGATGTAATACATGCCTATCTTTTTCCTTTTTAGTAGAGTGGTGGTAACCCTTATCATATCACCATACGTTTAGACGGCATTTACTTCTAAATGACAAGGAAAGAGTAGAAGAGACTCATTACCTCTCTAACCTCTGAAATTATCCCTTAAAAACCAGGAAAAAAAGGCAGTGTGCATGAGATGATTTTGTGGTAACTTATCTCCCTTATGCTCGAACGCTATGGGATCCAGGTCTTCTTTTCTAAAGTCCTAGGTCTAGCTCATATATTCAATCTCTCATCTTGGGCTCTACTGTCTCACTAGTCATCCTTCTCTCTTGTGCTGTTTCTACGCATTTTGCCTCATGTGTTTCTCTCGATTTTGTCAATATTTCCTTCATTTCTCCAAATTGCCCCTCTATCTCATTCTCTATGAATCTCTCTCACCTCTCTTTGCTGCTCTATCATTCTATTTCTTTGCCGGGTTCTCACCTTGTGCTGTCTTATCTCTTGTATGTTACATAGCTATATCATGTCAGTTATGGGTATATAGTTCTATCATCTTCACGTATCAGCATCTGTTTCTATGGCTCTTTTTGTAACTTTCATCTCTGTGTAGCTTTTAAATTTTATGTGTTGGGTTAATGCATTTCTTTTGATGTGGTATCTATGGTAACCCCATAGTTTGCATGGCAAATATTGATCAGCTCCCTACCCCACCCCGGAAATTTCCTAATAAGCCTTGGCTAGGTTTCTCACTTTAACCTCACCATTCCACCTTCTGAGTTAATAATTGCTTTTTGTAAAGTCGCTCTCAGAATCTGATCTGACCTGGGTAAATTGTATTCCTCAAGGTCTCAGCTGCTTTCCAAGGTAATCTAATGTGTATTGTTCTTAGACTAAATCTAAGAGACTTCTAATAACATCCCATCCTACCTTATCAGAGCCCTGAATGTGGAAAGCTGATCCACAAGCTCAACCATGTGTACTCCTCTCCCTACAAGGCTAGACATTAAAGCAAAAAACAATTGCGAACAAGCGAGAGCAGAAATGAACATTTCCCCCCTTCTAAGTTTGAACTGTATGCTGCCAAAGAGCAATCTTCTGTGGATTCAGTGCATCCGATGACAGAAAGCCCTATTCCTGATTTAGGAAGAATGTTGTGGCAAAGCCTTAGGAGAATGTTTCTGGTTCTCCTTTCATGTTTTAGTGTGGTAGTCATCACAGTTACCACATACCATATCTGTAAAATGGATTTTTGCTCCTAAATTTTGCAGAAAGAGCAAGAGAGAATCATCACTTCTCTCACCTGTGAAATCACTTTTTTGAATAGAGTCTAAGAGATGGTGAGAGTCTGATGCTTTTGTGGGAACATGTTCCACCAGGTAGGAGTTTGGGTTTCTAAGACTAGAGAGTTTTGTCTCTTAAAAGTCATAATGTTAATGTATATTTTCAGACTTGACAAACAGTAGTAGCCACTTCTTGAAGGCTTATTGATAGATTGATTAGATAAATCCCTAATATGGGATTTGATCCATTTATTACTTATTGTGAAAACACACCAGTTGGCAGATACTTTTCCAAGGTAGGAGAAATATTTATTGAGATTTTTTTTACTTTCATGCTAAGAATTAATAGATACATTTTCCTCACAGTCATTTGCAGTACATTTGGGCTTTACCTCTCAAACTTCTACTTGAATTTACGAGGTAAGGGCATACTTCTAGTACCCTTACTCCTGGGCATCCTCTGGTCTATTCCCCATTACCAGTCAGTCAAAAGGTATTTACTAAGAACAGTTGGTAAAAAAAATTCCCTTGAAATCTTGAGTAAAATTTCCCAAAAGTCCTCACAATGTCCATGAGGAGAGTAGGCTCAGAGTGTGTGTAATAGCCAGTAATTCTCTCCTTCATGATAGGGTCATACTCTGTGGCAGCATTTTGTTGTGTGACCATCACTTTGAGTCCATTCTGTAGCCTCTCCCCCTCCTGGATCACTCTAACTCACCCAGATATTTCTAGATGTGGTGAAATATTTATTTCCCTTTGAACAGGAAAGAACAAAAAGTAAGTAAATGAGGCAGCCATATGCTGAGAGTAAAGCTGCCTTATCCCTCAGCTGGAGGCAACTCAGTACTGACTTCAGTACAGCCCCAAAAGAGCAAGTGACAAAGGGGAAGGTTATTCTGCCTCATCAAGTTTTCCAATTTTCCTGTCATTACACCATACAAGCCTCACCCAAATTTCTATGTGAGTGAATCTGCATATGCTCCCAGAACTGCATCCAATAACAGTGGCTTCTTCCAGTTTGTTTTCAGTACAGTACCTGAACTGGAAGGCTGCCTACACTAAGATATCAACTCCTTCCCAAAGTTACTGAAAGCGTAGCATCATTAGGAGAAATCTATTGGCAAAAAAAATAATTATGAGTCGGACAATTTTTATTTCCCCTCAAATTTTGAAGCTTAAATTGTAAAGGAAAAATTTGCTAGTGAGTCCAACCTTTTCCCTCTCAATGAGGCTCAAATTGCCCTCTTCCAAAGATTTAGCTCAGCTTTTTTTTCCACTGACATGGAATCTTCTGGGGCATAATGACCTATCACAGGTTCATAATTCGTTACACTTTGATAAACTCAGTTTGAATATGTAAGTGATGTAATGAACTTTAAGAAACATCTTTTAGGTCTTTACTTCGTTTAGTCTCTAGGAACAGGTCTTGAGATTTTAGGAATCTTAAGTACTTGATACTTAAAGAGCAAGATTTAGTATACTAGACCCTTAGAGACCTTAATGCTTCTAAGCTGAGAGATAGAAATCTAGAAAGATAGACATAGATGTCTAGAGAGATAGATATAGACACCTGGAGAGAGACAAACATATAGAGATAGATATAGATACCTAGAGAGAAAATAGACAGCCAGACATAGAAAGATAGACACCTATAGAGAGAGATACTCCTAGAGAGATAGACATCTAGAGGGACAAAGAGATAGACAGACACAGAGAGATATATCCAGAGATTTAGATGTACAGACAGATGCAGATACAGAAATACACCAAGAGACACATACACAAGAGATAGACATCTAGATATAGACATATAGGTTAATAGACATCTAGAGAGAAAATTAGACACCTAGAGAGAAAGACACTTAGCCAGACTTCTTGAGAGATAGCTACCTAGAGACAGACACCAAGAGATAGACACGAGACCTAGACAAACACACTTGGATAAAGGCAGTCAGACTCCTAGAGAGACAGATACCTAGAGAAAGAGAGACATTTAGACAGTATCTAGAGAGATAGATTGACACCAAGTGAGTGATATCCTTTGAGAGAGAAAGACAATCATCTAGATAGATACAGAAAGACATTTAGAGAGAGGACTACAGACAAAGAGAGGGACACTTAGAGAAATATAAACACCTAGATATAGATAGACACCTAGACTGACACTTGGGGTGGGGGGAGTGGGGCGAGAAGGAGGAGAGAGCTAGAAAAATGTAAATAGATGAGTTGACAGATACCTAGAGATTCAGATGGATAGACATACAGATACAGAAATACACCAAGAAATGCATACACAAAAGATAGATATAGAGAAAAACTAGAGACACACAGGTACATACACACATATCTGATTACATCTTCCTCTTTCTCTATTGTTCTTCTCTAGGTGTCTTTCTAGATGTCTATATCTGTCTATTTCTAGAAAACTATCTATATCTATTTAGAGGTCTAGCTCTAGGTATCTATATATCCGTCTCTCTCTCTAGGTGTCTAGCTCTATCTAGGTGTCTTTATATATGTCTCTCTCTTGATGTCTTTCTTTAGATGTTTCTCTCTTTCTAGGTCTCCATCTGTCTATCTCCATGATGGTAAACCTATGGCATGCATGCCAAAGGGGGCACTCAGAGCCCTCTCTGTGGGAATGCACATTGTTGCCCCAAAACAGTTTGCCAGAGTTCACTACTAGAAAATCAGAGGGACTCTGAGCCCGACTGCTCCCATTCCACTTTCCATGGGCACCTGAGGATATTTCTTATATCACCCATCCCTCTAAAAGGTCCCCATTACTGGTCTATCTATACCTAGGTTACCATTGGTGAAATATTGGCATGTGTGCTAAGCCAATATAGGGGGACCTGTTCTGTTCCCCCTCTTCCTAGCACCCAAGGACATTTTTTGCATGCCCCATCCCTCTGCCCAGCTGCCCAAAGTGAGCACTTCCTTCCTCTACTCTCTGGGGTAATGCTGGGGGCTCACTGGCAGCTTGAAGTAGCAGTTTGGGCATGCAAACTTGAAAACCTTTGCCAATGCTGACCTGGATGGTAATGGTATTTTTAATCTGCCAGGTGACATAAATTATCAAGTTCAAACAGTAATTTCTGAAGGCAAGAGACTAATGGATTAGAATGGTGTGTCAGGTGAGTCTCTCTCTTTCTGTCTCTCTATCTCCTATCTCCCCTCTTTTTTCTATCCATTTTATCCCCTCTTTCCTTTCCTAACTCTTTTCTTTTTCTCCTCCCTCTCCTCTTCCTCTATCTCTTCTCCCCTTCTTCTCTCTTTCTTCTGTCTTCTCTCTGCAGAGGAAGGAGAGAAGACAAGAAAGAGAGGAGGAGGAATAGAAGATTTTGAGGAAGGGGATACCAAGTGAAATAGTCATTATATTTAAGTTCAAGGTCAGGCAACATAATTTCTTGTTTGAACCTGACAAGAATTTATTTTGCCTGGTGCTTTTTTTTGGGGGGGGGTGTTTTACTCTCACCACCCAGCTGCTCCCAACACCTGGTGTTCTTTTTTATAGTAAAAAAATACTTTTAATGTTTTTCTTTTCTTTTTTCTTTTTACCAATTACATGCCACAACAAATTTTCACATATTTTCCAGTTATATGATTTAAATTGTCTCCATCCCTCTTTTCCTCCCCCATTCTAGGAGCTGGCAAATAATTCAATCAAGGTTATATACACATCATGCAAAACATATTTCCATATTGTTTATTTTTAACTGAATAATCTTATAAAACCAAAACCCCAAAACATATACCCAAATAAACAAGTGAAAAAAATCATATGCTTTCATCTCCATTCCAACTCCAACAGTTCTTTCTCTGGAGGTAGATAGCATACTTTGTCATAACTCCCTCAAAATTCTCCTGGATCATTATATTGCTGATAATAGCTAAGCCTATCACATCTGATAGACTTATCATTCCACCTTATTGCTGTTACTATATACATTTCCCTGGTTCAGCTTATTTCACTCTGCATCAGTTCATGTAGGTTTCCCTAACTTGTTCATCTATTCCCCAACTGATGGGAATCCCTTCAGTTTCCAATTCTTTGCCATCACAAAAAGAGCACCTATAAATATTTTATACAAGTAGTTCTTGTCCCTTTTTTCATTATTTCTTTGGGCTATAGACCTAGTAGTGGTATTACTAGACTAAAAGGTATGCATTGTTTTATACCTTTTGGGCATAATTCCAAATTGCCTTCCAGAATGTTTGAATCAGTTCACAACTCCATCAGCAATGCATTAGTGTCCCAATTTTGCCACATCCCTTCCAATATTTATTATTTTCCTTTACTGTCATATTGGCAAATCTGATGGATGTGAGATGGGACCTCAGATTTGCATTAATTTACATGTCTCTAATCAAAAGGGATTTAGAACATATTTTCATATGATTACTGATAATTTTTATTTCTTCACCTGAAAATTGCTTATTCATATCCTTTGACCATTTGTCAATTGGGTAATGAATTGTATTCTTATAAATTTGAATTAGTTATTTACATATTTGACAATGAGACCTTTATCAGAGAAATTTGTTAGTAAAATATTTTTCCAGTTTATTGTTTCCCTTCTAATCTTGGTTGCATTGGTTTTGTTTGTATAAAACCTTTTTAATTTAATATAACCAATATTATTCATTTTACATTTTAAAATGTTCTCTATCTTTTGTTTGGTTATAAAATTTTTCCTTCTCCATAGATATGAAAGGCAAATTATGGTTCCCCTAATTTACTCAGAATATTACCCTTTATGTCTAAATCATATATCCATTTTGACCTTATCTTGGAATAGGGCTGTGTTGATAAACCTATGGTACATGTGCCAGAGTGGGCTGCTTCCTTATCTCTCTCCATGCTTACCTGAAAACATATCGCACATGTAGTGTGAGAGTTACAGTTTGGGCACTCAGTCTCTAAAAAAGGTTTGCCTGGTATAGGGTATGACTAGTATTCTTTTAAAGATAGCCATCTAGCATGATAGCTAGATGCCTAGAGAGATCCAGATGTAGACAGACTTTGAGGGAGAGATAGCTACCTAGAGTGATGGAAGTGAGGAAGAAGAGACTATTGCATAACTTGACATGTAGAAGAAGAATTTACTGAAGGGTAATAGCTTACCTGGCCACGGTTCTAGGATGTAAGTGCCTTGTAAGTCACTGATGGTTTCTTATGGATATCCCATCTTGTCTGTGGAAGGCAAATCCTGAGAAGAGTGCTATTTGGAAGAGTAAACTTTGAGCCTAAGGAAAAAAGAAGAGAGTTTTAGCAAAACCTCACTTCAATACTGTCCAGTCAAGAGGTACATGGGATTAAGATTACAGACAGTCTTTGCCAATTTATGATTGAATTCCTTCTCTCCTAAATTATATTTTCTATTTAACTTTTGTATATATTCTGTATATATTTGCACATGAACTTTCTGTCCCTCTGTCTTGAATGTTAGCTCCTTCAGAGTAAGGATTATGTGTATTGTATCTTAATAAACACTTATTGATTGATAGATTTCTCTATCAGTCCTTAGGACTTGCAATATGTTCAGTGATCTGATATATGGTATGTAGAGGGCTAATCACTACACATTCAGTAACTTTATGGGGAACACTGATATGCTATAGGAGCTTCCCTACCTCAGAAGAAGCTACCAATACCTAAATATGGAAGAAGACTGGAGCAGCAAATCCAGGCAGGGTTCTTGCTAAAGTTACTTAAGGAAAATAATTATTGTTGACTTTTTAAGTCTGCAGAATTTACAAGTGGCTCCACTTCCAAGGAAACCATAAAGTTGTAACATTTGGGGGGGGGGGGATCTCAATAACCTATATTTAATAGTACTATTTCTTATTATAATGGAGGGGAAGATGGAGAATGGCACAAGTGACACTTGAACCTTACTCTCAGCAGAATTGGCTTAAAGAAGGTCTAACACACTTAGATGGATATAGAAATCTTTGGGTATAAGAGGAGGACTGACTGAAGAGGTAGTGGGTTGGGGGAGGTAGCGTGGTCAAAAGTAAAACACCTATGAGGGGGAACAGGGTGAAAGAGAGAAGAAGATAAACAGGAGGAAAGCAGGATGGAGAAAATACAGTTCATTATCCTAACAGTAAATGTGAATGGGATGAACTCACACATAAAATGGAAGGGGATAGGGGAATGGATTAAAAACCAAAATCCTATGTGATGATAGGATTAACTCTCCCCTTGTCTATTTTTAGCTAATCAAATCAAGAACTTAAAGCACCCCTACTTAACTATTAGGAGAGTTCACAAGTCACTTACTAGTCACTTTCCCCCACCCCTCCTCAGTGCTAGGTAAATTAGGAGGCTGCATGTTTGGTTCCCGTAAAGTAGGGGAGCTACAGGAAGTGACATTGAGAAAACTGCTTTAAAAGGGGCAGCCCAAGGATTCAGTCATTCACTTTGAATCAGTGAGCTGGGCTGAAGAAGGACTCTTTGCTTCCTTGGATCCTGGGTTGCTTGCTGGGTGAGTGGCTGAGATTCCTGCCTTGGCTTTGATGGAGGCTGCACTGGTGGACTTCCGGCTGAAGACTCCATGTGGAGATCAGAGATCCATACCTGAGGAAACCTCATGCTGGGGTGCTGAACCAGGCTTCACTTTGCAGGAGAAGCTCTTAGGGCTGGTAGACTTGTTAAGAATCTGTCTCTTTATCTACATTTTTCACTTTCACTCTTTCCATCTCTGTAAATAAAAGCTGGTAAAAGTCATTTTGATTTAAGCTATAACATTTTAAAATTGGCGACCACAATATAACTTTATAACTCTCTTATTTAGTCATAAAACCCCAATTTTAATCCTTATACCTACAATATGTTACTTACATGAAACACATTTGAAGCACAAAGACATACAGAATAAAGGTAAGGGGCTTGAGCAGAATCTTATGTTTCAGCTAAAGTAAATAAAACAAGGTAGCAGTCATGATTTCAGACAAAGCAAAAATCCAACTAATTAAAAGTCGCAAGCAGGGAAGCTACATTTTATTAACGGGTACCATGAACAAAAATAATATTAATATTAAATATATATGTGCCAAATGGTACATATTATCCAAACAAATTCTTTTCTTTAACCCTTACCTTCTGTTTTAGAATCAATACTGGGTATTGGTTCTAAGGAAGAAGAGTGGTAAGGGCTAGACAATGGGGGTCAAGTGACTTGCCCAGGGTCACACAGCTAGGAAGTGTCTGAGGTCAGATTTGAACCCAGGACGTCCCATCTCTGTGTCTGGCTCTCAATCCACTCAGCCACCCAGCTGTGCCCCCAAACAAATTTGAGTTATGGGAGGAAATAGACAACAAAACTCTACTAGTGAGAAACATCAACCTTTCACTTCTCATATTAATTCTCGTATTAATCTAACCATTCAATAAGGTGCTAAGGAAAGACATATTAAAATTAGTTTGAAACTAAATAATGTAATTCTAAAGAATAAGTGGGTTAAAGAACAAATCACAGAAACAATCAATTATTTCATTAAAGAAAATGACAGCAATGAGACAACATACCAAAATTTATGGAATATAGCTAAAACAAGACTTGGGGGGAAATTTAAATCTCTGAACACTTACATTAATAAAATAACTTGAAAAAGAACAAACTAACAATCCCCAATTTAATACCAATTTAGAAATCTTAAAATTCAAAGGAGAGATTGAACTAATAAATAAAATAAAGAAAACTTGTAGCTAGTTTTAAAAAAATTCTAATAAGATAAAACATTGGTTAAATTGATTTTTTAAAAAATGAAAAAAAACCACCAACAAATTACCAGTATTCTGGATGTTAGCCTAAGGTGCTTCCTAAGTATGTGACCCTCAGCAAATCCCTTAACCCCAACTGCCTAGGCCTTGCTGATCTTCTGAGTTAGAATTAATGCTAAGGGTTTAATAGTAAAAAAAGGAAAAGGGGTGAAGAGGAAATGAAAGTAATTATTAGGAGCTATCTTGCCTAAATATATGCCAATAAACTGCCAATCTAAGCAAATGGATGAATATTTACAAAAATACAAATTGCTCAGATTAATAGACAGGAAATAGAATACTTAAATAATCACATCTTAGAAAAAGTATTTGCACAAGCCATCAATGAAATCCCTAAGGGGAAAACAATGCCAGTGCCAGATGGATTCACAAGTAAGTTCTATCCAATGTCTAATGAACAATTAATTCCAATATGATATGAACTATTTGGAAAAATGGGCAAAGGAGTCCTACCAAATTTCTTCTACAATACAAATACAGTGCTGATACCTGAACTAGAAAGAGCAAAAACAAAGAAAACTATGGACTAATTTCCCTAGATTATTGAATCAAAAAGTGTAAATAAATACCAGAAAGGAGATTATAGCAAAATATCATAAGAATCATGGATTTATACCAAGAATGCAGGGCTAATTTAATATTAAGAAAGTCATCAGAAATCATGTGATTCCCTCAATAGGTGCAGAAAAAAGTTTTGACAAAATATAACACCCATTCTTATTGAAAACACTAGAGAAGGCTAGAGGACTTCCGGTTAAGATGGCGGCAGTGTAAGGAGCAGCTGCTCGATCTCTCCTGACCGAACCACACAGGACCCCTCAAGGGGAAATAAAAACGAGTCCAGAGGAAGGAAGGAACCCCACAACAGGGCGCAGCATTGAAGGTATGCAGAATCAGGGCATTTCCATGCTATAAAGGGGTGAAACAGCTCTCACTAAAACACGAGAGGAAGAAGCCCCTTCACTCCCCCCCACCACACACCGCACACCTCAAACAAGTGGGAAAACAGGACTGGGGCAACCAGATAATCACTGGCAGCCCCGGGGCTTGTACCTGTGTGCTGCAAGACGAGGGACCCCAGGTGGCTGGGGGCACCCACGGACGTTCCCCGAGTGTCCACATGGGTGAAGGCACCGCCTTGGGCCAGGACAAAGGCCTCTAAAACTCGGCCTCTCCCAAGCACTGAAGGCATTGCCTCAGGTGCGAATAAAGATCTCCAGCCCACTGACTTTCACTACCTTCTTCAGGGGTGAAGGCAGTGCCCTAAGAGCATCTGCACAGGCAAAGGCAGTGCCCTAGGCTTGAATAACGATCTCCAGCCCAGGCTTGGACCTCCAGTGAGGACCCAGTGCGGACCAGAGCGTGGCTGTTGAAGCAGCCCCAAAGACTGCTGAAGGAACCTCGGGCAGAGGGGCAGACCGGGAACTACCAGGAGGCCTGACCCCGAGGACAAGGAGACCGGAGCCC
>NC_058136.1:25395670-25426385 GCF_016433145.1 Gracilinanus agilis | reverse complement strand
GGCAACCTTTTGAGCTCAGTGTGTCAAAATTCACCAAAAACCTGAGCATCACTTGGGTGGTGTCACTTTGAGAAAAAAAAAACACCATGATTTTGCAATATTTTTGTTTAAATAACAAAAATGTATAATTGTAATATACAACTGTATTTAATAAACCAAAATAGGTAAATTACTATAGGTAGAATTGTCATCTATAGTGCGCAGAGTGTCTACACTACACTACAACAAAGATTTCATCCTTGGCTTGCGGCCCCATACCTCTCTGTATGTGGCCGCATGCAGCCGTGTGTCATTGAAAATGGCTACATGTGTCAACGCTGACATGTGTGTCATAGGCTCGCCATCACCATCATATACCCTTTTGGGGGAACTGGGGACTGAGGATGAAAGAGTATAGTTGACTGACTTTATAATGGCAACAAAGAAAATGAGGAGCCCTAGAGGCTGATGCTTTACAATGGAAACAAAAGGGAACAATTCAGCCAAGGGCTGGGCTACCTTGATTTGGTAGGACTTTGGCTTATGGGGAGAAGCCATTGGGACAAAAAGGATACTTAACACCTGATGGGATTTGCTAGCCTCTCTTAAACTAACTCAAGGTCTATTGTTAATCTGAATTTGTGAATTTGGGCTTTTCCCTCATGGGGAGACTCATGTGACAAACTTGAGATCTTCACCTTCAAGCTAACTAAAATGGGGGTTCATCAGACTTCAAGAGGCTATAAGTCTGGGGATTTCTAGATTCCATGTGGATACCTCCTACATCAGTCTGTATGCAGAGCAGTATTTCTCTTTGTTTCATTAACTCTGTATATGATCATTCTAAGAAAAGTAGTAAAGCATCTACATATCTTCATATAAAAATACTTATTAAATAACAGGGTTCCTTATTTTATATTATATTTTATATTATATATAAAATGTGGAATTTTAAACTTGTAAAAAATGTCTTACAATTCAGTGGTCAAATTAAACAAAGTTCTACTTTGCTCACTTGGTCAAAGTAAATCTTACATTTAGAAGAAAAGTATTTAGCTTGTTCAGTGAATCTTTAAAAATATTATGTTAACATTATTTTAATATACTTGGTTTTCTTTATAATCTTTTGTATTTTATTATAATTTTGAGAAGGTGTCCTATGGATTCCCCAGATTGTCCAAAGGAGTCCAACATTGAAAAAGAACTTAAAAGCTTTGATTGCAAGAATTGTTAAAGATCATGTAGTCCAACCTCCATATTTTACAAATTTAAAAACTCAAGTGAAGAGACCTGCTGTGACTTTGATTAGAAAGTAAAAGAATGAGGAGGCATTTTCCTTAAAAAAATTGTTGCAATCATTAGGATAAATAACTTTTTACCTATAGATTTTTTTGCTAAAAGACCAATTCATTTTTCCATAATTATTCATTAATGAAACTACCCTATAGTGTGTGTATAAATATATACAGATACGATAGCCACACATTATAGGGTTGTCTATATGGTAGCATATATTTGTCTGTACTAAATTCCATCCTCTTTTGGCCATTAGAATCTTATTCATATAACCTAAGTAATTTGGCAGATCCCGTTTATCAAGAATAATTTATATAATGTTGTAATTAATTGCTCTTCAAATATCATATAGAAGTCACCTCAACCTGTCTGGATCATGTTTTGATTTTGTTTGACTTTATGAGAAGGTACAGGATAGATGACTTCATTTAAGATGCAGTTAATCTCCAAAGTCTCTACTCTCTCCATGTCTATGAACCTATTGATTACTGTACCCTCCCCACTTCATTCAACATCTTGCCTGAATAGACCTGATGACATTATTAATTACCCTGAGACAAAAGAGAATTTACAAAGAGGATTTGTTTGACTCATTTGCTTCCCATGACCATCCTCCAGGTTTCCCCTCCTTGTTCTTTTGGATGCCCCTCATTTATAATTCCTCATTGTCAAAAGCATGAGCTTAATCCTCCCACCTGCTTTTGACCTATTTTGGGAAATTCTCTAATGAGTGATTTCCTTTTTCAATGGCCCTCAAAGAAAATGATTTTTAAAAACTGATTTGTCTGTACTTAGAAGCATGACATTTTTTAATTGACTCCTAAATCATCTTTTGCAATAGGGATTTATTTACTTTACTTAGGTATAATTGCTTTTTTATTTGAGATCTCTGTTATAATGTGGACTTTTGACTTTGTACTGGCACTAATCCGGCAAATCAATGATAGGAAAATATTTGGAGTCTATCCTGGAGGCCTGGTAAGAAAGAGAAGCAAACTTCCAAACAAAGCACAGCAGACAAAGGCCTTGTTAGAAACAGATTTAGGCTATTCTAAAATACTATATTTACTCGACTATTTTTTCAGTATCAGCTAATTATCCACCATGATGAAACTTGGCTGATAATGGAAAATAAAATAGTAAATGAGTAGGTTAGATGTACAATGCATCACTGCCTTGATAAACTCAAATCTCTCTTTCCCACAAAAAAAGCATCCTCTCTTAAAATACAATTCTATCATTGCCTTTCACATTACAGAAAAATAAATTCCAAATGCTTATAAGATTCTGAAGATTTACAGAAAAGAAGGTATGGAAAGATGAGGAAAACATACAGAATTATGCACAGGATTGATGTGATCATGAACAGCAGTGCAAACACTCTTCATTAGATCAAGCTCAACTTTACTACTAGTTGAAGTAGAACGATTAAGTTAAATTGTTGTAATTGTCAGCATCTAGCTTCCATGGTTTTGAACCAAGGATTTTCTGACTTCAGGCCATAGTTTCTTACTATTGAACCATGGTTTCCTGCAGACTAGGAATATAGTTAGATGTCTACCCAAGGAGGAACTCCATGGATTAAGAAGAGAAGAATTATCTCAGTTATTTTCATTTTCATTTGTCTGATCATTATCGATAGCATTTTTCATGGGACTATACTTCTTGTTCATATCCTTTGACCATTTATCAACTCAGAAACGATTCACGTTCTTATAAATTTGACAAAGTTCCCTATGTATTTGGGAGATGAGACCTTTATCTGAGAAACTGTCTAAATCGTTTTTCCCAATTTTCTACTTTCCTTCTAATCTTGGCTACGTTGGTTTTATTTGTACAAAACCTTTTTAATTTAGTGGAATCAACATTATCCATTTTACATCTCACAATGTTCTCTGTCTCTTATTTATTCATAATTTATCCTATCCACAAATCTGATAGGAACATTCAATGTTCTTCTATTTTCTCCCTTTATGCTTAGGTCACATTTCCATTTTGACTTTATCTTGGTAAATAGTGTAAAATATTGTCCTATACCAAGTTTCTGCCACACTGCTTTGCAGTTTACCAACATTTTTTGCTAAATAGTGAATTCTTATCCCCAAAACTTAAATATTTACATTTGTCAAACACCAAGTTATTATAATAATTTACTACTGTGTATAGTATGTCTTTTCTGTTCCACTCATCCACCTTTCTATTTCATAGGCAGTAACAGAAGTTTCAATATTTACTACTTTATAATTCAGTTGAAGATCTGGTACTGCTAGACTTCTTTCCTTTATATTTCCTTTCATTAGTTCCCTTGATATTCTTGAACTTTTGTTCATCCAAAGGGATTTTGTTATTATTTGTTCTAGCTCCATAAAATAATTTTTGTGGGAAATTTAATTGGGATGACATTAATAAGTAGATTCCTTTATACAGAATTGTCATTTTTATTATATTAGCTTTGCCCACCCAATCCATGAATGATGAACATTTTTCTTCACTTGGATGGAAGGAGAGAATTTTTAACTCAAAATATCAGAAAAGATTGCCAAAATGTCATGTACATGTAATTGGAAAAAATAAAACACTATTGAAAGGGAAAAAGAAAAGATATGGATGATTCCCCATGGGCAGCTGGCATTAAGAATGTTGAGTTTAATATAGATCTAGAAACAAGACAACATGGCATTTGGGATGGAGCTAATAGTGAGTCAGGGGGTAGAAATGGGCTACACTATTTGGGACACAGAGCTTGGATCATGGAGTATCATCTTTAGCCAATTTAATTCCCTCACAAATGACTCTACTTAGTGAAACACAACAGATAAAAAGTATGAGACAAAAGGTATATTGTATAAGCACAGAAATGCAAGAAATTTGGAGGAGCTCAAATTCAAATTCATCCCCTAAAGATCAGAGAGAGATTAATGAAGGTGAAAGTGATAAATCAGAATAACATTTCAGAAGAGAAAGGAAGGAATGAGAATTAGTGAAATGAATAAAGCAAAGCTTTCTGGAAAGAGGCCCTGCTTTAAAACAACTTGAGAAAAACAGAAATTGGGGGAAAGAATTGAGTGGATTCTAAGCTGCTAAAATGACAGGGAAATTATACATGTGACAAAAAAGAAGATAAGATACAGAAAAATGAATACATTAAAGACAAATCAATAACTGAAATAAACCCCTTACCCCAAATAAGGGAAGGCTAGGCAAATGAGTTGGGGAGCAGGGAATGTCTCTTGGGAGATTTTAGAATCAAAAGAGTTAAAGAGAAAGTAATTGAGAATTTTGGAAAGGGAATACAAATTTGAAATTTACTGAGGCACAGTAAAAGACTAATAATCAAAACATTAAATTTGCATGAACTAAATAATTAATAAAATGAAATAATTGAGAAATTGTTTTTTATATAACAATTTGGTGAAAATGAGAAGCATTTATTTAAAAAGCAAAAATAGTAATTTATAATATCAAGAGATAAGGAAATTATATTAAAATAGACACCGAACTATTATCAATAATAAGATATATGCCAATCAAATGCCATTCAACGTAAATTCATATTGGAAAAATTTAGCAAATTGCAAAATTACACAGATAGTAGGACAATAATCATAGAAGACTTGAATATTCAACTTTCAGGGCATGAAAAATCTAAGTGAAAGACAAGGGGAAAAAAGAAATGAAGACATTATTAGGAAATTTAGGGTTAAAAGACAAATAACATCTATAAACTGGAACATTTAAAGGTATATATGACATATTTCTAAGTGCCACGGCACTTTACAAAAAGAACTTGTATCAGGTTACAGAAAAATTATACATAAGACCTTGAGACAATGCCAAAGATTCTGAGCCGTAGCTAATTCTGCCCATAGAGGAACAAATATTTCCCTGAAAACATACACTTAGAGAATACAAGGAGAGGGAAATGAACTGAACATGCAATTTAGAAATAGAACCCCCCCAAATAAGCAAAAAATAGGAAATATTAAAAATTAAAGCAGAAATTGGCAAACAAAACCAAAAGAATAGAACTGATTGACAAAATGAAAATCTGATTCTCTGAATTTTGAAAAAAGATTCTCTGAATCTTTGAAAAAAAAATTGATAAACCTTTGGTGAACCTGATAAAAAATAAAATGAAAAATATTAAATCACAAAGACAGAAGCAACTTTTAAAATTATCAGAACTTATTCTGCAGAATTCTATAATGCAAAGGAAATAAAGGATTAAAGGCAAAAAAAGTCATATTAACAGAATACTAAATAGGTATATTAAATAATCCAAATTTTGGAAAGGAAATTGAATTATTTATAAAGATTCTCTCAAAGGTAAACAAAAAGGCTGGCCCAGATGGATTTACACCAAATTCCTATCCATCACACTCTTAATAAAAATTAAAATGTATAGCACATACTTATTCTTGAAAAATGAGAATGAAAATACTACCTTATACCTTTTGTGAGACAAATATAGTTCCAGTGCATAAAGCAGGGAAGGCTAAAGCAAAGAAAGTGAACTATAAATAAATATCAGTAATGAATATCAATTCAAATATTTTAGATAGCTTAACAAAAACATCATGGCAATTTCTGGAAATAAAACAACAACACACCATACCAGAGATGCAAAGATAGTTGAACATTAGGAAAACAATTAATACTATTATAATACATTAATAACAAAAATATCTTAAGTCACATGATTATATCAATTCTTCTATTCAGTTGTTTTCACTTATATCTGACTCTTGGCGACCTACTTTGCAGTTCTCTTGGCAGAGATACTGGAGTGGTTTGCCTTTTTCTTCTTCAACTCATTTTATAGATGAGGAAATTGAAGTATGGTTAAAGTAAGTTGCCCAGTGTGATTTGGGTAGGTTTTTTTTAATTTAATGTTTACACATTTTTATTTTCAGTTCTGAATTATCTTCCTCTCTCATGTCCCATCCCATTCCTTCATTCAGTGAGAAGGCAAGAAATGTGATATCCATTCCACATGTGAAATCCTACAAAACATATTTTCACATTTTAGCTAGTTTTACTAATTTTTTTTGTCTTTTTTATATTTTGTCATAAAAGGAAGACTTTCTGCAAGGGTTGAGGACAGAACATATTGGTAATTGTAGATGAGGAAAATTAAATTTAATATTGTATCATTTGATATTTAATATTAATTTGCAATATTCCCTTCTCTGACAAAAAAAAAGGCCATTTCCTCACAGTAGTTTAAAAGAAGCCTTTCCTTTGAGCTAAATGACCCAGAGAGCCAAGCCTAAAGATGGAAGGTCCCGGGTTCAAATCTATATGACCCAGGGTAAATCACTTAACCCTTCTTGCCTAGTCTTTAACTGCTCTTCTGCCTTGGAACTAATTCTAAGACAGAAAGTAGGGTATTTAAAAAATAAAAAAGACCTCCTTCCCTGGACATTCCTAGGGATGTCATTGCATTCCTGCTCTGAGGTATTTGCTCTTGAAACTAAGAACCAAACTAGACTGGGCCTTACCCAACTGGGGATTTGATTCTCTTTCACTTTGTAAACAAGACTTAACTTAAACCAGATCCTCCCCAAGGCTGATGAACATTTAGCCTTATTGGGACAACTTAGTCCATATCAAGGTGAAACCCCAAAGACTGGGGTAGCTTTTCTTCCCTAGATTTGTGGGGGCTACTGAAATTTCATGACCAGGCCAGTTTCTTAGTTGAGCTCCCTTCTTCAAAAAGACAAGGGAATTGGGAGAAGCTCAAACCTTTTAGCCCATCTCCTCAATTAAAGTACTCTCCAAGTACAGGCATCTTTTTCTGCCTGGGGGGAGGGCCCAAAAATGAGTTGTCAAGAAGACAGCAGGTGTATTTAAGATGAACCAAGACAAGGGATCTAGGTGACTCAGTGGATAAAGATATAGGCCTGGAGATGGGAAGTCCTAGGTTCAAATCTAGAATCAAACACTTCCTACCTTTGTGACCCTGAGCAAGTCACTTCACCCCAATTACTTAGCCCTTATAGTTCTTCTGCCTTGGAACCAATGCTAGCATAGATCCTAAGACAGAAAGTAAGGGTTTTTAAAAAAAATGAATCAAGACCCTACATCATGATTTTTGATTACTGAGAGAGATCATTGACAATTAATTGTTTTAATTATTGCTAGCTCAGTCAATACATTGATTTTTCATATACCACAACCCTGTCTCTTGGGTTTACTTTATTTTTTATTTAAAGGTATTTTATGTCTCTTGGGGTTTTATATAAAACAAGTGGCACGGAAACGAGGTACTATTAAAATATGTCTTTAAAATATCTTTAGAAAGCAAACTTCTCTTTATATTGAAAAGATCTAGATAAATGTGAGCTAGAGAGAAATGGCAAACCACTCATATTTTTGCCAAGAAAACCCCTAATAGGGTCACAAAGTGATGGATTCAGCTGAAACAACTCGCCAACAAAAGCGAGCTGGTAATTTTTATAATCAGATAGTACACTGAGTGGGCCCTGTACAATAGTTAATAAAATGTACGTTCTTATTTCCAAAATAAATCAAAGAAAGAAAGGACCGAAATGTAAAAAAGGGTTGTTTCTAAAAGGTCTTGTCATGGTAGCCAAAGCTGGAAAAGTAATGTGTTCTTAAGGAATGCTTAAACAAACTGTGGTATATGAATGTAAGGGAATATCATCGTGACATAAGGGCAATAAGGACCATTTCAAACAAAACTGGGAAGACCTCTGTAAACTGGTTCAGAGCCAAGTGAACTACAACAATCTATATAATGATGATAACACTATAGGAAAAAAGCAATTCTGTAAGATTCTAGAACACTGATTAATGCAGTGAGTTTGAAAGAATATCAATGAGGCATGCTGCTCACCTCCCTACAGAGTGGAAATGACACAAAATTGCCGAAACGGACATATTCAGACCTGGCCAATGTGGGAATCTTTTTTCCAAACTGGGTTGGGGGTCTTATTTTTGCTTTTAAATTTCTTTGCTCAATGGAGGAGGAAGTACTAGGAGGGACAGATTGAGAAGAGAATTAAAGGAAAGCTGTGGGGGGTCAAAAAAGGAGAGGGAAGGGGGCAGCTGGGTAGCTCGGTGGATTGAGAGCCAGGCCTAGAGACGGGAGGTCCTGGGTTCAAATCTGGCCTCAGACACTTCCCAGCTGTGTGACCCTGGGCAAGTCACTTGACCCCCATGGCCCACCCTTAGCACTCTTCCACCTAGGAGCCAATACACAGAAGTTAAGGGTTTAAAAAAAAAAAGGAGAGGGAAGGTTTAAGGGAAGGTTATCAGCAACACCGAAGAAGCCAACTAGAAATTGTTAAAGTAATAGAGTAAGGAGTGGTTTGAAAAAACTCAACCCAGCCCCTCAGCCATATCATTATTTGCTTCTAAATAAATAGGTCATTGAGGACAAATTTCACACATATATACTCAAATGACTCCTTATTTCACCAGGTAATACTTCTAGGAATAAAATTTAAATCGCTTTAAAACATAATAAAAGAAATAGTCAAACCCCTACTTCTCTGCTGAGGCGGGGGACTATGAGTGTGAAATGCTGAATGTTATATGTCTATATTGGTTTTGCCGAACTTTATTTGGTTTCAAGAGATGGCTCTTTAGGAGGGGAGGGGAAATGTTACATTAGAAACAGATAATAACCTTTATTTTTTTTTAAAGGAAAAGCCAACTGCTTTGCTAACTGGCAAGCCCTATGTGAATGTGAATCAGCCCTGGGCCTGAATTATTATAGAACGTACCAAGTTCTCCAACAAATTTGGTAAAATTTGGGCTCATTTCTGAAATACAGCATTTTGAAGTTTAGCTCAATCTACTAAGTATTGAGACTTGCGATTCCGAATTTTACCAATTTTTTTTGAGAAAAGAAAACATTTCAATGGACTGACCAAGAATTTTGAGATAAATTTAAAAAAAACTGATTTGGTTTAAAAAACTGCAAAGGGAATACAACTTTTTTCAACCTTTTATGTACCAAAATCTATCTGCTAGCAAAGCACGAGATGAACCAAAGTGGAAGATTCCTACTGTGATCCTTTGAAAAAAACCTTTCTAATTTCCAATGCTTCACCTGTCCCAGAGTGCTTTCTTATAAATCCATAGTTCTAATGGCCTGTTATTCACTGATTTGCCTTTCTGATTGGATACCAATAACTTGTGTCCTGGGTAGAATTCAGGAACATCTCTTGCTATTCCACAGAAGACAAAAAGGATATTGCCTGCAGGAGTAAATTGCTCTCCTTAGCTAGGCTGATGTACTTTCTACACAAAATAAAAAAGAACCAGATGACTGCATTCTAGTCTGGACAATACGATTGACGAAACCGATTCTGTTGGGATTCTAGAAGGCAACCAGGTAGAGATAGCCCTGCTTTGTTACCGGTCTGCAATTGACACTCTTGAGAAACCAGAGCTCGGCATGGGTAATCAATACAACCTCCCAATCAGCAAAAGCCACCTTTAAACATGACCTCCATCTTAATAATA
This sequence comes from Gracilinanus agilis, assembly GCF_016433145.1. NCBI lineage: Eukaryota > Metazoa > Chordata > Mammalia > Didelphimorphia > Didelphidae > Gracilinanus > Gracilinanus agilis. The sequence continues at coordinate 25,416,614 of NC_058136.1, read as the reverse complement.
GTAATTGCTTTCATTCGTAGTTTACAAAATGCTTTGCAAACATCTCCTTTTGTCCTCACAACCACTTTGGAAGTTGAGTGCTATTATTAGCCCCATTTTACAGAGAAGACAGCTGAGAAAGAGATCAAAGGTCTTTCTTGCCCAGAGTCCCAAAACTAATAAGTGTCTTGGGACAAATTTGAACTCAGGTCTTGACTGGCTACTTGGATTGATTTTTTTCTTATTAACAATACAGAGTATGGCATAGAGAGAGATTGTCCCAAAGCCTTGAAACCCAATCAAGTCCCACCTCTGACACATCTTGGCTGTGAGACCCTTGGCAAGTCACATGTCCTGTCGGAATTCTAAGGCAGTAACTGTATCTAAGATCATAAATTGCCTACGAGGTACCTTTCTGCATGGGTAGTTTCTTCACCCAGGAGTTCTTACTGTCAATGAAAGAATAGGTCTAGTCCCTATTCCATTAAACATCAGCTTGTTTTCCACCTTCTGTTTTATTATGCATTTTGGTCTGTTTCCTTCTATTAAATCTTAGGACACCTCCTGAAAAATATGTGCATTATCCAGGAATTCCTTTCTCTAAAAGATTCTTCAACTCCAGCAATCTGAGCTTGCTTTTAAGAGACATTAACTTTAATTTTTAATGAACACAGACATCTCTCTGGGAATGGGTGACAGGTATACCAAGGATAATTGGAACCCTCAGATAATCCCCAAACCTCATTTTAGTCCATTGCAGTCTCTCCCTGCACCATAGATAATAACAAGTATTAATACTGATGACTTTGCATTTTGGTTTCTTTACTGGAGAAGTTCTGGGTGTGTGTAGTGGGGGGAGGGGAAAAAAGGAGGGGAAGGCTCAGAGAATCCCAGCTTTGAAGCTGTAGCTATTGCACAAGTAAGGAAAGCGGGGAGGCCAGAGAGGGAAGGGACTCAGTCACTCAGATTATAAGTGGCAGAACTCGTCTGTGAACTCAGGTCCTCTGATCCTACTCCGGCATTCTTCAGGCTGGTAATGAACGACAGAGGCTGCATTATTTAGGGACTGATTCCAAACTGACTGATTAGGCTGAAATAATTCACTTGCCTTCTCAATTTCCAGTGCCACAGAGAACTCTTTTCTCCATCGTATATAGAAAAAAAAATAAAGCAATGTTCAGCGAAATGTTAATAGGAGTTAATGAATGGTTTGACTCCAGGTTAGTATTAGTGGGGAACAAATAAGGTTGTAAATGCCATTACATTGGGTGGCACCAGATAAGAGTCATCCATAACTCCATGATGGAAGTGGGCCTCCTCCTGGACAATTAGGAGGAACTCAGAGATCCACCCCTTATTGTCACTGTCACCGCCTTGCTCATGTGGTAGTCTCACTGGACCTTGATGCTCCGGCATATTCGTCATGAAAAGATGAAGGGTTAGCAGGATCCAGAGCTAGCAAATCCATGAGTTCTGCAAAGCTACCATAGGCATCCTCAGTAGGTTCTGCATCTCAGTCAGGCCCTTCTTGTGACTGGCAATATTCTCTCATCGCAGCATCTGCTGCCACACGATTACAACAGATCTTCTACAAATCCTCAATAGTTATAGAGGGTTTTGTCTCCACTTTTTATTAGGAGTCACCCACATGCCCACACCAAACTCTTAAAGCAGTTAGGTTGGATGCTTGACAAGTCATTGGCATATCCACAATATGGTTTGTCCTCAAGGCCCGGAGCTGTTGCCACACTTTCCCATCCCTGAGGATACATCCTTTGGAGAGGATGCCATGGGAATTCCAGTGTTCAAACAGAGTCTGGCCACCTGATGTGAAACTCTCAGCCATGTTGCTGATGGTGTTATACACTCTAGAGCAGGGGTCGGCAACCTTTTTGGCCGTGAGAGCCATAAACGCCACATTTTTTAAAATGTCATTTCGTGAGAGCCGTACAGTGCTCACAGTGTACACTCCTACAACAGTGCCTGAAAAAAAAATTGAGTTTATGGCTCCTGCTGAAAGAGCCGTGTCTGGCCCTCAAAAGAGCCAGATATGGCTCGAGAGCCATACGTTCACAATCCCTGGTCTAGCCCGTGGCAGGTCATGAAAGCACACCAAAGTTTTGCCATGTTAGTACTGTATCTGCTGGGTAGAGTTGCTCAATGACATTCAGTATCATACCCGGGTCTCACTGGAGGTGTTTTAATTTAGCTTCAGATATCTCCCCCCTCTAAGAAAAACTGCCAGCCCTTGCAGGAGAATGGTGTTGAGAGCTTGTCCCACTGCGCATCTCTGTGCTTTCTCTGCCAAGCTTTGCACAGGGACATACAGATCCTCCAGTTTCTGAGCCAGGGTGACACTGGCCGCCCAGGACCCTTGATCTTGACTCCATCCATTGTGAGTCTGAGCTCAGTCTGCTGCATACAGTGCTCTCAGCGTTTCAGTGAGCCACAGTTAAACACAGATCCTGTTAGGGTTATTAAGGATGAATGCAAGCATTTCTCTGGCTTGAGCCTCTGGCAATACTTGCTTTTTATGAAAAGAAAGGAATGAACAGCCCCAAATCAGCTCTCAGCACCAAGCTTCTTGTGACTGTAGATGCACACTGCAGACACATGAAGCCAAGAGTAGGCCATTGCTGGCAAGAGAGTGAATGGTGCCATGGTGGCAATCTCAGTTTTACAGGAGGTACAACGCTCCCAGTACCAGGGAGAACCCCAAACACTAGATGGTCATCTTTAGGGCCCAGTTCCATAAACTTTGCAGAGCTACAGAAGCTGATCCTTGACCTCCCAGCAAGAGGGGTGAGTATTATTTGCTGTGACATCATCCTGTAGTGCCAGCTGCTTGATGCACGGAACTTCAAAGCATTCTAAGAAGGCCCTGTCGCCTTCCTTATTGCAAGTTCCCTCAAACCCAGAGAAGAAGGATACCATGTTTTAACAAAAAAGAAGGGCTCATTCCTGAAAAAAAATGTTTTTTCTTAAAAAGTTTTCCGACTGTAGCTCCTCTCCACTTTAGATCTGATGAAAATACGGAAAGGGCGTAGGAGGCTTTCTTTTCCCAGCTATTTTATGGTTCAAGTCTACTAATTGTTTAGTTCCTTTTAAAAATCCAATGCCATCTTATTATTCTCCCAGTCACTATGATGCTCCTTGTTTGAAAGTAAATAGATGGATCTTAGGGGCACTGACTTCCTTTGGATTTGCTCTTAATTGAGTTCCTGCACGAGTCACTTCATATTTATAATGATGACTGACCTGCAGGGAATATCACTGTCAAGATACAAAGAAGGCTGGCCAGGAACTCAGCTGAAAGATCAACCTTCATTATGCAAATATTATGCTTTTGAGATATGTATGGTCACTTCCTCATTGATTGATTTTAATAAATAAGAGCTCTAATAGGAGGGAACAGATGAGCTTGCTATCAAGAGTTGGGGAAAGGCTAAAAAGAACTAGAGAGAGAAAATACACAGGTGAAGAACAACTTATTGTGCATAGGGAACTCCCTTTTGTGGAACACTAAAATAGTAAATAGATATACGAGGCTGGTGGGGATGGGGGCAAGGTTGGGTAAACTCTGAGGTATGGTTAGAGTTCTTTCATTCATAATTAGATCTAAGAATCATGGCTGAGTTCGCCCATAACCCTGAGGCACACTGGGAACTGAACTATTCAGAGTTAGAGATGATAAAGGGAACAGGACCACAAGAAATTTGGAATCGAGCTAGGAATATGGTCCTGGGAGCCTCAGTTACTCTCTACCCCATTCCTACATTTTCTCCTCCAAAGCTGTACCCAGGATGGTTTCTCGCCTCACCTCCCTTATCTCTTCCTCCTTTCACCTCTTCTTCTGTGCTGTGTAACCTGAGAGAACCAGGCTTAGAAAAGTCTAAAGAAATCAACTGTCATTTCTCTAATCACAGAAGCTGTGTGACCCTGGGCAAGTAACTTAACCCCAGTTGCCTCGCCCTTCTTCTGCCTAGCCATTATTCTGTCTGAGAATTGATACTAGTTCAGAGTGTAAGGGTTAAATTAAAAAAAAATTTAAACTTAGTCTTCCTGGACCAATTAAGACTCATTTAAATGAAGGATAGCAAAATGCTGTGATTCCCTTTGGGGTCAAAGGGAAAACATTATATTCTCTGCTAGCTCTCAAGCTTAGCCCAGGGTCTGAATAACGGAACAAGGAAGTAGAAGCATGTATGTCCAGTGGTCAGTCATACAGATGCTGAGTTATTAGACCATATAAACATCTAGAAGTAGGCAGGTAGTTCAGTGACTAGAGCATTGGACCTAGAATCAGGAAGACCCAAATTAAATCCTGCCTCTGTCATTTATTGGATGCGTGACCTTGGACAAATCACTTAACGACTGTATGCCTCAGTTTCCTCAACTGTAAAATGGGGATCATAATAATAGTAGTGATTTCCAAGAGTTTTTGTGAGGTTCAAATGAGATAGTTATAAAGTGCCTGGCACACAGTAGGCATTTAAATGCTTATTTTCCATCCTTTTTATAGTCTAACAACATCTTGATTTTTATTTATTTTTTTATCCCATAATCCCTGCCAAGTCTAGAGAGCTCTGTGCCCCATCTTCATACAGATTTCTTAGGAGTGAATTGCTATAATGTATGGCCTGAAAGAATTATAACTAAACCATTTAATTACTAGTTTGATGTCCAGCCTTAATCATTACTCTGATTTCTTATTGAAATGCACACAAATGTTTAAATCTATAACAAATACGTTTTTTTAAAGCTTCAGCCCTTAAAGTCCACATAAAATCTTGCAATTAAAAGAAGAGAAAGAGAATCCGTAACATTTTACAAAACCATAGGCATATCACGTTGCTAATGAATGAAATGCATCAATGGGAAGCGTTTTTTATTAGGTTTTTAAGAACTGAACTAAGACTATTCACAGAAATACAATATTTCCAAATTGGAAAGGACCTCAGTGGCCATTAAGCCCTACGCATACCTGAAAAAAGATTTCCCACAGATTTCCTGAGTGGTCGTTATTCAGTCTTTGCTTTAATACCTCTGTGATAGGAGCAGTAACTGCCACATTGGCCAGCTAGTTTTTTCCTTAAAAGGCAGTGAAATCATCTTTGAGACTTAACTATTCCAGGGCTAACGAATGATGTAGCTTCCTGGAATCCTAAGTACAAAAAGCTAGGACACAGAGTCAGGAATTTCTCCTTCATCCTTTCGACTGGCAAGCTAGTTTGGCCATCGAATCACACTCCCTCATTATCTCCACACCCCCCTCCCCAAACACTCCCCTCTTCCCAATTTTTATTCCTGTCAAGGGTTCCACCAGCCTTGCAGGCCCCCAAACCCCCAATCTATCATCTCCAACTCCTCTCTCTGACCCCTCATTCTCTAATCTGTTGTGAAGTCCTTTGGTTTCTACCTTTATGACATCTCGCGTGTTCTCTCCCTTCTCTCCTCTGTGCTACAGGTTCTTATCACCTCACACCAGGACTATTGCTCCAGCCTACAGGTTGCTCTGCCTCAGTCTGCTCTGTTGTGTTCTAGACTATCTTCCTAAAGCACCGTGCTGACCATATCACTCACATCCCCATTCAACAGCATCCAATGGCTCCCTACATTACCTCAAAGATCAAACACAAAACCTTATTTCCCTTTAAAGCCCTTTATAACCTGGCCCCTTTCTATCTCTCCAGTCTTCTCACCCTTTAATTCTTCCTCTCTCCTCTACCTACTTTGTGATTCACTGTCACTGGCCTCCTGATTGCTGTTCAGAGAAAACACTCCATTCCCCAGCTGTAGGCATTTCTACTGACTATCCTCCATGCCTAGAACTTGGTCCCTCCTCATCTTCACCCTTTGGCTTCCTTTCAGGCCCACCTAAAAAATGACCTTCTAAAGAACCTTTTTCCTAATCCCTCTTACTTCTAGTATTTTCCCTCTGTGGATTAGCTCCAATTTATCCCATCTGTAGCTTCTTTGTAAATAGTTCTTTGCCTATTGCCTCCCTCATTAGACTGTGGGCACCTCCGGAGCAGGAGCTGTTTTCTCTTTGGTTGGCTTTTTTGCCTTTCTTTGTACCACCGGCATTTAGCACAGTATCTGACACATAGTAGATACTTAATTAAATCAACTTCCTTGATTTGGACTGTTGTTGTGTTTTAGGTGACCAAGTGGTGAATTCAGTGTTTTATAAGTTAAGCCTTGGGGCAGATAGGCGGTTCAGTGGATAAAGCACCAGATCTGGAATCTGAATGATATGGGTTCAAATTTGGCTTAAGATCCTTTCTAGCTTTGTGATCCTGAGCAAGTCACTTAACCCCAATTGTCAAGCCCTTGACACTATTCTGTCTTAGAATTGATACATAAACAGAAGGTAAGGGTCTAATTTAAAATGAAAATTTTTTAAAACCTTAGTCTTGTAAGGGGTAAAAAGGGTTTTTTTGTTGGGTTAAAAAGGGATGGTTGCCAGAAAACCCCCAATGAGAAAAACTAAAGTCAAAATGACTTTTATGGTAATTTATTTACAAATGAGAAGGGAGAGAGAAAGTAAGAAAATTAGAGAGAGGATAAGGTAGGATAAGTAATCTAACACACTGAGTAATTTGCTCCAGCCCCTGGCTCAATCCAGGCAGATTTAACTAGTCCTTAACTGGAGAAGGCTGAGCCGAGAGTCCCTGAGGCCTGAGGGCTGGGGATGAATGAAGCAAAAGCTTCAGTCTCTGGTTCTCTCTTAAAAGGAGAGTTCCTTCACAGAATCCAGGAAGATTTAGTCTTTACACTCACCACATATAATTCCAAGGGAGTGATTAATAGCAGTCTCACCTAGTCCAAGGTCTCAGCCACAGCTCCTCCAAGTCCAAGACATGATCAAGAAGAGTGGCTACAGGAAGTTGTCACTCTCTTTTAAAGGGGCTTCTTTTGCATCACTTCCTGTGCCTTCCTCTTAGTTTACATGTCCAATCACAACAGACGCTTTTCTTAGGACTGCCAAGGAAGCAGTTAGTAAATTCTGATTTGTCACTCACTCTAGCACACATGGGTCACAGACCTCTCAACTTGAGAGTTAAGTGGAATTGTTTACGCTTTTGGTGATTAGATTTAAGAACAGGCAGGGTAGGGGCAGCTGGGTAGCTCAGTGGATTGAGAGTCAGGCCTAGAGACAGGAGGTCCTAGGTTCAAATCTGGCCTCAGACACTTCCCAGCTGTGTGACCCTGGGCAAGTCACTTGACCCCCATTGCCCACCTTTACCACTCTTCCACCAAGGGGCCAATACACAGAAGTTAAGGGTTTAAAAAACAAAACCAAACAAAAAGAACAGGCAGGGTAGATTTAATCTCATTACCACAGTCTTCCTGGTTAAGTCCATTGCATCCAAGAAACATAGGATAAGTACATTGAATGTCCTGTTCCACAATATGGCCTATTGTTAGGGTTCCTGACTAGTTTAATCAGTGTCATTCCTACCACATAAATCTTCCTAGGTTTCTCTGAATCCATTAGCCATCATTTCTTAAGGAAGAATCATATTGGTGGCAGTGAGGTGGCTCAGTGGATTGAGAGCAGGGCCTAGATATGGGAGGTCCTGGGTTCAAATCTGGCCTCAGTCACTCACTACCTGTGTGACCCTTGGCAAGTCACTTAACTCCCATTGCCTAGCCCTTACCATTCTTCTGCCTTGCAGCCAACAAAATATTGATTCCAAGACAGAAGGTAAGAGTTTAAAAAAATAAAGAGAAATAATATTCCACTATGTTCACCTCATTCACAGGAAGTTGTAAAATAATGGACACTTACATTGTTTCCAGTTTTATGCTACAACACTTAATACTTGTAGAATGACCAATTGCTATAAATAATGTTGTACCTATAGGTCTTTTCCCTCAGTCTTTGACCATCAAAGGGGCAGAATGTAAGGGGTTAAGTTTAAAAGGGTTGGACTAAATCTACCAGAGTGTGGTCACCAGGAATGATTACTCAATTCCAAATGACTTTTTAGCAATTTATTTATAAAATAGAGGGAAAGATTGAAAGTAGAGAAATGAGAAAGAGGGCAGAATAAGAAAACTAGCTTAACGAGCTTGAGCTTATTGCTCAAGCCCTGGCTTTACTCTAGCAGAGCTCCAGAAGCCCCAGCCAGAGGGCCTAAGGGTTAATTAATAAGGGTTTTAGCCAAGAAGCCTCCTCCCAGATGAGGGGTCCCTCCAGAGGCTAGTACCTCTCAAGAAAGCCATGGAAAGGAGTCAGCCTTTTTCACTCACCTACGTGGTGGTTCTAAGGGAAAGTACTCCTCAGCCAGAGCTCCTCCAGGGTCCAGTTCAAGGCAAAGCCCTCCCACAGGAAGTTCTGGACACTTTTAAAGACATATGCCTTCTTCCCATTTCACATGTACCAACTACAGCTAAGCTTTTCTTAGGACTTCCCAGGGGGCAGTCAATCAATTCTGATTTGTCACCCACTATTGCACACATGGATCACAGACCTCCTCCACTTAAGGATAAGTGGGGTGTATATACTTCTGGTGATTAAATCTAAAAATGGGCAGGGAGGAGTTAATCCCATCTTCACAACCTCTTTGGGATAGTCTAGTAGTGTCGCTGGATCAAAGGGTATGTCCCATATAGTAACTTTTGGGGGGCATTTCCAAATTGCTTTACAGAATGAGGAGAACAATCTAACACTCCATTAATAGTGTCTGAGTTTGTCTTATCCTTCCACACTCCTAGCCATTATCATTTCAGTATTTGTTCTTGAGTCAGGGGACCTGGTTTCAAATCCCACCTCTCATTGTGTGTGACCTTTGGCAACTCAGCCACTCTAGGATTCAATTTTGTTCATATGTGTAAAAGGGATTGGACTGAATGGTATCTAAGGACCCTCCAATCTCTAACCCTATGATCCTTTTGTCAACACTACCAATCTGTGATGGGTAAAAGACAGATGCTAAGCAAAATTTATTTTCTCCCATTATTAGAGATTTAGAGAATTTTTCATGTGGCCAAGAGTTTGTATTCCTTCTTTTAAAACACTCGTCAATAAGGTACAGCTGTTTGCATTTCTACATGGGAAGATGATACTTGTAACTCCTAAGAACTTCATCATTTTTAAGGGAGTTAGGAGGAGTATCCATAAATAGAGGGCATGGGTAGAAATGAAATATGATGGGAAGACATCCAAAAACAATTTAAAGGATGAGAAGGGAATGCACTGTAAGAAGAAGAAAGGAAGAGGCAAGGTGGGGTAAATTATGTCACAGAAAAGAGCTTTTATAGTGGAGGGGAAGATAGGTAAGGTGGGGGTGAGCATTTGAACCTTACTCTCATTGGAACTGGCTAAAAGAAGAAATAACATACTGTAAGAGGAGAGATTAGATATTTAACTATGGTTGCCAGAAATCAATTAACTTGATTTCAAAATGAAATAGACCCAAGTCAGGATTACTTTTATGGTGGCTTATTTACAATTAGGAAGGTTGAAGGTAGGGAAATTGAGAGCGGGAAACTCTGGCCCGGACCAGAGTTTCGAACCAGGTAGGAATTTAGAGGCCCCAGCAGAGGGGCACAGAGGTGAATTAAACAAAGCTTCTAGCCACAAGGCCTCCTCCAAGAAGAGAGACCTCCCTAAGGCTAGAGCCTCCAGAAACACCAAGGGAAGAGAAAGAGAGTCAGCCTAACTTACCCACATGACAATTCAGAGTTAAGCAGTCTGAGGTCTCACTAGAGATCTTTCCACACCAAGTTCAAAGCGCCAACTGCCTCCACAGGAAGTTACCATCATATTTAATTTTTTTTATTTTAAACCCTTAACTTCTGTGTATTGACTTATAGGTGGAAGAGTGGTAAGGGTAGGCAATGGGGGTCAAGTTACTTGCCCAGGGTCACACATCTGGGAAGTGTCTGAGGCCGGATTTGAACTTAGGACCTCCCGTCTCTAGGCCTGGCGTTACCATCATATTTAAAAGATAGCATCTTTTGTCACTTCCTGCATCCACCTCCAATTTCAAGTGGACAAATGGCAGCCTTGATACTGTTTTGGCCTGCCCAAAGGGCAATCCCTTGTTTTTGATTTGTCACTTACTACCTCGTGTGGGTCACAGGCCTCTCCCTCCCCACTTAATTCTAAGTTGGGTGGGGTGACATTATTTCTGGTGGCTAGAGTCTACACAAATGAATGAGGGTGAGCTAATTCCATTTACACAATACTCACTCAGTGGAGTATAGAAATCTATCTCACCTTACCAGGAAAGTAGAAGGGGAAGGAATAAGAGAAAGAGAGAGGATGGTAAAAGGAAGGGCATATTGGGGAAGGCAGTAATCAGAATCTAAACACTTGAGGACTGACAGGGTGAAAGCTGAGAAAGGGCAGGGTAAACAACAAGTGGGAATAGGATGGAGGGAGATGCATAGTAAACATAATTGTAAAAAGAATTTTATATCAAGTTTCTTTGATAAAGGCTTCACTTCTCAAATACAGAGAGAACTGAGTCAAATTTAAAGAATACAAGACATCCTCAATAGACACACAATCAAAGGGTATGAACAGGCAGTTCTATGCTGAGTGTTTTTGTTGTTCAGTCGTTTTTGCCCATGTCTGACTCTTCACGACCCCATTTGGGGTTTTCTTGGCAAAGATATTGGAGTGGCTTGCCATTGCCTTCTCCAGCTCATTTTACAGATGAGGAAAATGAGGCAAAGAGGGTTAAATGTCTTGTCTAGGGTCACATCATAGCTAGTGTCTGAGGCCAGATTTGAACTGAGGTCTTCCTGACTCCAGGCGCAGGGTTCTAATAAATTCGCCACACAGTTGCCCCAAAGGAAGAGTGAGAGAGTGCTACCTTGTATGTAAAAAGAGAAATCTTTATAATTTATTTTGCTAAGTCTTTGCTTTGAACTGTATCCTCTGATTGGTCTCTCAAAGGCAACTTTGAGAGTAAGTACTCATAAAATAAGCTTTGAATTGATGTTAGCCCAGAAAAGTTTCTACTTTGAACTCAGGTCCTCCCAAGGGTCCATGTGTAAGGAAGCCCCAGATCCTAAATGCCAGAGGCTCCTTAAGGTTTGTTCTCTGCTTTGTGGATGCCTTAGAATTTGAAAGATCATTGAAGATTTGATAGCAGAGTTTCCCACCAAGACTTTTACTGCCCACATCAGTTGCTTTGCTATAGGTATGTTATTTTGAGCATATTGAACTTAGACGTTACCATTTATTCCAATCCTACAAACAGTTATTAATCACTTATTATATGCAAAGTATGGCACCAGGTTCGGGAGACACGAATGCAATTTAAAATCATCCTTGCTGTCCAGAAGCTTCTGGTCAAAATTGGAAATCACAAAGGTGAACACTTAAGTATAAGGAGAAAAGGGTCACAATTATTAGGATGAAGAAAAGATTCTTTTAGAAAGGGACTCATGAGCTAAACCTTGAAAGAAGGCAGGGATTCTAGAGGGAGAGGAGAGAAGGAAAAGCACCCCAGGCATGGGGGGCAGGCTGTGCAAAAGTAGGCAAATGGGAGACGGAATTCTGTGTTCTGAAAAGAGCATCGAAGCCATATGACTACAACAAGGACTGTGTTTGGAGGTATAATGTACACTAAAGAAACACATATAATGGCACCAAGAGGGGTGCCAAAGGATTATCCCATACCTTATGTGCACTGAAGTCTTGGAAGATGGAGAACATGTGAAAACTCACAACTAATATGGCTCCAACTAAGAAGAGCTCAGAGTAGAACTAGTGGCAATATGGTGCTAGGGTTGGCTGTCAAAAGCACCAGCAAGGAGATGGAGTCTTAGGACAACTTCGTAAGGAAGAAAACATATGCTAGACTGCACTACACAGTAAACTTAAGGCCTACCTCTAATTCTTAAAGATCTGAGTTTGAGTTTTTCTTCTGATTCAGACTGGATGCCACTCAGCTTCTCAGTTCACCCACGCAACTCTCAAAGACAAAGTAACAACAGATATGCCAGTGTATGATGGTAGACAGAGTTTTCTCATTGGGACTTCTTTATGCCAAGGAGATCAAAGATCTAGTTCCCTGGCACCACTGTGGTCCTTATGTGTCTCTATTCCCTTACTGATGCTTTGGGGCATCTTGGGAGAATACATCCCTGTATGAATTTTAGGGATTAGGGTTAGAGTTAGAGTTATTTTAGGGAAAATCTTTCATGTCACTTATTTTGTTTATATTATTAGTATCTACTACTTGGACTTTATACATCCTCTGTTGAACTAGTAAAGGAAACACATTAGGAACTATGGTCTCGATTAGCTGGTGACCCACAAGACGTCTCCATTCTAGAATTGCCCCCTGTGGGTTTGTATTGGGGGAAGAAGGGGTAAAACAAGAAAATACCTCAGAGGTCATCTAAACCAACCCTTACCCTTCAACCATTGGAAATATCTTTCATCTTCTCTAGTATTACAGCTCTCCTGTGCATCTATAATAGCCTGTTTTTAGTAATAGGCACTGGGCATGGAGTTAACTTTGGATTCTCAATTGGCATGTCGATAAGTGTAAAATAATGTCATATTAATTAAGTCCAGTTGTGGTAAAGGGCCTCAAAATGATGCAAATCAGGAGAATCCACAAACAACTAATAAGTGCTTCCAGTGCACCAAGGACTACCTGAGACAGGGAGGGGGATAAAAAGATGAACAAAATAGATCTCCTGTCCCCAGAGAAGTTTGCATATATTCTAACAGGAAAGACATGAAGAAAAGTACTTCTCCCAAAGATCCAGAATCAGAGACTCGCCAACCCTTGCCCATGCTTTAGCTGATGGTCGCTGTACATTTCTGAGATCAAAAAAACAAAAATCAAAAATCACCTCATGTTACCTTTTCTTCACTCATGGAGTTAACTTTGTTAACAAAGTTATGAAGTTAACGAAGATCAACCTTCGGACCAGAAACTCCCGAGTCTGCTTATTGCTGAGTCCAAATACTTCAAGCCCTCTCAATGTGGCATGTACTCATCCGAGTCTGATAAGAAGAGTATGGACACTAATATCCTCAACTGGAAAAAAAGCAATTAGTAAAATAAGCTTTTGTTGACCCTTTAATTCCTAGATCTAATTGTTACATTCTTTAAATGCTTTCCTCAAGACAGCCCAGAACTCTCCCTTGAACAGCCTGGAACCGGGGACAAAACTACATCCATTTGCTCAGTGTCCTTTCAAGGCACTGAAGTCTTTCATAACTAGCCTCTCTTGTGAATCCTTACCAACAAACAGGCCTAATTTCTAGTGAATGGCTGAAAGTTAACCAGTCCTTTGAGCAAATCTAGGCTTCTTATGTCCAATGCATTGTTCGTCCTTATCGAAGTGGGAGATGGAGGAAGACAATGGAGAGCCACTTCAATCCCCTCTGCATTCCTTCATTCTAAGAGAAATTTTCTATTAGGCCATTAAGTAAGCAAGAACACATTCCCTAAAGGAAGTAGAGAACTGCATAAACTTATCTATTCTGTTTCAATGATACTTACATGTATCTATATATGTGCATGTACATATATATCGATCTACATATGTGTATACACACACAGTCTACATAATTAGTGCTGAATGTATCAGAACATTAAATCTGATATTTGAGAGATTTTATTTGATATTTTGTATATATTTGTGAGGCTGCACAGTGGATGCCTGGGGTCAGCAAGACTCACTTTCTTGAGTTCAAATCTGGCCTCGGACACTAACTAGCTGTGTGCCCCTGGACAAGTTACTTAACCATGTTTGCCTGTTTCCTCATCTGTAAAATAAGCTAGAGAAGGAAATAGAAAACGACTCTAGTATCTTTGCCAAGGAAACCCCAAATGGGGCCATAAAGAGTCAGACACAACTGAAACAACTAAACAATACATTTGTTATATGTATTAGTTATATATGTTATAGTATTGTGTGTGTGTGTGTGTGTGTGTGTGTGTGTGTATGGCCACATAATTTGAGCTGAATGTACCAACTGCCCCAATTTGATGTCAGTTACAAAGAAATATGCCTGCCCTCATGGAACTTACAGTTTGCTAAGAGGATATGATAGCACATCAACTGAATTGGACTTCAAAGATCTTGAATTTCATTTATATGATTATTCTAGACAGTGATGAAGATCAGAGTGACTTGGAAGATAGTCTTTAAGAATGGCTATGAATGAAAAATTCAGCCCTTGTGGCCAACTTTCTGAAGAGTCTCTCCAAATAAGCTAGGCTGTTCCTCAGCTAATATGCACAGTCATCCATCACTGGTCCTTCCAACACAGAAAGGCATGCTACTGCAGTTAACTATAGTAAAAAATATCTTATATCCTAAATCCAAAAGCTACATGAGTACCAAGGGCAAAATGATCTAACCAAGGGGAACAGAGGGGATAGAGGGCTAGATTTGGATTTTGGGGTCCTAGGTTCAAGTCTGACCTCAGAAACTTCCTGTGTGACCCTGAGCAAGCCACTTAATCTTGATTGCCTAGTCCTTGCCACTCTTCTATCTTAGAAGTGATACTAAGAGAGGAGGTAAGGGTTATAAAAATGATCTAAACAACTGGGAAGGGGGGAAATCAAGTAACATGAATGCAACTCCTCCATGAGCACCTTCTCTTCCAATCACCAGATATTCCTCTATCTTTTCTGAATGTTTAGGCACCAAAGAGATAAGAGACAACTACAAAGCTGAAGATTTCCTTGGGGAGGGGGCTAAAAAGGGTGGCTGGATGCAAGACATTCTGATAGATGTCCCTCCATTGGTGAAACTTAAAAGGGCAAAGACCCTGTGCTTTTCTCCTAGGATCAGAGGGAATCTTCTGGTGAACTTTTCTTTCCTCTGTTGTCTCCCTAATCAGAATGAGGGCTGTTTTACTTTTTCTATTACATTTCTAGGGCTTAGAACAGTGTTTGGCTTGGCACATTGCAGTTGCTTAATACGTGCTTTCTCATTCACCCATCCCTGTTTACAAGTACTTTCAATGCCTTCCTTTTGCAATCAATCCATCTACCTGGAAAGGGCCTTTGCTTCTTGCCAACCTAGCCCATCTTATGAACACTAGGAGACAGAATTGGTGGTTCCACTCAAGAAAGTACAATTAACCTCCCTACTTTATCTAAGGCTCTAGTAAGTCTTTGCTTAAAAGGGCTCTTTCCCATTTCTGTTAAAACAGCCTAATCTAAATCCCCAAATTAGCAAATAACTCGACTCCTTTTGCTTAGAGACACTTATATGAGTAAATACTAAAAGAAGTTAAACCGATGCCCTAAGTATTGCACCAATTTCTTATACACAGGTACTCTATTCAATTTCTATCACTTGAGTCTGGGAGCTTTTTTGTTAGAATTGGGAAACATGTAGACGGTTTTGTATTTTTATACTCTGGTTTTATTAAAATGCTTGAATATTCTCTTATTCACCATTAACTTTGAATCCTTAGACTGATCAATCTCTGCCCACCTTCATAGTTGAGTCCCTAATGAAAGTTTCCATGTAAAATCTTGCCTCATCCCCATCTTGGGCCTTTGGGTCTATAGGTAAGTATGAATGTCTCTTCAGGTCTTTGAGAATTGCTTAGAGAATCAATCTTTTATTAATTTCTGCGGGGAAAAATCTTTCTCCAGGGATATAAAAACAATAATAGGACTAGACTTTAAGTTTGGCTTCTGACACTCAGTCCCATGTGATATAGAGAAATTTAAATTTTTTAAAAATTTTGATTAATTAATTTAATTAACTAATTAATTTTAATTTTTAAATTTGATGATATTTTATTTTTCCAAATTATATATAAAAACATTTTTAACATTTTTAAAAATTAAGAGTCTCTAATTCTTTCTCTTCCTCCTTCTCTTCCTCCTCACTGAGATGGTAAGCAATCTGATATAGATTGTACACGTACAATCATTTAAAACATTTTTCCATATTAATTCTTTTGTGGAAGGAAACTCAAACAAAAAAATTGGGAAAGTGAAAAAAGTAAACTATGTTCTAGATTCAGATGCCATAAGTTCTTTCTCTGAAAGCAGATGGCATTTTTCATCATAAGTACTTTGGGATTATTTTGGATCACTGTTTTGCTGACAATAAGTTGGTCTTTCAAACTTTTTTGTCTCTTTGGGATACAAACCTCATAATTGGGATATAGAGCTTTTCATAGGCTTCTGGGAATAGATCCATATTATTCTCTGGAAGGCTTAATCAGTTCACAACTCCACCAACAATGCATTAATGCCTCAATTTTCCCACATCTCCTCCATCTTTTGTCATTTTCCTTTTCTGTCATAATAGCCTATCTGATAGGTATGGAGAAGTACCTCAGAGTTGTTTTAATTTGCATTTCTCTAATAAATAATAATTTGGAGCATTTTTTCACTTGATTACAATTATTTTGAGAAATTCCTGTTCATATCCTTTGTCCATTTATCAATTGAGGAATGACATATTCTTTTACATTTGACTCATTTCTCTATGTGTTTTGAGAAATGAGGCCTTTATTAGACAGACTTGTTATAATTTTTTTTATTATTATGATTACTGTTACCCTCCATTCTATTTCCCCCTGTTTATCCTACCCCCTTATTTCATTCTGTTCATCCTCAAGTGTTTTGCTTTTTATCACCACCTCCCCCAATCTACCCTCTCTTCTATTAGCTCCCCCTTCTCTGATCCCATTTCCCTCATACTTTCTAGAAAGTATTTCTAGAATGCTAGAAAGATTTCTATACCCAATTGATTGTGTATACTTTTTCCTCTTTGAGAGAATTCCAATGAGAGTAAAGTTCAAGTACTCTTTTCCACACTTCCCTCATCTTTCCCTCCACTGTAAAAACTCTTTCATGCCTTTTTTATGTGAGATAACTTACCCCATTCAATTTCGTCTTTTCCCCTTCTCCCAATACATTCCTCTTTCTCACCCCTTCCTTTTATTTTTTTAGATGCCTTCCTATTATATTTAACTCATACCCTTGCCCTCTACTTATGTATACTCTCTATAGCTTCTCTAATAAAGATAAAGTTCTTAGAAGTTACAAGTATCCTCTTTCCATGTAGGGGACAGAAACGGTTTAACCTTATTGCATCTCTTTCGAGTTCTCTTTCCTGTTTACCTTTTATGCTTCTCTTGAGCCTTGTATTTGAGAGCCAGCTCTGCTCTCAAAATTTCTATTCAGCTCTGCTCTTTTCATCAGGAATGCTTATAAGTTCTCTATTTCATTGAATGCTCATTTTCCCCTTGAAGTGGGATACTCAGTTTTGATGAGTAGGTGATTCTTGGCTGTAGTCCAAGTTCCTTTGCTCTCTGGAACATGATATTCCAGCCCACCCCCAATCCTTTAATGTAGAAGCTGCTAAATCTTCTGTTATCCTGACTGTGGCTCTATGATATAGGAATTGTTTATTTTGGGGTGCTTGCAATATTTTTTTTTAAAACCCTTACCTTCCGTCTTAGAGTCAATACTGTGTATTGGTTCCAAGGCAGAAGAGTGGTAAGGGTAGGCAATGGGGGTCAAGTGACTTGCCCAGGGTCACACAGCTGGGAAGTGTCTGAGGTCAGATTTGAACCTAGGACCTCCCGTCTCTAGGCCTGGCTCTCAATCCACTGAGCTACCCAGCTGCCCCCTGCTTGCAATATTTTATCCTTGACCTGGGAGTTCTGAAATTTGGCTATAATATTTCTAGTTTTCATTTGGGGATTTCTCTTAGGAGGTCATCAGTAGATTCTTGTGGCCACAAGAGCTGATGTGTGTTAGTGCTTTTTCCTTGCCCTGGGACTGCATCTTGGATTTGCATATGGGCAATGACATAAAGTGCTATACCCAGAGCCAGCAAAGGGACCCCCTGTAATCTCCTTGTGATCAGTGGTCTGATGCCCTTACAGTCTGTCTGAGAGTGGCTGATATAACTGTTCACAAGGCCTGTGCTTACTTGCTGAGGTAGGGTCTGTCTGCGTTGTCTCCCTGGTCTGTTTTCCACTCACATCCCAGTACAACAGACTCCATCCCCTTTCTAAGTTACCTTGGCTTGAAAAATTGTTTCTCTCTGTCATTTTGTGGATTTTTCTGCTCCAGATTTTGCTTTGAGGCATGATATCAAAGTTGTTCAGAGGGTAATTTGATAGAGATCAGGTGGTTCCATGCTCCTTCCCTGACTCTTTACTCTGTCCCGGTCTATAGAGATTTTGGAAATAGCAAAAATCACCAAGATCATAGCCCATATGAGTTATGAGATTCAAGAAAGCAAAAAGGGGGTCTCTGAGAGGACTAAGAGCTCTCCTTTCAAGTCATTTGATTCTTTGCAGATCTGCTTTGCAGTTGGTAGCACATAAACAAGTAGAATAAGCCCTAGGCCTGAAGCCAGGCCCGAAGAAACCCTTGCAGGAACACATTCCCTAATGTAAATACTCAAGGGAATCCATTTTCCAAAAGCCCTCCTCACACCCATATGAGCCCAAGAGCTGGTCGACTGCACTTTGAAATTTCATATGGATCTGTATTATGTGAGTTTTTTAGAGAAGTCTTCTATTGGCCCCTAAACCCTTACCTTCTGTCTTAGAATCAATACAGGATATTGATTCCAAGGCAGAAGAGCAGTAAGGACTAGGCAATGAGGGGTTATGTGACTTGCCCAGGGTCATAGAGCCAGGAAGTGTGAGGTCAGATCTGAAACCAGGTCCTTCCATTTCTAGGCCTGGATCTCAATCTACTGACCCACTCAGGTGCCTCCTAGAGAAGTCATCTTTCACTTTTCTGGTACAAGTATTTATTAAGCACCCACTGTGTTACCTGCATTAAGTGCTTAAGATACAGTAAAAGTCCAAAACAAACAAAAAAACTCCAAGAATAAGAACCTGTTCTTAAGTTCACAGTCTAATGGCAATAAATGCTCTCTACATAGGAGACCTTTGGCTAAGAGATGGGAAACACCAATAAATCTTTTGTAGCCCAATTCAATGACTATATACATTCATTTAGCTGAACAGGCACATTTAGGTAGAGCCACAGGAAGGATTCTTTTGGTCAGCAATTTTAGGGCACTTGGATGTTAAAAGAAAAAAATATTCAAGAACAAAAACATTTTGGAAATATAACCTTCAACCTTTGAAAATAGATTGCTTCAATAATCCCATGCTCCTTCGTTTTTAAGAGTCTTGTATTAATTATACAATTTCAGTATTTGCACATTTATCGATTCCATTTATAAAGAAAGATCCCGGTCAAGTTTGCATAACACTCACATTGATACATCTATGAATTAGCTCCAGGAATTCATCAAGTAAGCAGGAGACATTAAAGTCCTTCAAGGCTCAGAGAAAGCAACCTCACCTCACTGGGCCTCAGTTTCCCCATCTGAAAAATGAGGGGCTTAGGCTAGAAGGGAGACATCTCCCCTAGACACATGCAGAGCATTAAAGTTTTGGAGTTTGAAAATTCTCATCCACTACTGAAAACCCGAGAACCTAAGCAAATTCTGGAGGTGCAGCTATTCTTAAAGTAGAGAATCACAGCATTGTCCTTAGTTAATCCCAGACTGAAAAGCAAGCATCTTTTTGACCCATGGGAGAGACCAATGTGGTGAGTAAGAGTTAGTAGACCTTGACCTGGGAGTTAGTAGACATAAACTCTTGGTCCAGTATCATACAATAAGTAGTACTGGCAGACCCAAACAAGTCACTTCTACTCTAGCTAGAAAATGGGAAGGGGGGTGATGTAGACAAGATACTAGAAAGGGATGGGGACTGAATCTGTGATCCTTTGTGCAGGGAATCAATGGAAGAACAAATTTCCTCTACCAAAGCAGACTGGCACATGCTCTACAATTGATAGCCCTAAAGAGCTGAGAGGTGAAGTTACTGGCTCAAGTTCACACAGCCAATATGTGTCAGAAGTGAGGTTGAACCCAGATCTCCCTGGTGCTAAGGCCAGCACTCTAACAAATTGGCAATACTGCCTTGATAGTGTAAGGGAAAAACACTGAAATGGGAGTAGAAGATGAGGATTCAAAGTCTGCATCATACTGCATTTTCTGGGTTACCACGAACAAATTTCTTCTCCTCTTCTGTCAAATGAGGGATTTTGAGTAGGCAATCACGAAGGTCCACTAGACTTAGTTTCCAAATCTATAATTTTCAGAGAGATGATCAGCTTCACCATCATCACCATCCTAGTATCCTGGAAAATCCAGTCATAATGAACTACCCTTCAAGTGAGGAGGCAAGAACAACAAACAAAAGCAGGTACCACTTCTGAACTGAGCCCAAAACATATACACCTGGGTAGGCTGACAGATCCATGATGATCCAGATATCTACATGCTTTTCTCTTTGTTATTCTCCTACCAGGCTGGCTACTCTTTCTTAAGTCATTTCGTTGAATCATCAATTACATGGTGAGCCCAATTGTGAGTGTCTCTCTCTCTCTCTCTCCATAGTCTCTCTTTTTTATAACCTCATTAACTCTGATGGGTTAAATTATCTCTGTGCAGATGACTCCTATTTCTAATCTAGTCTTTCTCCTGATCCCTAGAGGGACATATCACCAAAAACCTACTGGACTTTTCTAACTGGTTGTTCCAAAGGCATCATTATCATCATCATCAATTAATTTATATTGCACTTTAAGGTTTACAGAGTGATATATAGATAGATAAATATAAAATCTCATTTGATTCTCACAACAACCCTGTGAAATAAGTATTATTATTATTATTATTATTATTATCCTATCTCCATTTTATAGATGAAGAAACTGAGCCTGAAAGAGGCTAATGACTTGCCCAGGCTCATATAGCTAGTAAATATCTGAGGCAGATGACAGTTGGATATCTTTCATTGGGTCCACCTTCTTTACTCTGCTGTCTAGCTGCCTAGGCATCTGAAATTCAAAATCTTGAAAACAGAGCTCATATTTCCCACCAAAACCCATCTCTCTCTCTCTCTCTCTCTCTCTCTCTCTCTCTCTCTCTCTCTCTCTCTCTCTCTCTCTCTCTC
>NC_058136.1:25360218-25390763 GCF_016433145.1 Gracilinanus agilis | reverse complement strand
GTTTGATTTATCTAGATCTGAAAGAGGAATATTTAGATCTCCTACAAGTATGGTTTTACTATCTATTTCCTTCTTGAGCTCTGCCAGTTTCTCCTTTATGAATTTGGGTGCTATGCCACTTGGTGCATACATATTGAGCAGTGTTATTTCCTCATTGTTTATACTGCCTTTAATCAGGATGTAATGACCTTCCCTGTCTTTTTTAATCATATCTATTTTTACTTTGGCTTTGTCAGAAATCATAATAGCCACTCCTGCCTTCTTTTTCTCATTTGATGCCCAAAAGATTTTGCTCAAGCCCATAACCTTAAACTTGTGTATATCCTCCTGCTTCATGTGTTTCTTGTAGACAACATATGGTAGGATTTTGGTTTCTAATCCACTCTGCTATTTGCTTCCGTTTTATGAGTGAGTTCATCCCATTCACATTCAGAGTTATAATTATCAGTTATGCATTTGCTGACATTTTTGTATCCTCCCCTAGTCCTACTCCTTCTTCTTACACTATTTCCTTTTAAACCAGTGGTTTGCTTTAAGCCGGTATCTCTTATCCCCTCCCTTGATTAACTTCCCTTTCTACCCCCTCCCTTATTATTCCCCTATTTTTATTTTTATAAGCCTAATGAATTCCCTCCCCCTTCTTCTCCCCTCCCTTTTTTGACCTCCCCACTCCCCTGCTCCCCTTGGTTTATCCCTTCTGACATTCTCAGTAAGGTTAGATAGAGTTTTATATCCCGATGGATAATATAGCTACTCTTCCCTCTCCGGGTTGAATACACTGAGAGTAAGGTTTAAATATTACCTCTTAATGCTCTCTTCCTCTCCTTCTTATAATTGTATTTGTCCCCTCCCTTTCCCATGCCTTCTTTGTGTGTTATAGAATATCCTATTTTTCTTATTCACTCAAGTTTCTCTTGGTGTCCCCTACTCTTCACCCCCCCTTTCCCACCCTCATATCATCTTAGACCATTTAGTATTCCAACCTCTCCCTATGAATAATTCTTCTGATTACTATAATACTAAATACTATAATAATGAATAGAGTTCACTACAGAGAATTATACACAGCATTTCTCCAAATAGCAATACAGATAATTAGATTTTATTGAAGCCCTTAAAGAGGCAACTTTAAAAATTATGAGTTTTCTTTCTTTCCCCTCTGTTTCGTATTTACCTCTTCATGTTTCTCTTGATTTTTGTGGTTGGATATCAAACTTTCCATTTAGTCCTGGTCTTTTCTGTGCAAATGCTTGGAAATCTTCAATTTTGTTGAATGCCCATACTTTCCCCTGGAAGTATATAGTCAGTTTTGATGGGTAGTTGATCCGTGGTTGAAGGCCCAGTTCTCTTGCTTTTCTGAATATCATATTCCAAGCCTTGTGGTCTTTTAGCGTGGAGGCTGCCAGATCCTGTGTGTTCCTGATTGGTGCTCCTTGATATTTGAATTGTCTCTTTCTGGCTTCTTGTAAGATTTTTTTCTTTTATTTGGAAGCTCTTGAATTTGACTATTACATTCCTGGGCATTGTCTTTCCTGGGTCTAGTGTAGAGGGTGATCTATGGATCCTTTCAATGTCTATATTGCCTTCTTGTTGTAGAACTTCAGGGCAATTTTGCTGAATAATTTCTTTTAGTATGGAGTTCAAGTTTCTATTAATTTCTGCTTTTTCAGGAAGACCAATGATTCTCAGATTGTCTCTTGTAGACCGGTTTTCTTGGTCTGTCACTTTCTCATTGAGATATTTCATGTTTTCTTCTATTTTCATCAGTCTTTTGACTTTGTTTTATTTGTTCTTGTTGTCTTGAGAGAACATTAGCTTCTAATTGCTCAATTCTAGCCTTTAGGGACTGGTTTTTGGTTATAATCTTTTGGTTTTCCTTTTCAATCTGGTCATTTCTTGTGTTCAATTTGCTTATCAGTTCATTTGCTTTTGAACCTCGCTTTTCAATTGCAAAATTGTGCCTTTTAAACTGTTATTTTCTTGCCAGATCTCTTCCATCTTTCTCATCATCTCTGATTTGAACTCTTCAATAGCTTGTGACCAGTTTTCATTATTTTGGGAAGGTTTGGATATTATTACTTGTTTGTTCTCCTCTGCTGTTTGCTCTGTTGTCTGGATTTTCTCTGTGTAAAAGTTGTCGAGCTTTACAGATTTCTTCTTGATGATCTTTCTCTTCTGGGGTTCCAGATTTTGGCTTGCCATTGTTGTTAGCCCTGAGCCTTCTGTGCTTATCCTCCCACTCAGGGTCTGTCTGTTCTCTCTAGGCTCCTGAGGTCTCAGGTCTCGTTGTTCTCAGGGTCAGGCCTCCTGGTGGTCCCCCTAGTCTGCCCCTCTGCCCCAGGCTCCTTCAATAGTCTCGGGGCACTGCTTCCGTAGCTGTACACCCATCTGCACAGGGTCCCCACTAGAGGTCCAAGCTTGCACTCAAGATCCTTGTCCACGCCTAAGTCAATGCCTTCACCTGTGCCAGCCCTCAGGGTCTATATTCAAAGTCCATGTGTGTTCTTTAACCTCTTGGGGTCCTAAGTCTTGCTGCTCTCAGGAACAGGCCCTGGAGTTGACAATGACTTAATGGGTGCCCCAAACCTGCTTTAACTCTTGTGAGCTTACCTTGGCGTTGTACGTGGTGTGGAGGGTGGGGGAGGGTCTTCCTCTCCTCGTGTTTTTGTGAGAGCTGTTTCACCCCTTTATAGCGTGAAAATGCCCCGATTCCACCCTGTTGTGGGGTCCCTTTGTTCGTCTGGTTTTGTTTTTATGTGCTGCACCCTGTTGTGGGGTCCCCTTTGTTCGTCTGGTTTTGTTTTTATGTGCTCTTGAGGAGTCCTGTATGCTTCGGTTAGGAGAGATCAAGCAGCTGCTCCTTACTCTGCCCCTATCTTAACCCAGAACTCCCCATTCTCCTTTTACAGAGAGAGAAACTGAGTCCCTAGAGCAAAGCCCAGAGTTGGTAAAATGGGAGGATTAGCCTAGGGAAACTCTGAAGTTCTACCCAGTTCTGATATTTTAATTCCCTTCTTTGGTCTTAGTTTTCTGCATAGTAAAACAAGACTGTATTGGATGGTCTTTAAGGTACTTTAAGCGTGATTTTTCTGTGATCCAAAGCTCAGAAGCTTTCACAAAGCTGTGGCATGAGGCCCAGAGAATGGTGGCTGAGCCAGGGCTCACTTGGCATGGCACTGGAGGATGATGGGATCTCTTGGATTCTTTAGCTTTGCCGTTCCTTTCTTGTGGCTCTACCTGCTATCACAACACACCATTGATTTTAACCTAAACCAGGTGGTATCCATTTCCCAGTTGCTGGGCATAGAGTTCATCTGCTTGCTTGTGAGTTTACAGTGTTTTGCTAGTAGAGTGCACACCTACAAAACTGAGGTCACGCTACACTGACTGACATGTGGGATGCATTGGGAAGGCTCAGGGAGGCCTGAAATATAAATGCCCTCCAAGGCCTCTTCTGGTACAGACATTCGGTGATACATTTAACAACAAAGAAAAACCAAAGTAAAGCATTTATTAATTGCCCATTGTGTGGGCACTCTGGAAGGCATGGGAAAGAAAAAGCACATTATAGCTACTGTATGTACATGTGTATACATACAAACATGTATGTGTATGTTATGTATGTACATAGACTGTAATATAGAATTTTATCTCATATTCACAAAAACTGTGAAGGAGACACTTTGATTATCCTATTTTACAAATGGAGAAGATAAGGCTGAGACAGGTTAGGTGCTTTAAGCAAAAGTAACTGCCTGAGACAAAATCCGAAGCTTCCCGATTCCAAATTCTGCACTCTATCCATTGTGCCATCTCGCTGCCATGGTCTGACTACGCCTTTAAGAATCCCACATTCCATAGGGAAACAAGTTATATATAACAATTCAATGTAGAGGAATTGGCGGGGAGCAGTAGCAGCTTGAGGGGGTAGAAATCTGGAAAGGCCTCGGGCAAGAGGTGGCACTTAATCTAGGGATTCTGAGATGTGGAGCGGAACAGGGAGGATTGTCAAAAGAATGGAAATGGGAGGTGGGGATGTGTCTGAGGAACAGGAAGCAGGGCGTTCTGCTCTACTGAAGACCAAAGTCAAAAGAATCAAGTGTGGTAAGCTTAGAAGTGTAGAGAGCAGAGGCGCACTGGGAGATTCCCTGTGGACTTATTTATTGAGCAGACAGGGAGATGCCCCTTAGGCCACCTTTTCTATTGAGTGGGAGCATGCCCCTTGGCTCCTTGTTAAGGGGATGGAGACACAGTTTCAGAGGAGACTCTGAAGCTGTCCCCAAATGAATTGGCTATTTTGGACCATCCTTAGGTGGCAGGGTGGAATGGGCACATGAGAAAGCAGCAGCAGGAGACCATCTGACATGTCTTGCTCCTTCCCAGAGCCACAGATCGCCTGAGGATGTCTACCACCATCATCACCACCACCACCACCACCACCACCACTGCCCCCCCTCCAGCCTCTGGCTGCCCCTCCCAAGTTTCCTTCTCTGCAGATTATAGAAAAACAGCTTCTCTAGACTGGGCCTCTAAAGAGATTATAATAACTCAGCTCCCAGCCTGGGTGCCCTGGGCCCCCAGGGCTGTGAGGGACCCAAGACCCTCTTGCTTAGAATAAAAACCCAATGCTATGACAATTCAGGCCGACAGGCCAAAACTCCCAAAGAACTGTCACATCACTGGTGAATCAAGGCTAAAAACAGCCCCCCAAACTGCAGTCAGGTGGGGGCTTCTCCTACTCCATCAGAGACTTGATTTCTCCTGCTCTGGCTATGAGCAGCACAGTACAAAAATGAGCTCAAAAGCAAACTGTTCTTTTCCTGTTTATACATAAATCTCACAGCAAAGCATATTAGCTTTTTGGAAAACAAAACCACTCAAAGCGGTTGGAAAAATATGGACTCATGATAGAGAGGAAGCCTTCCCTCGAGCTCTCTGTAAGGACTGCACAGGATTACAGCACCAATGACATGAGCCTTTCCTGCTCTGCTCCCCAGGGGGCCTTGGCCGCCCAATGAGGACCCAGCAGAACATATATGTCTCTCCTTTCTTTCTTCTGATTTTCTTCTTTCCTTCAAGAAAAAAGGGGGAAAAACCCTTTTTACTCTCTGACCCAGTTCCTAATATCTAGGACCAGGTCTTAGGACTGGAGGCCATCCTTAAAACAAGGCCTCCATCCTAGCAAAGTTCCTTCTGTTCCGTACTTCCAAGGGGAAAGGGGTCTCTTGTGCTGAGAGCCATCTGACTTCCTTTCAGATCAGCCCTGTCAGAGTAGGCAGTCACCTGTGAGATAGGATGTACAGGACTATGGGGAAACCTCCCTACTGGCAGATACCTCAAAGTGCTTAAGAGCCTTTCCAGGACGACTAATGTCACTGGCTAGGGAGAGCAGAGTTAGTCAAGAAGCATGAATTTGACTATGTTCTTATTATTATAGCATTATATGTTATATGATTATATTATTATAGGCCAGGTGCTACAAAAGCAGCTCACAGAGCTCCTATTCCAATGAGGTAGACAACTCAGACAATATATGAGATATAGAAAGAGTAGGGGAAAAGCCATCTGGAGGGAAGGCCTCTTGATTAGGCAACTGTAAATTTCCCCTTAGGAAACGCAGGGTATCACAAGACTAGTCCTCTGCAGAGGCAGGACAGGTGGCCACCAGTGTAGAAGAACAAGAGGGTCTAGGGAAGACCTGCTTGCCCACACTTAGCTGACTAGACCCCTAATCAAGGTAAATGTTATTTCTCCACTGGGAATCTGGGTAAAGATTGAACCTCTCTTTGATTTCAGATGTCTTCTGGGAAAGAAGTGAGAGCAGTAGGCTCTGGCAAACCCCAAGGAAAAGACTCTGGGTAACACTGAAAAGAGAGAAAGGGGCACCAAAAAGGGACACAAGTGGGTGTAGGGTGATATATCTGGAAAGGGGTGTGAGGGAAAAATGAAAAGGAATCAGTAAAACATTAATGAAAACACAAAAAGGAGAGGAGAGGAGGAGAAGGTAGAGAGACAGAAAGAGTATATGTGTATGAAAATGAATGTGTGTGTCAGAGAGAGAGAGAGAAGGAGGGAGAGAGAGAGAGAAAGATAGAGGGAGGAGAAGGGAGAGAGGGGAGGGAAAGGAAAGGAGAAAGGAAAGGAGAAAGGAAAGGAAAGGGAGTTGGATTAGATAATTTCTGAAGTCCCTTCCTTCCTACAGTTGTCAGACTCCCTGGGAATAGTTCTGAGGCCACTACTCCTCTATTCTATTCCAATGTCTCATTGATGTAGGGAAGTGAGCTTGGGTTCTTGAAGACTGCCAAAAGAGAGCTAGCTCCACCAAATCCTTCCAAGCTACAAAGGATTTGAATTGAATATGGACCTGGCCATCGGCCATTGTGAGCAACTTTGGTCCCCACAGTTACTCAAAGTCTCAGATGAAGAGAGACAAAATGGTATGGTGAAAAGCACACTAAAATTAAGGACAGAGCACCTAGGCAAGTCATATTCCTTCTCTGGGCCTTAGTCTCCTGACTTATAAAATGAGAGAGTTGGAATAGATAGCTGCTAAGGTCCTTTCTAGCTCTAGTTCTTTGCCCCTAATGACCTATAATCATCCTCTCTTATCAAATGCCAATGATCCTGGAATGCTGGTCACAGCAACTCATGAGACCATTTGGCAAGTCACAGAGGGGCTGTCATCTATCTTGGGAAAGGAACATTCACATCAGTGAAATCACAGATACTTGAATTATTAATGGATTACAACAATTTGAGAGAATACCAGAAACGTGTTAAAGGAAATTAGCAAGGCTGTTTGTGTTGGCCCTGTGAGCAGCCTAGCCCATCTAACACCGCACAGTATTCCTGGTTACCTTCTTAGAGAACTTCCATGTTCCCTCATTATATACACATGACAGGTTTGTGTCCTTCCTCATGTCTTTATAAAATAGCTTCATTCTACCTCCATTCTCTTCTTAATGTCCACACCTAATAAATCTTAAGAGGGAAAGCTTTGGATGGAATAGTCAGCCATCTTTTTTTTTTTTTTTTAATTTTTAAACCCTTAACTTCTGTGTATTAGTTCCTAGGTGGAAGAATAGTAAGGGTAGGCAATGGGGGACAAGTGACTTGCCCAGGGTCACACAGCTGGGAAGTGGCTGAGGCCAGATTTGAACCTAGGACCTCCTGTCTCTAGGCCTGGCTCTCAATCCACTGAGCTACCCAGCTGCCCCCTCAGCCATATTTTTTTTCTTTTTTTGTGCTTTATAAATGCTTTTGAATTGAAGATAAATATATAGTCCTTTGCACATCTTAAACCATTCTCTATATTTATATGTATATAAAATTAATTAATTTATTTGTTTGTATGTTTGTTACATTAAAGTGCCCTGGTATCTTTCTTCCTTTCTCCCCTTCCTGAACTAGAGAAGGTATCCTTTGACAAATATATATGGATGCATAATATATAAAACCATGTCATGGATGCTTCTATTTGTCACTTCATTCTCTGAATGTGGACATTCACAATTTTTTTTCAAAAAGTATTTCTGCTGCCATAGATAATGTTCCCTTGGTTCTTCTTGTTTCATTTTTCATAATTTCATGTAGGTCATGCCATATTTTTAAAAAATTAACCTGCTCATCATTTCTTACAGAGAAGTAGTATTCTATCACAATTATATGCTATAACTTTTTTAATGATACCCCAATTGATGGGTATTCCCTCAGTTTTCAATTCTTTACTACCACAAATAATGCTGCTATAAATATTTTATAACTCACAGGTTCTTTTTTCCTTTTCCCTGATGTCCTTGGGAAACAGACCTAATATTGATATTGTTGTGTCAAAAAGCATACACAGTTTTGTAACTTTGGGGGCATAATTCCTGATTGTTCTTCAAAATGGTTAGATCAGTTCACAGTTCCACCAACAATGTACTGATGTCCCCATATTTGCACATTCCCTCCAGCATTGGTCAATTTATCCTTTTATCATTTTAGCCAATATGATAGGGGTGAGACGATATCTCAAAGTTGTTTTGATTTGTACTTCTCTAATCAGTAATGATTTAGAGTACTTTTTTTTATATGGACACCCCCTTTTTTCAATACACAACATTGAAATAAAGGTACTATTCTGTTGAAAGATAGGAGGATCATCACATGTGAATGTCTGATAATGGTGCCTGTGGTAAGAATGGACTTACATCCACTTGATGGATACCTGACTACTCACTTCAAATCCAAGATCTGTGATCCAGGCTATGAAGAAGGCATGCAAACTGTTTCACTGATTAGATGGAATGGAAGGAGCCCTTCTCACTCCCTGGGTGACCTTGAGCAAGTCACTAACCTCTCTGAGCCTCAGTTAGCTCATCTATTTTCTTAGCATGTACTGAACAATTCAAGAAATTAATCCTGAACACTTGACTATCCCTCTTCTGGAGGTAAAGCAGGGGAATTGACATCTAGAATAATTTCATTTTCCTATGTTTAGTTCTTTTGAGAAATATTAAGTCTTAGTTGTAACTGTAATGGGTATTT
Organism: Gracilinanus agilis; assembly: GCF_016433145.1. Taxonomy (NCBI): domain Eukaryota; kingdom Metazoa; phylum Chordata; class Mammalia; order Didelphimorphia; family Didelphidae; genus Gracilinanus; species Gracilinanus agilis. The sequence goes on along the minus strand of NC_058136.1, from coordinate 25,382,234 downwards.
ATGTGAATTTTTTGGCCCCCTGAGTTTCCTTGATAACCCATTTTATAAGCTTTTTGAGGGCAAGGATTGTACTTGAGTCATCTCAATATCTCTCAGGGCCTTTTCCATGACTGGTAAAATGGATAGAATGCTAGGCTTCAAATAAGAAAGACCAAAGTTCAAATCCAGCCTCACATACTGTATAAATGGAGATTTTGAACCTTTGGACTTCATCCCCCAGTAATATATATATATATATATTTTCATCCCTTTAGTATTTCCCAAAATTCCCTTTAATCTCTCCTGCACTTCCATGTTTGTGTGGTCAAGTTATTGTTTTATAAGTTCTCTTTTTCTCTCGTGAGCTGGGTTAGTACCTTTTTAGTTAGATAGCTATCTTACTTTAGTTCTTATTAATAAACTTTATAAAATAAAATACTTTAGTTATTGTATATTAATTTTAATCTCCACAATACTTATTAGCTATGTTTCTCTAGACCAGTCATTTAACTTCTGTTTACCCCAGTTTATTCATCAATAAAATGAGGATAATAATAGCACCTACTTTCCTGGGTTGTTTTGAAGATGAAATGAGATGATAATTGTAAAGAGCTTAGAACTTAGCACATAGTAGGTGCTATATAAATGTGAGCTATTATTATTATTAATTGAATTGGATTTGGCAGGGACCACCGGAATCAGCTAGTACAGTGTTATCACACTCAGATAGAAATGGGAGCCACCAAACTGAACATTAGGGTCCCCTGCTGGTTGTCTTTTGACTCAGAAAAACATATATTAACATTGTCTACATTCCATTGAATTTCTATTTATGTTATTAAATATTTCCCACTTACATTTTAATTTGCTTTGGGCTGCACTCAGGAGTGCCGTAGACTATAATACAGTCAATGGACAGTGTGTTTGTCACCTCTGACCTAATCCAGCCTACCATAATTTTACAGTTGAGGCCCAGAAAGAGGTAATGACTTTTGGACTATTGAAATCTTCTTTCCCCTCCAAATATCTAAAAGCAAGAAATAACAGTAATGCTAATCTTTTCTGAAGAAGGGCAAGCCACTTAGAAGAACGAGCGCCATGTATTTTTATCCATTGTTTCAAACATATGTTCTGTAAAATGACATTTTAGAGTATTTCATTTTCTAATGCCCTTTCCAAATGTTACTATAGAACAGTGATGGGCAAACCGTAGTTTTGCGGCCCCCTGAAATGTTCTATCAAGCCACATGACATTATTCCTAATCTGAAGAATACAACAAGTAGGATACAATACAATGAAACTTGGAAAGAGTCGCCTTAGAAACAGACTGACAGATGAGCATTTCCTTTTCTTTGGCCCCCTCTTTAAAGAGTTTGCCCATCGCTGATCTAGAGTGTTTGAAAATCCCACATTCTTAAAAACTTGGCAGGGATCCTTGAGGGCATCTAGTCTAGCCCCCTCCTTTTACAAAGCAAGGAAAAGAAGCATAGAGAACTTCAGATATCAAGTCTCTCAGCAAGTCATCAGCAAAGCTGGAAGTAGAACCCAGTGAGAATTTGATGTCCTCACTGTACATTCTACCAAAAAGCCACTAGTAAGAAGGGAATAGGAGACAGCATGGAGTAGCACCTCCAATGCTGAGTTTGGTGTCAGGAGAGCTGGGATCAAGTCCTACCCAATGGCATGTACTGTGCAACCTTGGGCAATTCATTTGACTTCTCAGTTGCCCTGAGACCTATCAGCTATGGGTTATGCCTGGTCTTAGTGAAGGAACTTCCCATACTAGGAGTTCCTCCATAAGGTCAAAATCAGAGGCCATTTATTTACTCTTGTAAGGGAGGAATATTGCACAGCTCTATGCTAGAATACTTCAGAGATCTGAGAGTTTACTGGGATGGGTGCTGCCTCCAGTGATATGTATCCCAGCCCCTTTCCATCTCATTACATGCCTTTGGGAGCTGCTGGGGCCAAATAATATTCCTTACCTGGCAGCTAACCTTTTTGTCTATGCTTGGCTTCCCATGGCAAAAAGTAAGGAGGCTTCCTCTCATTCCAGTCTGGCACCAAGATGATAGGACTAGAGGTTCAGAGCTAGAAAGGATCTTGGATGCCTTTACTTTGTCTACTCCTCTCATTTTCCAATGATCAAACTGAGGCTTTGAGAGTATAAGTGACTTGCCCAAGGTCACACAAAAACGTGTGTGTGTGTGTGTGTGTGTGTGTGTGTGTGTGTGTGTGTGTGTGTGTGTGTGTGACACATAGGGGCTCATTAGCTAGCTGTCAGAGTGCATCAAATCCTTGAAGTCAGGAAGACCTGAGTTCAGATTCTACCCCAGACACTTATTAACTGTGTAACCCTGAGTAAGTCACTCCACTCTATGTGCCTCATTTTTTTCATCTGCAATGTGAAAGGGTTAAATTCAGTAGCCTATAGAAAGATCTCCCTTTCTATGCCTAAATCTAGAATCTTAGGGTACCAAAGGCTAGGGCAGGTGGCTGTGTTCAGCTAATTACCCTTTCAAGTTGACGGAGGAGCCCCAAAAGACTGACTTGAGTAAATGATCCCTCCATTCGAGCCCAAGAGCCCAAATTAACAGTCAAGGAGAAGGAGACTTTTCAGAAACAATTACCATTTTCAAGCTACTTTGACAGTCTCAGGATGAGGTCCAGGAGAGTTGATGGGCATGACTCCCATTGGGCTTGATGGAAATTAGGGCAAAGGAGGAGGGAGGAATATAACCTTAAAGATAGTGCCTCAAAATGGCCATAAGACTCAGACTCGATAGTGCCGGCTTCAAAAGCATACCGTTCTCGTGTTCATGGAAATTCTTTAAAACAAGTAACCCCAATGTACTGCTGCTCAATCTCTCCAGGAAAAAAATATTCACTCTCTTTAAGTATTTTGAGAAAGTCAGTATATTAGCACAGCCTACTATTGATGAACTTCTCCACAGGCAGAAAGGTTCAACTTGAGTAAACCAAGAGAACCCCAGGTTAGATCATTTCAGGAAGTAGATGATGAGTTCTGGGCTTGTAGCATAACAATATGTCTTTGCCTCTTGTTTATAGATGGCGAGGTAGCTTGTGAATGTTAATTGCCTCATATTCTAATTTAGAGACAGACAAATAATCTCCTGCCTCTTGACAGGTGAGCACATATGAGGAAATAGAGAAGAAGGAAAGGTCAGCAAGAGAATGAATTTAAAAGGCAAAAGAATTCAGCTGTCCTAGAATGAAACTCACACAATAATACACAGGATGAACTTCTCGTTCTCATAATCCTATATCTTATCTCCATCCTGCCCCCTAACCCAACCTCTGGAAGCATGGACAGAGAATCTGAAGGCCTGAGTTCAAATCCCAGTCTCTGAATTGTTAATCTGTGTACCTTTGGTAAGCATGTGACTTAAAGTCTCTGGAGCTCATCTATAAAGTGAAAGGCTTGCCCTACATCTAAGGTTCTTAAATTGGTGTCCATTGACCAAGGATGGATTTCTAGGGGTCTACAAATCTAGATGAGAAAAATTATTTTCATTATCCTCTAACTCAGTGATTCCCAAAGTGGGCGCTACCGCCCCCTGATGGGTGCTACAGTGATTCAGGAGAGCGGTGATGGCCACAGGTGCATTTATCTTTCCTATTAATTGCTATTAAAATTTTTAAAAAAATTAATTTCCAGGGGGGCTAAGTAATATTTTTTTGGAAAGGGGGCGGTGGGCCAAAAAGTTTGGGAACCACTGCGAGTCTAACTGATATTTAAAATTTCTTTCAAGTATAAATTTTAAAAAATATTCTGAGAGGGGCAGCTGGGTAGCTCAGTGGATTGAGAGCCAGGGCTAGAGACGGGAGGTCCTAGGTTCAAATCTGGCCTCAGCCACTTCCCAGCTGTGTGACCCTGGGCAAGTCACTTGACCCCCATTGCCTACCCTTACCACTCTTCTGCCTTGGAGCCAATACAGAAGGTAAGGGTTTAAAAAAATATTCTGAGAAGGCACATCAGCTTCACCAGACTACCAAAGGGGTTCAAATAACAGTTAAGAGCCCCTGTGGTATTAGAGAGAAGGATAGATGAGAGATATTCCCTCAGATGATTGTCTTGGGAGGTAAAAAAAATGGAAATTTAATGTGTGTGTATGGGGGGGGGCAAGAAGGTTGATGATACTTGGAATAAAGCTTAAATGTTGGAACTCTCATGGTTTATAAGATGAGTTGTCAAGGAAGCTCAGGAGGTGGAAAAATTCACATATGTACCCATTACAGATACAACTAAGACTTAATATTTCTCAAAAGAACTAAACATAGGAAAATGAAGTTATCCTAGATGTCAATTCCCCTGCTTTACCTCCAGAAGAGAGTTAGTCAAGTGTTCATGATTAATTTCTTGAATCGTTCATTACCTGCTAAGAAAATAGATGAGCCAACTGAGGCTCAGAGAGGTCAGTGACTTGCCCAACGTCACCCAGGGAGTGAGAAGGGCCCCTTCCATTACATCTTACCACAGTGAGTTCCAGTGGACATAGAAATGTTTGGCCTAAAATAGAAAGCTTAATCGGTAAAACACTTTACATGACTTCTCCATAGCCTGGATCACAGAGCTTAGATTTGGTGTGGTCCGATATGCAACAAGTGGATATAAGGCCATTCTCATCACAGACACAGTTATCAGGCATTCACATGTGATAGCCCTCACAACTTTCAACAGAATAGTACCTTTACTTATCTGGCCTCTGGTGTCTAAGCCACTGTTGCCTATTGAAAAAAAGTGGCTGTCTATTCCATCCAAAGATTTCCCTCTTAAGATTTATTAGGTGTGGATATTAAGAAGAGAATGGAGGTAGAATGAAGCTATTTTATAAAGACATGAGGAAGGACACAAACCTATCATGTGCGCATAATGAGAGAACATGGAAGTTCTCTAAGAAGGTGATTAGGAATACTGTGAGGTGTTGGATGCACGGGGCCAACACAGATACTCTTGCTAATTTCCTTTTATACATCTCTGGTATTCTTTCATATTGATTGCTGTAATGTAATAATTCTTTTTGTGACTTGCCAAATGGTTTCATGAGTTGCTGTGACTAGCATTCCAGTATCATTAGGGTGTATGAGGGGATGATTATAAGTCATTATAGGGTCAGAGAACTAGAGCTAGAAAGGACCTCATTGGGATGTCCCTTGATTGTGGAATGGCTGAACAAATTGTGGTATATGATGGTTTTGGAATACTATTGTGCTCAAAGGAATAATAAACTGGAGGAATTCCATGTGAATTAGAAAGACCTCCATGAACTGATGCTCAGTGAAATGAGCAGAACCAGGAACACATTTTACAGTAATTGAAATATTGTGGGACAATCAAATGTAATTGACTTTGCTACTAATAACAATGCAATGATCCAGGACAATTCTGTGGGACTTAAGAGAAAGAATGCTATTCACATCTAGAGAAAGAACTGGGGGAGTAGAAATGCAGAGGAAAACCTGTGTTTATCACTTGTTTATACGGGTATATGATTTGGGGGTTTGGTTTTGAAGGATTGCTCTTTTACAAAAGTGAATAATATGGAAATGGATTTAAGTGATTATATATATATATATATATTATATATACATACATGTATATATATTCCAGTGGAATTACTTGTCAACTCCAGGAGGGGGGAGGAATGAGAGGTGGGGGAAAAATTAATCATATAACCATGGAAAATTTTTTAAATTAAAATAAAAAAATAGAAAGGACCTCATTTTATAGATCAGGAAACTAAGGCCCAGAGAAGGAATATGACTTGCTTAGGTGCTCTGCCCTTAATTTTAGTGCTCTTTTCACCTTATCATTCTATCTCACTTCATCTGGGGTTTTGAGTAACTGTGGGCACCAAAGTTGTTCACAATGGCCCATGGCCAGGTCCATATCCAATTCAAATCCTTTGTAACTTGAAAGGACTTGTTTTGACACTCTTCAAGAACCCAAGCTCACCTCCCCATACCACTTAGATATTGGAATAGAATAGAGTAATAGTGGCCTCAGAGCCATTGCCAAGGAATATGAGAGCTGTAGGAAAGGAGAGATCTCAGAAATTATCCAGTCCAACTCTCTTCCCCCATCTCTCTCCAATAGAAGATATGATTCGTGTATACAAAGTGCATAATAAAAAAAAGAATATGGTTAATGCCTTGTGAGAGATGCTGGATTTAGTCTAAAGGACCAGAGTTCAAATTCCTGGTTATTTTACATAGTATGCAACCTTAGGCAAGTCAGTAAACCTTCTGCATTCTCAGTTTTGTCTAGAATATGAGAGGGAAAATGATACCTTCTAAATCTATGATAAGTACTTGGAGACATTTGTGAAGGAAGGGATTACATGTAGCTTCAAGAAATTAGGAAATACCCCATGGAAGAGAACAGATTAAAGTGCTTAATTATCCCTTAAGAATGGACAGTATTTTAAGAGTCTGAGACATAATTGGACTTCTTTACAATCTGGCTTCTATATACCTTTCCTGTTTTATTTCCGTATTATTTCACACACACACACACACTCACTCACCATTAAACCAGTCTGTTAGTTGTTCCCTATTCCAAACATACCATCTCCCACCTCCATGCCTTTGAAAACTGATAGCTCTTATGTGGAGTGAATAGCCTCCTAAACTTAACTTTGCAGAAATCCTTTCAGTAGTTTCTATGTTGTACCTGACTCTTGGTGACCCCATTTGGGTTTTTTTGGGCAAAAAAACTAGAATGGTTTGCCATTCTCTTTTCCTGCTCATTTTTCACATGAGAAAGCTGAGGCAAACACCATTCAGTGACTTGCTCAGGGTCACATAGCTAATAAGTGGCTGAGGCTATATTTGAACTCAGGAAAATGAGTCTTCCTGACTCCAAGCCTGGCACTCTCTTCAGTGTACCAGCGAAACCCTACCATCCTTCAAATCCTAATTCCGATGCCATTTCCTGTATGCGGCCTTTCTTCTTTCACTACTACTCCCCCATCAGTTATTAGTCCACTACCTCTCCAAAAATTACTTGGTCTCTTCCTTATATTTTTACTTACTTTAATATATGTTCTATCATCTCAATAGAATATTAACTCCTTAAGGGAAGAGGCAATTTCATTTGGGTCTGTATCCACAGCATCCCACAAAAAGCTTGGAACACAATGAGCACTTAAAAGTTTATGAAATTGGGGGCAGCTGGGTGGCTCAGTGGATTGAGAGCCAGGCCTAGAGATGGGAGATCCTAGGTTCAAATCTGTCTCAGACACTTCCTAGCTATGTGACCCTGGGCAAGTCATTTGACCCCCATTGCCCACCCTTACCACTCTTCTGCCTTGGAGCCAATACACAGTATTGACTCCAAGATGGAAGGTAAAGATTTAAAAAAAAAGTTTATGGAATTAAAGGGAATCCATGAAATTATGAGCATCTCCAAATAGACTGGCACTGGCCACCAACCAACCTGCTAACCACCCACAAATGAATATAGTTCCAAACAATTTTCCTGCATGAATTTTGAGACAAGTGGGTTTCCTGATATAGCAAACAGTGCATTGCAGATCTGAGCAGGGTGCCCATTCTGCGGAATGATGTTTGCCCTGTGAATGCTGACAGGTCCATTCAGATGATGCCATCAATGCCAATTTCTTGTTTGAAGTCACTTTAACTGTAAGAGCTTAAATAAAAAACAACTAATGCCATTTTCAATGAAAAGATACTTTTCAGGTCACCTGGAGTGTCTTTATGTGGCTCAGCATCCCCCTCTGTAAATATGATATCAAATATATGTTATTAACAGGTATTAAAGGATTCAAGTTATGAATCATGAAAAGCTGAGCAACCACCTCTTCGTGACTCATTCTTTTGTGTACATTAAAAAACAAATCAACTCATTTTGAAAGTCATTCTCCTTGAATTTAACATTCATTCTTAAAAGAGAAGCAAAAGGGGCGAAAAGGGACCCCAGGGGGCCAAACAGGCCAGCCCACTTATTTAACAGATAAAGAACTAGCTAAAGAAAGTGGCTTGCCCAGAGTCACTCAGGTTCTTTCTGGGGGAGCAGAGCATGGCTCTTTTGTAGTAAAGCTTGATTTAAACTCTCTCTTGAGGTTTCAAATCCAGTATTCCTGCCCGCTAGCCCACACACTGCCTCTAACCATCAGCAGGGCTTTTTCTAATCATGCCAAAACTTCAGATTCTCTCTCCCATCATTTACTGTCAAATACTACGCCTCTCCCTCCTCGCCCAATGCCTGGTGATTTCCCTTAATTCTTCATTAGAGTTTTCACAGTACATTGCTATAAAGATTTGATATTTCATAGGGTCATCATCAGATTATAGACTTAGAGGTAGAAGAGACTCTACAGGGTCTGTGGAGGACACCCTATTCCTACTTATAGAAGGAAAAAACTGGGCCTCAGAAAAGTGAAGTGACTTGTCCAAGATCATGCAGCTAGTGAGTGTGTATTTGGAATTCTGACTCCAAATTCGGCATTCTGTCCACTATAGTCTTACTCTCTGGCACCCAATACTTTGGTATATATTATGAGAGATTATCGTACTTAAGGACAGTGTAGTTGAAAGAGGGCTAGGCATGGAGTCAGGAAGACCTGAGTTCAAATACAGTCTCAGAAAGTTACTAGCTGTGTGATCCTGGGCAAGTCACTTAAACTCTGTCTACCTCTGTTTTCTGAACTGAAAAATGGGGATGATAACAGCGCCTACCTCTCAGGGTTATTGTGAGAAGCAAATAAAATACCTGTAAAGCATATAGCATAGTCCCTGCAACATAGTAGGCACTTAATAAATGCTTGTTTCCTTCCTTCCTTCCTATGAGGAAAACCTCACTATAAATGAGACAAAAGTTTAGGCAGGTAAAAAGAAAAAGGAATGCTGTGGAATCAGTGAGGTGGTGAGGTTTAATGGATTTTGAAAGTTTCCAAATCAAATGTTTTTCTTTAATGCTGGAATAAACAAGGCTCAGTTGAGGCTCTCCAAGGATCAAGTCCAGTATGGCGGTGAAGAGTAAAGTCCAGAACCCTTTCAAAATACCTTTGTTTCAAAGCCTCTAAACCTGAACCTGACTGCTTGTCAAGAGAAAATCTACTCCCCAGGAGAGAAGGCCAACGATATTAACGAGAATGTACCTTTTTATGGCCCATGTCAATTCAGTTGAGGAAAAAATTCAAATAAACAATATGGCAGCAGCATGGTGTCAAAACACTTCATTTATTTACCAAATATCTATTGTGTCAACTCATGATTTCGGCACCAACAGCCCCACTGGAGGGAGCCTGCTTCTGTTTCGTTGCATTGTGATCGAAATGCTTACACTGGGGATGTAGGTGTGTGTCATCTAAGCAGGATCAGCTAAAGGATTATTTGGTTCTGCCATGACCTGTCATGCCAAGTGAGCCACGCCTGCTGAAGAGTAATATCCTCACTGACATGTAGATTTTGCTTTCAAGTTGGCACAGAGCCATTTACTTGTTATTGTTTAGTCATTTCAGTTGTGTCTGACTCTTCATATGCCCATCTGGGGTTTTCTTGGCGAACATATGGGAATGGTGTGCCATTTCCTTCTCCAGCTCATTTTATAGAAGGCAGATGGGGTTAAGTGACTTTCCTAGGGTCACACAACTAGTAAGTGTCTTAAATCAGATTTGAACTCAGGAAGACGAGTCTTCCTGACTCTGGGCCTGTCAATTTATCCACCGTCCCATTATTCACATTTACAGACTGAGAAACTGAGGCTCTAAAAACTTAAGCATTCATGGTTGCAGAGATATTAGCTATCCTTCAGAGAATTTGAACGTGGGTCTTCTTTGCAATGCTGCCTATGATAAAAATGACTGAATCTTTCAGTGACTTCTAATTTTAATGTATACATATGGACCCAAAGAAATGACATAATAGTGCTTTGTTTTTTTTTTTTTATCTAGGCCATGCCAACCTTCTTTCCTTACACTCTGGAGTATCCTAACACCTTGGAGTTACCTAGCTCTTAGTCTCATATTTTCCCTTTTTTCATGTGCCTAATTTGCTTTTGGACAATTTGGGAAGCATCGAATTTAACATATTTTTTAAGTGTCTATTATGTGCCAGTGCCTATACGTAACCAACAACCAAACACAATCCCTGCCCTTGAGGAACTTAGCATCTATGGGAGAAAACATTATGAACACAGAAAACTAAAAACAAACTATAAAAAGTTCTTTCCACACGTTAGAGAGGGTATTAGCAATAGAATGAAGACTGTGGATGCCTTCCTGAAAGACCCGGCCAGAAGTACACTTCTTGAATCAAACCTATCCAAATAGCTCTCCATTTAGCTCTCTCTGTCCCAGGGGTTGAGCTCAACTGTTTGACCAATTAGAGAAGAGAAAGCTAGCATCATACTTTAGTCGCAGGAAGATAACAGTATTAGCTGGCTGGTATGCGTACGGCCTGTACATGGGGCATCTCTCGTATTTAAAATGTTATTTTATTATTTGCAAGCCTCTCCATTGTCTCCTACACCGAAAGACAGCATAAACGGAGACATTTCATTACCTACAATCGAAGAAATCACTTTGCTAACTGTTCAATGCCCCAAAGCTAAAGAGAGAGGCATGTTTTTCTACATCGCATCGTAGATTCACCCTAGTCTGTTAGCATCACCTTCGAGGTCATCCAGGCCACCTACCTACCAGTGGAAGACGACCCTACGTCCCTTAGAATCCTCACTTATACCGTGACTTCATCATCCCCAAATTGATCGTTTTCCTTCCCTTTAAACATTTTTGACAAGCATCTAGGATTGTATGATTGCATCAGTCTGGGTTCTTCTTCCATGGAGGAGAAACATGACACCTGAAACTGGAAGACCTGGGTTTGAATCTTGTTTCTGCCACTTACTATATGAGTGGCAACGGCGAGTTCATTTACCTCCCAGAACCTCAGTCTACTTATCTGTAAAATGAAGGGACTGATCTAGATCAGAGGATCAGGCATCTAGGACTAGAAGTTATTGGATGGCCACTGAGGCCCATTCCAGCTTGAGACATGGGATCTTACAATCCTCTAACTACTGCACTTGAATCGATTGTTTTTGTGAGTTTTTGATGAAAAAAGAGTGCATCACCTGGTACACAACCCCCTGTTGATGGGCCCCTAGCCAGGCTGGTCCTTAGGGAACAGAAATCTTGTTACCATAACCACAGAGGCAGGATAACTTATCTATGGGAAAGGAAGTCAGCAGCTTTTGTCAATAACCCTGATGAGGGCCCCAGCCTCTTCTTGTTCACTTTTGTCCTTCCTTTTCACCACCTCCCCTTCCCAAACAAATCCTGTGGCTTCCGGGAGCCTGCTAGCCCAGACTTAGGAACCAATATTTATTTTTTAAACTAGCTCTTATATTTCAGTGTTAAATAAGTTGCCAAGGAGTCAAAGGTAACTGACAGATAGAGGAGAGGCTGGGCAGCAAGGGCAGGGTAGCTCCACACAAGTTGGCTTCAGAAATGGTGCTTCCCTGTGCATCTCTCTCTGTGTTCCTTTCTGTAGCCCCCAGTAGCTTCGTCGACCCCCGAGTAATTTGTTGAGCATAATCTCGTCCCCTTTTGGGTTTGGTGTGTCCCCAGGGAGAGTCCTGTACAACAGGCTCTGCCACGAGCATGGCATACACCGAACACATGTAGGGGTGAGGAAGTTCTGTCCCAAAGGCACAGACAGGTGAGGCCTCCAGAGTCCTAGGGGATACTCTAAGGCTTTGGCCACTGGGCCCTGACTGTTCAGACGACCCTCACCACATGGAAGGCCCTGCAAGAAATAACATCCTATTGCTATATGGACTTTGAGAACTCAGGGTCATCTCCAGGCCACAGGAAGGCACCACAGGAAGACCTCGACACTGACGGCACTTGCTCCTCCAAACGGACGAGTCCTAAGACTTATCACTATATGTGAGGATGTAGCTCTCATTCACATAATTACAATGTAGCTGGCTTCCTGCTAGTGCAATTTTATATACTCCATTGTTTGTTAACATGTATTTTTTCCTCTCAGGAGTTATATGGTTTTGAATAATGCATCCTTCTTATGAAGAGTGTGGGGATTGATTTATTTTTGTTAAACAAAACGATGAAATGTCAGAGAGAACTCTTTCAGGAAGTGAACATATTGTAATTGACGGCAATTAGATCCGCCTGATTCATGGAGAGATGTGCTAATAGCTTTGTCCCTTTAATTCGTGTAGTGTTTCCTTAATTGCACTATTTGGAAAGACGGGGAAAACGGAGCCATTGCAGAGGCCATTTTGGTTGCATTTTTTATTAAAATGGTAACTTTTTAAATTTATGACACCATGAAAGAAAAGCAGGCAATTTCTATCTCAGGGTAAATAGAGCTGGCCTCTAGCATTCTGCAAGCCTGTATATCACACCATCTATTTTTTTTTTATAGAATTCCCACTTATAATAAAAGCTGTCATTTATATAAGCCTTTACATGCATTATTTCATTATTTCAAGTGCCTGGAAGGTGAATGCTCTAGCTATTATTATCCCCATTTTAAAAATGAACAAACTGAGGTTCTGAGGTGACAGATGTCAGTAGCTCAGATCTTTCTGATGTCCAGTCCAGGCCCACTAAAAGAAGAGAAGGGTCCAAATGTTTATATGGTATAGGTGTGAGCAACAACAGTTTTAAAGCAGTCTATGCTCCTTTGTTTGGTTTTCTTATTTCGATCATTAAGAGGTATCCTAAGCCATGCTTCAGGTATTTATTTTATGACCTGAGAGATATAAAGCAGTTGAACAGGTATAACTATCAAGAACAATACATGCCATATCCTATTGTGCTCTAATTGGCTAGTGTCCTTGGGGGAAGTTTCTAGAAAAGCTTAAAGATCTGTGTTTTTTGTCCCTAACTGGGAAGGCTAGATTTATTTTGAAAGCAGAACATTTTTCCATCTACACTGCCCTATATCCAAGTGACTGTGGGGTAGCGGTTTTAGGCTATTAAAACTGGAAAAGGGCTTTTGAGATCAACAAATTCATCCCAATTCCCCATTTTCCTAAAGCCACACAAGCTACTTTGAAAAAACCATACAAATCATTCATCACATACCTACTCCCTATTTTACACTTGAAGAAAATGTGCCTTGGCTTTTCCTAGAGTCACACAGTTTCTTTGGGTCAGAGCCGGGACTAAACCCAAGCCTCATCTGTTCTAGTACTTTCTTCAACATCTCCCTTGGCCTCCCATGCTATCATACCTAGGTAAGGCTGTTTAAAACTGGGAGCTAGTGTTCAGACACTAGGATTACAGCAGGGACAATAGGATCACATTTCTAAAGTGCTTCACATGGTACCTGGCACACAGTAGGTGCTGAAGAAATGCTTCTTCCCTTTTCTTCCCCTCATGGGTCTCAAGGCCTTGATGGCGATCTCACATCAAATCCCAAGGGACTGACAAAGGGTCTTTTGTACCTCTCCGTGTCCCCACAATTTTAATGTTCCTTATTTGGCTTATCTGTGGGCACCAGAGGAGGCAAGAAGGATCATTGGGTGAAAGTCCTTAAAGTACTATCCAAATAGGAGTTAGGAGTTGTTATTAACATTATTCCCACAGGGAGACCAAATCCAAACAGCCAGCTCCTCCAGTCAATGCTGGTAATAGCAATGATGACATTTTTAATAGCCCTTGAAACTTGGAAAATGCTTCTACACATCCTCTCGTTGGAATCTCCGGACACCCTTTTTTATTTTTATTTTTTTAAACCCTTAACTTCTGTGTATTGGCTCCTTGGTGGAAGAGTGGTAAGGGTGGGCAATGGGGGTCAAGTGACTTGCCCAAGGTCACACAGCTGGGAAGTGTCTGAGGCCGGATTTGATCCGGACACCCTTAAGAGATAGCCCCTTTTGATGGTAAGCTCCTTTGAGACCAGGGACTATATTTTGCCTTCCTTTGTATATTGCCAGTGACTAGCACTCAATAGATTGCCAGGCATATAGGCACTCTCCAAGTGCTTGCCGACTGCCTGGGCTCCCAAGGATGATTATTCATCCTTTTTCTACAGAAGAGGAAATTGCATCAGAGAGGTCAAGTCATTGGCCCAAAGTCACAGAGCAAGAAAGCATCAGAGGTAGGGATAGAACTCAAGTCTTCCTGATTCCCAGGATTAATGCTAGGCTAAACTACACATTCTCCCTCCTCTCCATTGAATGACTGTTTCCTCAAATCCTTATTCTGGTAGCCAATCCTTGCTCATACATTTGATTGAAATAACCAATGAAATCAACCAAACGAATAAATATTCTGATGGGCATCATGTTGCTGCAGGAAGAAATGAAACTATCAAAGTGTGTTTTGTTTTAAATAGGGACATTCCTCTGAGCATTTTAGCAGTAGGCAGAATAGGAAATAATTTAGGAAAAGTAGATGAAGGTGATTTTGATGTCCTAGAGCAGGGGTCGGCAACCTTTTTGGCCATGAGAGCCACAAACGCCACATTTTTTAAAATGTAATTTCGTGAGAGCCGTACAGTGCTCACAGTGCCACTCCTGTAACAGTGCCTGAAAAAAATAGACTTTATGGCTCCTGCAGAAAGAGCCATATCTGGCCCTCAAAAGAGCCAGATATGGTTCGAGAGCCATACGTTGCCGACCCCTGCCCTAGAGCTTCTTTTGTTTCAAGTCTAGTTCTTTTTTTTTTAATAACTCTTACCTTCTGTTCTACCAACAACTCTAGGACAGAAAGGCAAACACCAAATGAATGGAATTAAGTGACTTGCCCAGGGTCACACAAGTAGGAAATGCCTGAGGCCACATTTGAATCCAGGCACTCCCCACTCCAAGCCTAGAGCTCTATCCACTGTGCCATCTAGCTGCCCCATCCTTTCCTTTTAAGGACTCTCTTCTAGGCCACATAGAGAAAGTTGCAATAACTCTGTCTCATTAATAATCCTTCACTAGCCTAAGCCACCACTTCCCAAGATTCTAGTGAGTCAGGACTAAACCCCACCAGAAGGTGCAGTTCTGTTTTAAAAACAGGAATTCAGAGTACATTTTTTCTTTTGTGTCTAACTCATGTTAAAGGATGGATGCTTAGGTCTTTTATATTCAAAGGAAAGAGAGTCAAGTAGGGATGCTGGATTCAAGAGGCCAGCCTTGGATTCATAAAGCCCAGGTTCAAGATTTGCCTCTGAAACATGCTAGTGTGTGGAGGGAGTTTCATCACCTCCCTCTCCTGGAGTGCCCACCCAGTTCATCCCATTATTTGCATGCCAGCGCTGCCTCCATTGAATGTAAATAAAAAGGTGGGGGTGGACCCCCGTCTGACTCTACTTCCCTGAATCCTGCAGGATGAGCTACACGTGGTCAGACTTAGAGTAGAAAGAGACTTTAAATCTATGCTTATCTGCTTTCTCTGTTTCAAGTGATTATTAATAAACTTTATGGAAAATAAGAACTTGGAGATGTCCATTTTAATCTAATACAAGATGTGTGGCCTTGAGCAAGTGATCTGTACTTTGCATGCCTTGGGCAACCCTCAAAGAACACGAGTTGCTAATCTATATTGGTGAACAGAGTTTCTACATCATAAGTTTCCACAAAAGTGAAATGACAGGTCTGAGGAGCACCCCCAAACTCCCAAAAAAGCATCACTTTTGGAGATGAAAGCAGGGTTCTTCATGTTTGGTGGAGAAATGAATATTAAATAAGCCTACTTGGTATTCCTTGTATGTAACATTTTACCTCCTGCCTCCATGGTTTTTCATGATCTTTGCCCTATGCCTAGAATTCTCCCCCACCCTCACTCAGGGGAATCCCTAGGTCCCTTCAAGGCTCTGCCCTTTAGATGCCTTTCCTAGACCCATGTCTCAATGTTTTCCCCATCTCCTCCTTCAACTACTACATTATACTACTATATAAATATATTATATTTTCCTGGTAGAATGTGAGCTCCACAAGGGCTCTGTTTCTTTTTTTGCCTTTGCATCCTCATTGCATGACACATAATGAATGCTTTCTAGTCGATTAAAAGAGGAAAAATGTGAGAAAAGAGTTAATATGATGACGGATTAGAGGCAGCAACCCAGCTGAACTCTCTCAACATTCCCCTAGAAACAGTTTTAAAATAACACCCCAAGGGGCAACTGGGTAGCTCAGTGGATTGAGAGTCAGGCCTAGAGATGAGAGGTCCTAGATTCAAATCTGACCTCAGACACTTCCCAGCTGTGTGACCCTGGGCAAGTCACTTGACCCCCATTGCCTACCCTTACCATACTTCTACCTAGGAGCCAATACACAGTATTGACTCCAAGATGGAAGGTGAGGGTTTAAAAAAAATAACACCTCAAATTAGAGCCAACAAAAGGTCAAGATGAGACATTTTTCCAGTCCCAGAAAACTTACATTGGCAAGAAAGGACTGTGACACCAGGATAGGATGGAGGCCTGTCCAGAGTACCATGCAAGTGGCAGTAGCAACAGCGGGAGGCCTTGGAAGGGGAAGCAACAGCAGCTTCAGACACCATCAACCTAGAGACTGTAAAGGGGTCAGATAATTAGTCAGAAAGAGAATACAGAGGACCCTTAACTGATATTAAGTACAGCTGGCACTGATTGGCAACTCTATTGCCATATGCAGTTCTGGGCTGTTGTTCTAGGGTGGCAAGGAGTGCTGGGGGTTAGTTACAAGGGAATATGGGATCTAGGCAAAGTTCCAAAGGAAAGAGGAGCACTAGTCCTTGTGACTGCAGGGGAGCAAGGACCCTTCCTGGGTAAAGATCATAGTATGGATCAGGAAAACAGTGATCTCACTTCTCCCCAGATCATAACACCCTGGAAGCACCAAAAACCTGCAGAGCCCCAGAACTAGTTTTGAAAACAGTAGCATAAAAAAGGCTGAACCCAGGGACAGTGCCTCTACACTCTAAGCTTACTAGAACTTAACTTTAACATAAAGTTCAAAGTTAATAAGTTGGCTAGAAAAATGAACACCAATAACAATTAAATAATTTGACCACAAAAAGCTATAATGGTTACAGGGAAAATCAAGACACAAATTCATAAAAAGGCAACAATGTTAAAAATAGCTATGAGCAAAATTTCAAAGAAAAAAACTAACTGGACCCAAATTCAACAAGAGTTTGTGGAAGAGTTAATGTAGCAATCCAGGTATACATTAATTGTGATATTATTTTAAGAGTGCTCAAAAAATGACTCTTGTATTGCTTATGATTTATTTCTGCAACCTTGAGTTGAATTAAACCTCAACCTTGCCAAATTCCTAGCTCTTCCTTAAGGCTACACTCTGGAAGACTGGTCAGTTATCTCAGGCTCCTTATTTTACCAAAAAACAAGCAATGAGTATCAAGACCTTAGGCCATATGGATTCCTGATCTAGATATTTGCTCTATCTATTGCTTTAGGTTCCAACAGTTTGTATCTTGTGATGCTTACCCCACATCAGACCACTTGGCTCCCCCCTTCCCCCCATATACGGTTGTAACCCCAATAAAAGTAAATATATGACAGTTGAGAATGAAGCTCTTGACCACTAGAGCTTACTTGCTGTCTGTCTACTTTATGCCAAAACTTTCTGTGTCTGTGTGTCTTTATTCTCGCCTTATGTTCTCTTTCCATTAGTTTTTAACCTGCTACCCATTTTCACTCAGTCCTTGGTTCCCCTTTCTGAGTGTCCAACCCACTAGGAGTCTTCGTGGAGTCAGTGGATGGCTTCAGTTAACAAGAGAAAAAATTTATAAGAGTAATAGAGAAAAAAGAAATAAAGAATGATACAAGAAAATTATGAAAAGAAAATTAATAGCTTAATAGACTCTTTTACAGAGGCACAAAAATACTGAAGAAAATAACAACTTAGAAAACAAAATAGGCCTAATGTTTAAAGGGTACAAAAATTCTCTGATGAAAAAAAATTAAGAAAGCAGAATTGGCCAAATGGCAAAAAAAGGTACAAAAACTCACTGAAGAAAATTATTCCTGAAAATTTGGTATTGGGTAAGTGGAAACTAATAATTCCATGACCTAGGCTATAGATCGAGGATAGAAAATTTAAGAATTATTGGACTTCCTGAAAGCCATGATTAAAAAAAGAGCCTAGATATCATATTTTAAGATATTAGAGAAAATTGCCCTATCTCTTTGATCCAGGGGCTAAAATAAAAATCAAAAGAATCCACTGATCACCTCCTGAAAAAGATGCCAAGATGATAATTCCCAGGAATATTGTAGTTAAATTCTAAAGCTCCCAAGTCAAGGAGGAGATATTGCAATAAGTCAGAAATAAACCATTTAAATATTGTATAGCCACAGCCAAGACCATGTATGATTTAGCAGCATGCATATTAAAAGAGTAGAGCGCTTGGGATATGATATTCTGGAAGGCAAAGGAGCTAGGATCACAACCAAGAATAATCTACTAAGCAAAACTAAGTGTAATCCTTCTGGGGAAAAGGTGGAAATTTAATGAAATTTAATGACTTTTAAATATTCTTGATGAAAATAGCAGAGCTGAACAGAAAATCTGACACAAAAAAGACTCAAGAGAAGCATAAAGAGATAGAGATAAAAGAGTAATCAAAAGAGACTTAATAAAGTTAAAGTGTTTGCATTCCTATGTGGGAAGATAAAACATGACTTCTAAGAACTTTAGGGCAGTTAAAAAGGAGTTAATGTAGACAGAGGGCATGGGTATAAGTAAATATTGTTGGAATAATCTCCTCCAAAAAATGAAGGGATGAGAAAGTGTAAGAATGAAATTTGGGAGATGCCATCTTTAAGTATATATATGTATTTTCTATGGACACGGGGAAATTATCAAACTACATTTCCCGTGGTCCAACGGGTTTCTGGTTTCGGTTCTTTGGGCGTGGGGATGCCTATGTCTCCATGCAGAGAACAGTTTAAATCTCCTGGGTTAGGGGGGAGTGGCCTCTTGGCCAGCAGACTCAGGAAGAGACGGGAGGTAACAATAATGGCGCAGGCAGAAGTTTTGAATTCTTACAAGTGCGTGGTCTAATGACTTTATCTATCAGCATGGCTTTAATTAAATTACTAATTTTTATATTTAATATCAGTCATAATTATTTTTCATCTTTATAAAAGAGAGATGCATTAGGAGATGGGGGAAAGGAGTAGAATGGGGAAAATTTTCTCACATAAAAGAGGCATGCAAAGAAATGCTTTTACAGTGGAAAAGAAAATGGTGGGGAGTGGTAAGCAATGCTTAAACATCATTCTCATTGGAAATGGTTCGAAGAAAGAATTATATACACATACACACAGCTGTGTATAGAAATCCATCCTACTCAATAGCAGAATAGGAGGTAAAGGCATAAGCAAAGGAGGTAGGGTATGACAAAAGGAGGGCATAGATTAAGGGAGGCAGTGTTTAGAAACAAAATAGACTTTTGAGGAGGGACAGAGAAGAAAGAGATGAAAAGGAGGTGGAGGGAAATATACATTTAGCAGTCATATCTCTGAATGTGAATGGTATGAGCTCACTATAAAACGGAAGCAGAAAGCAGATGGATTAGAAACTAGAATCCAACAAGACACAACTGAAACAGAAAAGCATGCACAACATTAAAATAAAGGGCTAGAGGAGAAGCTATTATGCTTCAGTTGAAATAAAGAGAGCAGGGTTAGCAATCATGATCTCAGAGAAAGCAAAAGCAAAATAAAAGACCTAATTAAAAGAGATAAGCAGGAAAACAACATTATGCTGAAAGATACCATAGACAAAGAAGTAATAGCAAAAATTTTTACAAATTCCTCTGATTAATGCCTCAATTCTTAAACATATGCTAAGTATAGAACTGAATTAAATTTATAAAAATAACAGCCATTCCCCAACTAATAAATTGTCAAGGGATATGAACAGGCAATTTTCAGGAGAACACGAAGGTATCTACTGTATAGTCACAGGAAAAAAAAAGTGTTCAAAATCACTATTGATTAGAAAAATGCAAATTAAAACAACTCTGAGATACCACCTCACACCTATTAGAAGTGACAAATGCTAGAGGGGATATGGGAAAACTAAGTATACTAATCAACTGCTGGTGGAGTAGTGAAGTGGTTCAACCACTCTGGAGAACACTTTGGAACTATGCCTAAAGGACTATAAAACTGGTTCCCTCTAGTAGCCTCACTTATCACTTGTGATTCAGGAGGAGTGTGTTATTGTTCACGGGTTTGACAAATTTCAAAAGTTTCTCTGTCCCAACTCAGATCTAGGTCCTAGAAAGGAGGAAACGTCCTATTTAAGTCTGATACAATATTCATCGTAGAGAATGGCATTGGACACTGCAGCTTATCTCTTCTACCTAAAACCAATAACAGATGTCCTTGCTCTTGGTGGCATCTATGAATTCTCTTCATCCTTCCATAAAACGCAAGAAGTTGCTTCTTTTTCAGAAAGTTCAGACTCTACCCTCATTTAATTAATAAGCATTGATTTTCTCTCTGCCAAACTGAAAAAAAGAGAAGTAAAAATTTTATGAAAATTATGCTGCAGAGTCTATCAAAACAAATTCTCACATTGGATACATTCAAAAGTATGGGTCTTATTCTATATGTTGAGTCTTTCATCTCTCACTTAAGAAGGGAGTAGTGTGCTTCTTCATCAGTCCTATGGAACCATGATTGGTCACAAACTGATAAGACTTTTTAAGACGTTCAAAGTTATTTGTATTTACAAATTTTCTTTTATTTTTTGGCCTCTTCTCTTGGTCTGTTCACTTCACTCTGTATCACTCCATATAAGTCTAACTTAGTAGACCATCTCCTTTATCATTGCAAGGGTCTCAAATTGAATCCCGGTCTTTAAGTGGTATGGTCAAAACCACATTAGAAGATAATAGGAAAATGTTCAACAAAACAAAGAAAATTATGACATAACACACACAAAAAAGAGTTAATATGATGTTTTAAGCAATATACATATGTACATTTAATTTAAAAGAGGTATTTCCTTATACCTTTTTAGTGATCACTGTCTGCTCATTTGCCAACAGTGCAGTTTAAAAGCCACTCTATCTTCTTTCCCATGGATCCAGTGCTGATTATTCACTTTTTGTTCCTTCTGCCATTAATATTCTAAGCAAATATATCATTCTCTCACATACATGTCTATGTACACATATAAATGCCCCATTCTACATGAGATATATTTAGATATTCTCTCTTTCATTCTAGCAGCATTTGTCCTATGATAGAGATGTTAGTTCTCCTCCCTTGTGCTGCCCAATCCTCATTGGCCTAACTTGTGGCAGATTGCCAAACATGGAGGTCATATTCTGTAACTCCATACAAGGTCCTCCTGCTGCTCATCCCTGTACTTAAGTACCCAGCTGTCTTCCTTCTTCCTGTGCTGCCCTTTAACTGTTGAGTAGAAGCAGATTTCTCTTGTGTTTCTGCTGAGCAATTGTATGATCACCAGCGTGGAAGATATAGAGAAGGATTAAGCCAGAACTCGTGGGGAGTTGCCAAATTGTGTGGGCTCTTAACAGGAGATTCTCATTGATGATATTTCAGATGGTGCATTTCCTCTGGTGCTATCAGATGTTAAGTATAAACGAAGAGTAGAATTCTAGAATGACCAAATATGCCAGTTACATATCTGCTTAGAAGCAGTGTCCCCAAGAATAGGCCAATACCCAGGGAGAGGACAAGGAATCAATTCCTGGAGTTGGGAGGAAATGGAAGGGAAGCCAAATCAGGAAGAGAGCAAGTAGCAACCCAAAGTCAGGCTAGGTTGGTAACCAGAGTGTCTTTGAACATGTCAAGATGACATGAATGGCAATGACATGATGAATTGGAAAGAAGAGCAGCAAACTGCAGTTAAATTCTCTTCTATTTACACTGCAAATACCTTGTATGAATTTGAGCTCCTTAAAGGGAGGGACTCTGGTACTTATCACAGTGCCAGGAACATAAATTCTTTTTTTTTTTTTTTTTTTTTAACATTTATTAATATTCATTTTTAACATGGTTACATGATTCATGCTCCCCTTTCCCCTTCAATCCCCCCCCC
>NC_058136.1:25343805-25359818 GCF_016433145.1 Gracilinanus agilis | reverse complement strand
TTATAATAGTGAATAGAGTTCACTACAGAGAATTATACATAATATTTCTCTACAAAGGAATACAGATAATTAGATCTCACTGAGGCCCTTAAAAAGGCAAATTTAAAAATTATAAGTTTTCTTTCTTTCCCCTCTGTATCTTATTTACCTTTTCAGGTTTCTCTCGATTTTTGTGGTTGGATATCAAACTTTCCATTTAGCCCCGGTCTTTTCTGTGCAAATACCTGGAATTCTTCAATTTTGTTGAATGCCCATACTTTCCCTTGGAAATATATAGTCAGTTTTGATGGGTAGTTGATCCGTGGTTGCAGGCCCAGCTCTCTTGCCTTTCTGAATATTGTATTCCACGCCTTGCGGTCTTTTAGTGTTGAGGCTGCCAGATCCTGTGTGATCCTGATTGTTGCTCCTTGATATTTGAATTGTTTCTTTCTGGCTTCTTGTAAGATTTTTTCTTTTGCTTGGAAACTCTTGAATTTTGCAATGATGTTTCTTGGTGTTTTCCTTTCTTGATCGAATGCCGCAGGTGTTCTATGAATCCTTTCAATGTCTATATTGCCCTCTTGTTGTAGGACTTCAGGGCAATTTTGCTGAATTATTTCTGTTAGTATAGAGTCCAGATTTTTATTAATTTCTGGTTTTTCTGGAAGACCAATTATTCTCAAATTGTCTCTTCTAGACCGGTTTTCTTGGTCTGTCACTCTCTCATTGAGATATTTCATGTTTCCTTCTATTTTTTCAGTCTTTTGGCTTTGTTTTATTTGTTCTTGTTGTCTTGAGAGATCATTAGTTTCTACTTGCTCAATTCTAGCCTTTAGGGATTGATTTTCGGCTATAATCTTTTGGTTTTCGGCCATAATCTTCTGGTAATCGGCCATAATCTTTTGGTTTTCGGCCATAATCTTCTTGTTTTCGGCCATAATCTTCTGGTATTCCTTTTCAATCTGGTCATTTCTTGTGTTCAATTTGCTTATCAGTTCATTTGGTTTCTGAGCCTCGCTTTCCAGTTGCAAGATTCTACCTTTTAAGCTGTTATTTTCTTGCCAGATCTCTTCCATTTTCCTCAAAATCTCAGATTTGAACTCTTCCATAGGTTGTGAGGAGTTTTCCTTATTTGGGGAGGGTCTGGATGGTTGTTTGTTCTCCTCCTCTGTTTGCTCGGTTGTCTGGATTTTCTCTGTGTAGAAGCTGTCGAGTGTTAAAGACTTCTTTTTTTTGTTATTATTCTTTCTCTTCTGAATTTCCTGTAACTGGTTAGCCATCATTAGCCCAGCAGCTTCTCGGGTTTATCCTCGCTCTCAGTGTCTGTCTGAGATCTATTGGCTCCTGAGGACTGAGTTTTAGTTTTTTCCAAGGTCAAGCCCCCTGGTGGATTCCCTTGCTAGAACCTCTGCAGGAGGTTTCTTTACAAGTCTCAGGGAGCTACTTCCACAGTCGTATACCCGTCTGCACTGGTTCCCCACTTGGGCTTTAGTTCCTGGTTGTGTTTGCCTCCACCCACGCCTCTGCTCAGCCGGCACCCAAGCCTCTGCTCAGCCGGCACCCACGCCTCTGCTCAGCCGGCGCTCCGCTCCCAGCTTCCGCTCCCGCGCGTGCGCGCGCGCTCAGCTTTCGCGTGCGTTCTTGACTTAATGGGGTCCTAAGTCTTGCTGCTCTCAGGAACAGGTCCCGGAGCTGCTGATGACTCGATGGGTGCCCCAAACTTGCTCTATTTCTTTTTAGCTGGGTTCAGAGCTATAGGTGAGTGTGGAGGGGGTGGGGGTGGGGCGGTTGCTCAGCTCGCGCTTGAGTGAGAGCCCTTTTTAGCTTGGAAATGTCTCGATTCCACGTACCTTCCACGCTGTGCCCTGTTGTGGGGTTCCTCCGTTCGTCTGGACTTGTTTTTATGTCCCCTTGAGGAGTTTTGTGTGTTTCGGTCAGGAGAGGTTAAGAGCTGCTTCTTACTCTGCCGCCATCTTAACCCGGAAGTCCCATAAATTCTTAATAAAAGCTTCTCGACTAATTGATTTACTAAAATACTAAAAATAGAGAATGATGAGAAGTTGATCCCAATGATTCCCAAAGTGGGCGTCACCGCCCCCTGGTGGGTGCTGCAGCGATCCAGGGAGGCAGTAATGGCTACAGGTGCATTTGGGGGCGGTGAATAACTGTAAGGGGGCAGTGATAGTATGGGCTAAGTAATATTTTTTCTAGAAAGGGGGCGGTAGGCCAAAAAAGTTTGAGAATCACTGCTTTATGGCAACAGTATCTCCTCAAAGTTTCAGTCTTTGTATGGAGGCTACTTGTATTTCTAATTCCCTTGGCCACCACAATGATTTCCGAGTATGTTCAAGGGGCCCACTGCCTACCTTCTTGAGCTAATTGTGCCTACCACGCTCCAATCCTCTTATTCCTCAAGAACATCTAGATCCCCAAGAGAGACTGCATTGGGGTGACGCTTGGTATGTACATTGTTGTACTGGTTCTCACATTCTCTCCTTAGGTCTGTACCACTACCAGACCTCTAGATACTAGATGCTGTAAATGTTATTTCCTTTGTATAAAAGGAAGGTAAGGCTTAGAGTAAGATGAACCTTCCAAAACAACTACTTAGAATGAGAAGATGAGAATGGGAATTCCAAATGAAGAGACAGAGTCCTGACTAGCTCTGTGATAGTGAAGAGCCTACTGGCTTGCCTACTAGTTTCTGAAAAATGCTCCTACTACAGAGGGTACAGTAAGAGAGATAGGCCCCTATATACAAGGGCTCCCTGGTGCCTCTATGGTAGTTGAAAATCTATGTGAATGCCATGGTCACAGCTCATAGGGCGCACTCAAAGTCAAAGTCATAGCCTAGAGTCAGCCTGGACAGCTTCTAACTTCCTCAGTGTGGGTACTGAATGTCAAAACAAAATAAATGCAACAAAAAAATGGAAGGCAGTAGCCACAGTTCCCATGATTAGATGTATTCCAAGAGAATAAGAAGTCCAAGTCATAATAACAAAACTGCATAAATAACATTCTGATGGTAAGGCGTTTTACAAAAGTGATGCTCTTCTAGAGGTTGGGACATGTACTCTGACAGCTCAGAATGTGTATCTGCCCATTGGATGAGGGAAGATTTACTATGGAAAGGGGAATTTTTGCCTGAAAGTCTATGGAAGGTGCAATCCAAAAATCTGAGATACACTGGAAGCACTGAAAGGAAGTGATATAAAAAGAAGGCTATTGAGCCCAATAGTTCCTTCCAGAACAGCTCGATTATGCATAGTCAGAGTTCTAATATAGGTAGAAAGTGATCCATCTGGATTCAAGTGTCTATCAACATTAAAATAGCATCATGACCTCTACCTACTACTCAAAGTCGGTTACAAGGTGGCAGGGGTTACAATAAACTTCTGGGTAAACCTACTAAGCCTTCAACTTGAGTATATAATTCATATGATAGAGATACTTGGCCAGTGATGTGTCAACCTTATGACCCTAAAGAATCACAGGCAAATTACCAAAGGGAAAAATCCATGGTCCAGGTGGATTTATAGGAGAATTTTATCACATTAATAACACAGAACAATTAATAGCTATGCTACACAAATCATTCCCCAAAAAGGGAAAGCAAAAACCCTATCAAATTCTTTTTGAGACACATGTAGTCCAAATTCTTAAATCAAGGATGAATACAGCAAAGACAGATAAAAATAGGTCAATATCACTCCTGAATACCAATTCAAAAAATCTAAAGAAATATGACAGGGAGTAGACCATATGATTTCCATAGACACTGGTTGTCCAACACCCTAAATGCTAAGATAATGATTATCTTTTTCCCCAATAGTCACTCCTAGCCATGGCTTCCCTATTTTTGTCAAGAGCATCGCCATCCTTCTAGTTACTTTAGTGTACAACCTCAGAGGCATCCTTAACTCTTCCACATCTCTCACTCTTATATCATAAAATCAATTGGCAAGGTTTGTTTAGTTCACGTCCACAATATCTTTGGCATCCACCTAGGCAATTGGGGGTGGAGCCTGGAGTCAGAAGACTTATTTTCCTGAATTCATATCTTGCCTCAGACGTCTACTAGCTTTGTGAGCCTGGACAAGTCACTTCACTCTGCTTCAGTTTCTCTTCTATAAAATGAGCTGGAGAAGGAGATGGCAAACCACTCAATAACTTTTCCAAGCAAACCCAAATGGGATTCCAAAGAGTTGGGCCAGAATGAATGCACAATAAGGCAGATGGGTGGCTCAGTAGATAGAGCACTAGACTTGGAATTAGCAAGGCCTGACTGCTGTCTAATCAGGCAGCAGGTACCTAACTGGCTCTGTGACCCTGGGCAAGTTACTTAACATCTTTCAACTGCAGTTTCCTCATCTAAAATTGAGATTATTATGGGTTATTATGAAGATTGAATGAGTTCACATATGTAAATAGTTTTGTGAACCTTAAAGTACTGTATAAATGCTGGCAATAATTAGCTGTCCATTTCTGCATCATAGAACCATGGTCATCATGGGCTATCAGAAGATTTCCATTCTCTCTCGGCTCCACCCACACTGATGAGCCTAAAGCACAATTCTGACTTTGTCAAGACCCTACTCAAAAAGCTTTAGAGCCCCCCTATTTTCTCAAGGATCAAATGCTAACCCCTTTGGAATTTCGAATACTTTACAATCTTGCTCCAGCCTTCCTGTGGAGGTCTTTTATCCAGTGCTCTCCCCAATGGACGTTCTATTCTAGCCAAGGTGGCCTTGTAACCCAGTAAGTCTCAGTGTGTGCTCAGCCCATTTGCATGTGTGCAATGAAGTAACTGACTTTCCCATAATCAGTGATATGACAAAAGT
Organism: Gracilinanus agilis; assembly: GCF_016433145.1. Taxonomy (NCBI): domain Eukaryota; kingdom Metazoa; phylum Chordata; class Mammalia; order Didelphimorphia; family Didelphidae; genus Gracilinanus; species Gracilinanus agilis. Next base: position 25,354,998 of record NC_058136.1, on the reverse strand, counting down.
CTTGAATGTGATAAAATCTGGAAGAAGGCAGCATTAACTGAACTAACTTAACAAGGGCCTCTCCTAATGTTCATTTTAAAGCAGTAGACTTTGAGCTGGAATCGATCTAAGAAGCCATCTAGTCGAGTTCCCACTTCTTTTATAAGAGGAAACTAAAGCCCAGAAATGCTAAGTAACTTGTATATCACCCAGCTAGTAAGTATGAAAGTATGATTTGAATTCAGGTCCTAGAAGTTCAAAGTCAGTGCTAATTTCACTGACATTGCTATTTGCTACTTGATTGACTCCCTAGAGGAGGGAAATTTTACCTCCCTGGCTCTCATTTTCTTCATCTGCAAAGCAAGGTGGATTTCACTAGATGATATCTAAGGTCCTTCTGAACTCTAATCCCAGGGTCCCACATGCAATAGGATTTTGATGTAAAGTCAAAAGACATTAACAAGTTAGCATGGCAGCTTCAAGAACAGTGCATGCCAGATTAACTTCATTTCCTTTTTTGACATGACCGTGTAGGTCAGTGACTGGAAAGTCTGCCTTAGAGTTAGAAAGAACTACGTGTGAGTCTTGCCTAGGACAAATAATGATGGTGATCACTTAACCTCACAGTGTCCCAGGTAACTCTAAAACCAGAAGGATGTCAAAATGCATCAGTGGAAGAATTATCCTTAATGGGAGTTCTCCAAGGCAAGGAAGTCACAGGTACTGAATTTAAAACAAACAAAAGATACTAGCCAGGACAAGAGTTTAATCTCTAGGAATCTCTGGTTTGCTTTGATTTTCTATTTCATGGTGTTAGTGATTCCCTCCCATTGACCCTCTGGCAATGGTGGACACAAAGCTATCAGATGCGAGCATCAAAAGCTCAGGGTTAACCCATTGCCACTATAGTAAAAAGAAGCCCCCAAACATCCCCTTTTGGGAGTCCACACAGCCATCTTAGACTACAAAGAAAGGATAATACACCTTAGGGAAGCATTTACAGAAGTCAAGGAAAGGGTTTAAGAACTTTCCTGAAAAATATAGATGATTGTTTTTCAAATGTAAATGAATGAAAGACAAGTGGCTACATCTGACAGTGTACAAGGTAACTCAGGATAGCATAATGTGTCTGAGGCAAGAAAGAGTTCACTTCTGGATTCTTCAAAAACTATTTCAAGATACTGCTGATGGAAAGAAACATCTGCACACTGCATTTGGACAGACACAGAGAAAATAATGTGACTTGGGTTTGCCACATCCACCTCATGGGATCAAGGGCATTTTACCAACTGGAATGGACCTTTTAAATGGAAAAATAACCACTCAGAATGGTAGATTTTAACATGGATTCCAGGAGTCCTCAAAATGTACAGCAGAAGTAGGCAAAAACTATTGGCTATTAAGTTCTCTTTGAAAAGAATTCTAAAGCCTCCCTGGAATACAAATAATGGAACACAACCGTATAGATTGGAGTCTGGGTACTATATGGGAAAGGCTACTGGCTTTGAAGTCAGAGAAACTGGATATGAATCTTGGCCTTACCTGTTACTACCTGTGTGACCTTGGAGAAGTCACTTCCTATCTATGGACCTCAGTCTCTTGATCTCAAAAGTAATAATATTGGACCAACTGATTCCTAATTAGGGCCCCTTCTGACTCCAAATCTATGGCTTTCATACAATTCTAGATCTGAACCCAGATTCCCTAACTCTCTTTCTATTATACTTTATTATAGAGTAGGAGAGAGATACATTCCCATAAAAAAAGATCATTTAGCAAGCATTCTTAATCTCGCAATAGTGAACCGATATTTCAAGAGAAATGACTTCCTTTTCAATCCTTTATATTTTATTTTATGAATTTAAATACATTATTCTCAGAAGAGGTCCATAGGTTTCATCAGGCAACCTATCAAATAAGTCCATGACATCAAAAGGGTTTAGAGACTGTGTTCTAGGGCAACTTAATTTATGAATGGTTCTCACAAAGAAGCAATCTTTAGTGACTAGAGGACTAGCCTTAAAATGGACCTCATAGGTCAGCTAGTCAAAACTCTTCACTTTGGGGGCAGCTGGGTAGCTCAGTGGAGTGAGAGTCAGGCCTAGAGACAGGAGGTCCTAGGTTCAAACCCGGCCTCAGCCACTTCCCAGCTGTGTGACCCTGGGCAAGTCACTTGACCCCCATTGCCCACCCTTACCAATCTTCCACTTATGAGACAATACACCGAAGTACAAGGGTTTAAAAAATAAAATAAAATAAAAAACTCTTCATTTTAAGATGGGAATCTGAAGCCCAGGGAAGTGACTATCTTAAAATCCCACAGATAATAAGTAAGAGATGGTATTGGATCCCTAGTCTCAAATTCTTGTATTGAGAGATCTTTCTTCCACACTCATTTCCTTGTTCAAATGGATTTCTAATTTTTGCTTCTCCCACCATCCCCATTTGGGACACTATTTCTCTATCAAGGGCTGCCTCTGGCCTGGAAGTACTCAGGTTTGTTTTCCTTCTCTCCTGCCTGCTGATGATTTTTTTAAAAGCAGACAAAACCAAAAACATAACAATTAACTCCATGTGTTACACTTCTCAAAGAAACTTTTTGTAATTAGTACGTTAATTCCCCATGAATATGCCTAAAGTGACATTCCAAACTAGAGTTTTACCATATGCTGCTAAGGAAGAAAATAACTTACAAATTGCTTAAGAGTCTTTAGGGAAAGGAAAGAAAAGATGATTTAAAACAGCATGGTGTCTTCAGAAAATTCTGCTCCTCCCCTGTTGGAGTTGGTATCACTTAGAACCCAGTCTCCAGGCATTTGAATAAGAAAAGTCTCATACCTTGCCTTCAAAAGACGAATTTTTAACAAGTGATCATGGTCCCAAATTGATGTGCTTGTATGCCAGTCAGGGACTCTCTTGAACAGGGAGGGTGGCCATTTTCAGATCTCAGAATCTCTGAGTAGGGAGGATTAGCAGAGGCTGTTCAGTCCAACCATGAAAAAGAATTCTATCTCTGCCTCCACTTCTACCACCTCTTTCCTGGACAACATTCCCCCCCCAAAATGGTCATCCAACCTTTCTTTGAAGGCCTCCAGGTGGAGAGAGCACAGCCAACTCATTCCATTTAAGGATAGCTATAACTGGTAGGAAGTCAAAAGTCTTTGCAACTTCTACCCATTACTTCTATTTCTGTCTTCTAGGGCCCAGCAGAGTAAGTGTAATATTTCTTCCACGTGATAACATTTCATTCTGAAAGCTGTCTCCTTTCGTTCTGTCTTCAGATTTCCAAGGCCTAGCATGCTCTGAACAGGAAAAGCACTAAAGAATACTTTTTGAATTGAATGTGGTCTTATCTTAACCAGGCTAAACATCTCCAGTTCTTTCAGCATTATCAGATTCATGCAGCTCAGTTAAAGGAACTCAACAGGTTTTGATTGTAGCACAATAATAAAGAATATTAGTGTTGGATGCCAAAGCAGGAAAGGAAGAAAAGTATGAACATTAATCCTCATTCCATTTCATAGATGAGCAAACTGAGGTTCAGAAACAGGAGGTGATTTACTTAATGTAACCAAGCTATAATTTAGATCTAGTGTAATCACTAGTTCTCATGAAAATAATCAAAGTTTGCCTGGGGAAGGAAATGCCCCAGAATTCTTTTGTAAAATTCTGCTTGGGAGAACTTACAGTGTTATAAGGAAATTCAAGATAGATGGCCAATGAGAGCCAAGATGGTAGATTAGGAGCAGCCACCTGGCTGAACTCTCCTCACATTTCACACTAAACAACTCTAAAATAACATCTCAAATCAAGCAGCAGAGCTAACAAAAGGCCTAATGAGGCATCTTTTCCAGTCAAAAAAATGTTAGGAGGTCATTAGGAGAATTCCAGGACACCAAGGCCTGTCCTGAGCCCACACACCAAGAGGAAGCAACAATTGCCACAGCAATAGGAGTAGCAATAGTTTAGGGACTTCTCAGTCCAGAGATGATAAGGGGGTCAGATAACAGTTCAAAAAGAGATCATAGGGACCTGTTCCTGGGCAGGGGTACAGATGGAACTAATCATCAACTCTATTGCCCATACACAGTTCTGGGTAGAGAAGAGCACTGGGGATCAGACACGGGGGGGGGGGGGGGAGGGGGAAATGGGCGCTGGTCACATTTCCAAAGCAAAGAGGATTGTTAGTGCTTTAGACTATAGGGGACCAGGGGCCCTTCATGGGTTAAAACCAGAAAACAGACCAGGAGAGAAGTGATTATTACATCTCTTCCCATATCACACCAACTAGGAAGCACCAAAAAATTTGCAGATCCCACGGAATTATTTCTGAAAATAGTAGCACAAAAAAGCCTGATACTAGGGGTAATTTCTTCCCTCCCCTGGCTAAATAGGGCCCAACTTTAACAGAAACTTCAAAGTCAAGAAATGTGCTAAAAAAATGAATAAGCAACAACAAAAAAAAATAATTTGACCATAAAATGTTCCTCCACTGGCAGGATGAATAAGACATGAACTCAGAAGAAAACAATGAGAAAATAGCTACCAAAAAAGCCTCAAAGAAAAAACATTAATTGGACTCAAACCCAACAAGAATTTCTCAGAGTTAAAAAAAGATAAGAGTGGTAGATGAAAAATTAGGGCAAGAAATTTGAATAAAGTAAGAAAATTACAAAAAGAGAATCAACAGCTTGGTAAAAGAGGCAAAAAATACTGAGGAAAATAACATCTTAAAAAACAAAATTGGCCAAAAGGAAAAAGAGGCAAAAAGTACACTGAAGAAAATAATTTCTTAAGAATCAGAATCAAGCAGCAGAGGAAACAAAAGGCCAGATTGAGGCATTTTTTTCCAGTCAAAGAAAACTTAGGTCATCAAAAGAACTCCATGACACTAAGGCCTGTCCTGAGCCCACACACCAAGAAGAAGCAACAATGGCCACAGCACTAGGAGCAGGAATAGCTGCTATGGAAGTTACTGACTCTGACACACCAAAAAACAATAAAGTAAAATTTTTTAAAAAATGAAAAAAAAGAAAAAGTGAAATATCTCAATGGAAAAACAGCTGACTTGTAAAATATATCAAGGAGAGATAATTTTAAAAGTATTGAACTGCCTGAAAGCCATGATAAAAAAGCCTAGAAATCGGGAGCAGCTGGGTAGCTCAGTGGATTGAGAGCCAGTCCTAGAGACAGGAGGTCCTAGGTTCAAATCTGTCCTCAGACACTTCCCAGCCATGTGACCCTGGGCACTTGACCTTGCCTACCTTTACCACTCTTCTTCCTTGGAGCCAATACACAGTATTGACTCCAAGATGGAAGGTAAGGGTTTAAAAAAAAGCCTAGAAATCATATTTCAAAAAATTATCACGGAAAACTATCTTGATATTTTAGTTCCAGAAGGTAAAATAGAAATAGAAAGACTCTCCCAATTGCCTCCTGAAAAAGATCCCCAAATGAAACTCCAAGGAATATTATAGCCAAATTCTAGGGCTCCCTGGATAAAAAAAAAAAAACAAAAAACTACAATCTAACAGAAAGAAACCATTCGAATAGAATTGGGGTACATGTCCTCAGCAAGATAGTATATGATAAACCCAAAGATCCCAGCTTTTTGGGACAAGAACCAACTGTTTGACAAAAACTGCTGGGAAAATTGGAAAACAGTATGGGAGAGATTAGGTTTATATCACTATCTCACATCCTATACCAAGATAAATTCAAAATGGGTAAATGACTTAAATATAAAGAGTGAAATCCTAAATAAATTAGGTGAACATAGAATAGCATACCTGTCAGATCTATGGGAAAGGAAAGAATTTAAGACCAAGCAAGAGATAGAAAACATAAAATGTAAAATGAATAATTTTGATTATTTTAAATTAGAAAGGATTTGTAAAAAAACCAATGCAACCAAAATTAGAAGGGAAGAAACACATTGGGAAAAATCTTTATAATAAAAGGTCTAATTTCTCAAATTTATATGGAGATAAATCAATTTTACAAAAAAACCAAGCCATTCCCCAATTGATAAATGGGCAAGGGACATGAATAGGCAGTTTTCAGATAAAGAAATCAAAACTAACAATGAGCACATAAAAAGTGTTTTAAATCTCTCATAATTAGAGAAATGCAAATCAAAACAACTCTAAGTTAGCACCTCAAACCTAACAGACTGGTTAATATGATAGCAAAGGAAAGTAATAAATGTTGGAGGGGATATAGCAAAATTGGGCACTAATGCATTGCTGGCAGAGTTGTGAATTGATCCAACCATTCTTGAAGGCAATTTGGAACTATGCCCAAAGGACTTTAAAAGAATGGTTGCCCTTTGACCCAGCCATACCACTGCTGGGTTTGTACCCCAAAGAGATAATAAGGAAAAATACGTGTTCAAAAATATTTATAGCCACGCTCTTTGTGGTGGCAAAAAATTGGAAAATAAGTGAACTGGAATGACCTCCAGGAGTTGATACAGAACAAAAGGAACAGAACCAGGAGAATGTTGTACACAGAGATCGATACGCTGTGGTACAATAGAATGTAATAGACTTCTGTACTAGCAGCAATGAAATTATCCAGGACGATTTTGAGGGACATATGAGAAAGAACACTATCCACATCCAGAGAAAGAACTGTGGGAGTAGAAATATAGAAGAAAAACATTTGCTTGATCACATGGTTTGATGGAGATATGATTGGGGATGTAGACTATAAATGATCACTCTATTGCAAATATTAATAATATGGAAATGAGTCTTGATCAATGATACATGTAAAACCCAGTGGAATTGCTCATCAGCTACAGTAGGGGGAAGGAAGAGAGGAGGGAAAGAACATGAATCATGTGACCATGGAAATATATTATTAATTAATTAATTAATTAGAATTTTAAAAAAAGAAGGAAATCATTGGAATACCACTGAACTACAGTCAGGACCACAGAAGATCTAAGAGCTTACACATTAAAGGAATCTAGGACTTGGAATATGATATTCTGGAAGGCAAAATGAGCTAAGATTACAATTCAGAATAATTTACTCAACAAAACTGAGTATAATCCCTTTGGGGCAAAATGCCCAGAGTCATGCAGCTAGTAAGTGTTTGAGGTCGGATTTGAACTCAGGAAAATGAGTTTTCCTCACTCCAGTATTGGTACTCTAACCACTGTACCACCCCATTGTCTTAATCTCTCCCTATATACAACTTTATTCCATACTGCCAACAAAAATCCCAGTGTCCCTAATATTTTTTAAAGCCTTCACTTTGTCTTATCATCCCTTTAAGCTGTTATACTATATCCCTACCACTTTTTCACAGTTAAATTCCTTGAAAAAGTTGCCTACATTTGTTGTCTTCACTTCCTTTTCTGTCACTTCTCAGACCCTTCCTTACTATCTAGTTTACAGCTTTGTCACTCAGCTGACACTTTTCTTTCCAAATGTACCATTGATTCCTTAATTGCCATATCTCATGACCTTTTCTCCGATTTTTGGTTCTCACTCTTCTTGACCTCTATGAAATTGGCTCTTAACCACATCTGCCTCCTGAGTTTTCTTTCCTCTCTGCATTTTCATGACATTGCTTGTTCTCCTTTCTGTGTGGACACAGTCTCCTTTGCTATACCATCATCATAATACCCTCAAGGACTCTGCCCTGGGCCTTCTTCTCTCTGCATAATCCCTCTTTTTTAAACATCATCAGCTCTCATGCATTTAACTTATCATCTTTATGCAGATGATTCCTATACCTATATATCTAGCCCTAAAATCTCTCCTGAGCATTAGCCACATAACTCCAACTGCTTAGTGAACATTTCAAACTAAAAATCCTATAGTCAGTGAGTCTAACTGCTTCATGAATATATCGAACTAGATACTGTAAGGGTTAAAAATGGTTTGACTAAATTTATGAGTTATAAAAGGTTGTTGTGGTCACTGTTTATAAAATTTAAAGTTAAACTATGAGTCAGTAGGCTGTTTAGTTGCTTTATTTACAGCAAGATAGAGATATTAAAGTGGGAAATATAGGAAGGAGATAGAAAGTATCCCCTAGTTAAAAATATCTTAAGTCCTAATCCTAGTGTCTCCAGACTGTGAATGCAAATCCCACCAGTTCACAAGAATGTCTCCACTCAGGCATTCCAACAACCAAAAACTGATGGTGAAGAGGCTGAGCCTCAAAGGGCAGTCTCTCACACCAAGGAGTCAATTATCTCACCTAAGTAAGCATCCCTGTTTAGCCTTAGTCTCCAAAGCAGGAAGTCGAATGTTCACCAGAATCCAAAGTCCAGATCAGGAAGCCGAAATCCAAAGATCCACAAGATGCTGAAAACTGCTGAGAACCTTCAGTGCACGTGAGGCCAAGACCACCAAGAATCCCACCATAGCTTAAATCCTAGTGCAATGATGGGCAAACTTTTGAGCTTGGTATGTCAAAATTCGCCAAAAAAACGAGCATCACTCGGGCAGTGCGTCCCTTTGAGAAAAAAACCCAATAAGTTCACGATATTTATAGTTTAAATAACAAAAATGTATAATTGTAATATATAATTGTATTTAATAAACCAAAATAGGTAAATTAATATAGGTAGAATTGCCATCTATAGTGCACAGAGTGTCTATACTACACTACAGCAAATGTTTCATCTTTGGCATGCTGCCCCATGCTTCTCTGTATACGTGTCATCAAAAATGGCTACGCGTGCCATAGGTTTGCCATCACAGCTCTAGAGGCTAAGAGCTATCAAGAATGAAGAACCAAATCTCTCTCAGGCTCCCACTTATATACATTTTTCTCCGCCCAGCAGCTCTCCTCATCACATCTCAGGAATCAATCAGCCTTTCAATTTTCCTAGCACTGTTGGGGGGGGGTGCAGGGGGGACAGTGCTTATGGCCTTCTAGGGCATGAACTTTCTTTGTTAGTGACTTACTAAGTGTTAAGTCAGGGTACTTTAAGTTCTTGATTGATTAACTTAAAATAGACAAAAGGAATACAATTCTCTTTCACAATACCCTATAGATATCTCAAACTTATCATATCTTAAATAGAAATCCTACCCTCTCTGACTTATTTCTAACTTCCCTATTCCTATTAAAGACCATCCTTATCATTTGGGATTGCAATCTGGGAGTTATCCTGGACTATTCATTCATTTGCCAAATCTTGTCCATTTTCTCTCCTAAAATTTCTTACATCCATCCATCCTATATGTTCCAGTTAGACAATCAATAAATATGTATTGTGTCCAAATGTGCCAAGTACCATGCTAAGTAATGGAGATTCAAATGAAGGCAAAAATGAAGGCAAAAGCTGGACCTTACTGTCAAGAAGGTCACAATCTAATGGGGGAGACCACATGCAAACAACTATGTACATATAAGCTATGTGCAGGATAACTCCATTTAGGTACCTTGTTACCTCTTTCCTTCTAATTTGTCTCCCTGAATCCAGGCTCTCCCTTCTAAAATCAAACCACCTTCAACTGGGCTATCAAAATTAAATTATTCCTAAAGCACAAGTCTGGTTATGTTGCTCTTTTCTTTACAAAGCTTGAGTATCTCTCTATTACTAAACCCTAATTTAAAAAAAAATTCACTCTTCTGCAAGAACCCCTTCAGATACTGCTTTAGGATATTGGCCATTTTTCTGTTTCTAACCTGGCTTTGGGATGCCTTAGATTAGTGGTTCCCAAATTTTTTTGGCCTCCAGCCCCCTTTCCAGAAAAAAAATATTACTTAGCCCCCTGGAAATTAATTTTTTTTTAATTTTAGTAGCAATTAATAGGAAAGATAAATGCACCTGTGGCCATCACCTCACCTCTGGATTGCTGCAGCACCCACCAGGGGGCAGTAGCACCCACCTTGGGAATCACTGCCTTAGATGAAAGTCAAACTCTCCTAGAAATTTTCTTGGGGTGAGGCAGAATATATCTGTGCTCTTTTAGCATGCTATTCAAGTATACAACAAAATTCTCAACTTTCAAACTTTTAAGTGACTTTCAATGAATCATTTTTAATTAGCAACTAATATCTATTTCAGGAATCATGTCAATCACCACCAGAATGATATTAGGGAGGAGGGAGGAAAAAGAAAAGAATTGGGGCTCATTTTAAATAAATGCCTTTGTAGAGTGTACTAGAACTCCATACTTTTTCATTCTTGGAACACATTGATGGCAGTCGAGAAAAAAAGGGGAGAAGGGAACTAGTTGTCAAGAGATCATTAAACTGTGGTAAACATTTCCAGATTCTCTCCAGTCCTATCCATTATCTCCTCCAGTTGTCTGTCTGCACCGTTTGTTTTCCTTTCATGCTAATGGGAGTCAAGTATGGTGTCTTTGGGTCACGTCATCGCCTTATAGGGATTCAACATTCTGAACCAAAGACAATTTAAGATGATGAAATTAAAAGGAGGAGAAATCCAGAACTAATTTGTAGAGGAAAATCATTTATACAAATTTATAGTCTAGTAAGAAATTATAGGGTGATTTTTTCCATGTTAAAGTCTTGAATACCATAATTTTCTTCAAATTAAAATTTTAAAACAGATTATAGACTCTGACAAATGAGAATTCACAAAGCAAAACAGCGTAAAAACCTCAACTTTTTTTTTAAGCTTCCATAATCTAGAAAAGCAGCTATTTTCATGGCTCCTAGATAAGGAAGAATGAAAGTTTTTAAGAATGCTATCTTTTAAGCCAATGAGTTTAACCTTAAGACAATGTAAATGTGAATACAGCATCATTTTTGAAAATGAATAAGAAAAATATGTGTTTTTACAATAACTTTTTTTACAATAACTAATTAAATAAATAAATGATACGCTTACAATAACTCATAGCACACATACATATATATAGTACATGTGTTTATTGCTTAGTTGTTTTCTATAATGTCTGACTTTTCATGACCCTTTTGGGGTTTTCTTGGCAAAGACACTGAAGTGGTTTGCCATTTCCAGCTCCAGCTCATTTTACACATGAGGAAACTGAGGCAAACGGGGTGAAGTGACTTGTCCAGGTTCACACAGTTATTAAGTATCTGAGGCCAGAATTAAACTCAGGAAGATGAGTCTTCCTGACTTCAGTCCTGTCATTCTATCCATTGTACCACCTAGTACATACTCTCCCTGTCCTTCTCCCTCTCTCTCTCTCTCCCTTTCTCTCCCTTACTCACTCACTCTCTCTCTCTCTCTCTCTATATATATATATATAT
>NC_058136.1:25284904-25343422 GCF_016433145.1 Gracilinanus agilis | reverse complement strand
ATAGATATAGATATAGATATAGATATAGATATAGATAGACAGATAGATAGATATGAAGATCACAACCCAGCCAAACATAATTTTAGAAAATTGCCCAAGTTTCAGAGTCAGTGACCTCCTTAGAACTCCCTAGAATCAAATAGCTAACAAATGTCAGAGGTGGGATTCAAGGATTCAAGCTCATATATTCCTGATTCACTTTCTTTCTCCTTCCCCTTCTTATACATAACTCTATGTGTATATTCATGTAGTCACACATGTCTGATTATGAATGGATTACGAAGGGATATAAAACACTGGTCTTGGAGTCAGGCTTGAATAACTAGGTTCACATTTAATCTGTGATACTTTCTAGCTACAAGACCCTGGACAGGTCACTTAATCTTTAGGTGTATCAGGCAACATTATAGGAATTATCTATTAAGTCGAAGATAGTTTGTAGTCTTGGTTGGTGAAGGGTTTTCCCACACTGGGAATTCCATCTGCTGATGAAATAACAGATGCTTTATGTGTGTAAATATTTGAGTGTGTTCTGTAAATAATATATATCCTTCTTTATCTGGGAACATCTCTACAGATTCACATAGGTATATCTCAAAGGAATTCACTACTTTGTTAACAGGGGCAATAAATGATACTGCTCTGGTAGGCTTCTCATGATTCTTAAGGGGAATTTTGCATGCATTATTTCACATCTCATTATCAGCCACAGCAAAAGTTGAGTTACGGAAATGTTTTGAGCATGGCTTGTTCTCCAACAGAAAATATCATTATTATTTTATGATTGTACCAAGTAACTCAACCAAGAAGACGCCAAAGTTGAGTAAATTATGGCTGCTGAGATCTCCTATGACAGTTTAATTCCAATGGGGGAAAAGATGTAATCAAAGGACATTCAACTGGTGAGCGTGAGGCAATCCCCCTCTCATTGCTAAAGGATGGTTCTAAGATTATTCAGGCCATCCAGCTGAACATGTGAGTCACTGCATATTCTTGGGACTTCTGTCACCAGCTAAGGGCAGTGATCTGAAGTGTGATACACATATGCATAGATGTTTATGGAATAACCACCATCTGACAGCAACCTAGGGGCTGTTTGGGGACATGATATGTCTTAGGGGTACTAATAAAGCTAACGGAGGACTCGGATTTCATTTTTAATTGACATACTTTTGGGTGAAGGAGACGTGGGAGCTTTTGTCATTGTCTCAGCCCTATAATTTTCCATTTTCTTTTAGCTAGGTGGCTCAAAGGAGGGCTAGTCAGGAAGACCTGAGTTGAAAAATCAACCCTGGACACTTAATGGCTCTGTGCCTGCAGGCAAAGTCACTAAACCTCTGTTTGCCTCCCTTTCCTAAACTATAAAATGGAGATAATGATATCACATACTTCCCAGGATTATTGTGAGGACCCAATGAGAGGCTTAGCCCAGTGCCTGGCACATAGTAGATGCTACATAAATGTTAACTATTAGTTATTATTTTTTCCTCTATCAGAGGAAGAAACCTCTAAGTTTATAAAACAAGCAAAAGCATCAATTCCAAGGAAGAGTAGAGCAAGAGAGAATCTGACAATAATTTGTTTCCCTTGTTGGATTAATCAAATTTCTCAAAACCATTTATTTATGTAGATAAAACCAAAAATAAGATCAAAAGAGTTGATCCAGCAGCCCCATGTGTGACTATTTATATGCATGAGTTATATAGTGCTTTTTATTTTTTTGCCGGGTTGGGTAGGGGGTAGAGTTGGGGAGAGGTTTGGAAAGTATGCAAAGTACTGGACGGTCCCAAAACTGCATGGTTATTTTAAATTTTCTGAGCAGATGACCTCTGAATTGTAATTGGGACTCTTACTGTGGTGACCCAGATCAAAACAGAATAAGACTGTTGCCCTGGCTTGTCCTGGATCCGTCAGTCAACGAAAATTTATTAAGTTCCTCCTACTATGTGTCAGGCATTGTGCTAAGCACTGGAGAAACAAAGAGAGGCAAAAGACAGTCCCTGCCCTGAAGGAGCTCATGGTCTAATTGGGGAAACAACATGCAAATGATTATACACAAACAGGATAAAATGGAAGTAGAGGGAAAGCACTAGAATTAGGAGAGATTAGGAAAAAAGCTTCCTATAGATGGCAGGATTTTATCTGGGACCTGAAGGAAGCTAGGAAAACCAGGTGGCAGAGCCGAGGAAAGGAGAAAGTTTAGTCATGTGAAATAGCCAGTGAAAAAGTGGAATGATTACAAATTATGACAAGATAAGGAAATTTCAGAGTTCGGGAACACGGAAGTGGCACTTTTATGGGTGATGACAAGATGAATGGTATGACCATTTCTGTGTGCGCCTGATGTGGCGCAGAGTAGGTCATAAGAAATGAGTAAACTGTAGAATTGGGAGGAAAGACTGAGTCAAATACTGAAGTCACTGAGGAAAAAAGGAGAATGTTTTTGAGGTTAGCAGGCAACACTTAGCAGAATTTGGATTCGATGGTAGATAAGCAGTGAGTGAAACTCAAAGCAGAGTTTACTTTGTTACTGAGTGATGGTAGAAGAGGGAGAGCTTAGAAGTAGCATGGCGAACAAGAATTATTCCAATGCCCCCGGCCCTCCTAACATGCATATCTCAGGGAAAAGGAGTACAAGGACAAATGACATCTTCTGAGCCTTACTAAAAGGTGGCTGATTTTGAGACGTTATGTCTTACTTACTACTTACTGTGATACCAGGTGAAGGAAAGAGAAGCAGAGAAGAAGATGGCTTACAAAGAGATGGGTTTTTGTTTAGCATTTCCTTTCTTCCAAGTCCCAGGGTTAGGGTTTAAGAGTCTAAATTGCATTGAAATGTCAGAAATGGAGGACTGGTTTAAGTTAATTAGGCTTTAGTTTCTCTAAAATAAATATTAGTCCAATAATGCTTTCATAGATCTGTGATTTCATACTCTAGGTAATTTCTCTCTACTGATATAAATGACATCCTGTCTGCCTTTTCAGCCTGTGACGGTGAGCCTTTTAGAGACCAAGTGCCCAAACTGCAATCTTCACACTGCCACATGTGAGTCCCCTGTGTTACCCCAGACAGGGGAGGGAGGAAGCCTCCTGGGCTGCTGGGCAGAGGTCATGTGAGAAATGTGGAGAAGGGGAGGGTAACAGCCCCCTCCAGCATGTATGCCATAAGTTTGCCAACACGGGCCTATGTAATTCATGTCCATAGTTTTCAATAAATGTTTATTTATACTGTATCCATATAACAGGAGAGAGGTCTTCTTTAAGGGTACCAGTGCAGCACTGAGGCTGTCTCTCACTCTCAGAGCATCTAGACCATTGATGGGCCAACTTTTTAAAGAGGGGCCAAAGGAAAGGAAATGCTCATCTGTCAGTCTGTTTCTAAGGCAACTCTTTCCAGGTTTCATTGTATTGTATCCTACTCATTGTATCCATCAGATTAGGAATAATGTCCCTCATCCGAATAGAACATTTCAGGGGGTCACATCTGGCCCATAGGCTGTAGTTTGCCCATCACTGCTCTAGATGGTACAATAAATAAAGCACTGGGCTGGGCTACTCACCAAGTATGTGAACATGTGCAAGTCACTTCACCTCTGCCTCAGTTTCCTCAACTATGAAAGGGGGACAATAATACTATCTATCTCTTAGGGTGGTTGTAAGGATTAAATGAGGCATTATTTGTGGAAGAGCATAGAGTGCTGCCTTGCACATAGTAGGTGTTGTAGAAATGCTTATTCTCTTCCTTTATAACATAACTAGCCTATCGTTTTCCTGTTCTCCATAATATCCTCTACATTATTTCTCACACCTAGAATCACAGAATTTGAGAGCTGGAAAGGATTTCAGCAGCCAATTAGTTCATGCTATATCTCAAAGGAATCCCAACTTGACAAATATGCTTGACAAATGTTCAGGCAACCTGTGTGAAGACCTCCAAGGAGATGGAGCCTGCCATCCAAGCCATCTTTGCCAGCACACTCATACACCATACAGCTTGTACCTTTGGGTTACTCATCATTTGGATTCATCAGAGATCCTGGGCTGTAGAGCATTAACCAAAAAAGGGAATAAAATAAGATAAAGGGAAAAGAGAATGTCAATCAATGGCAGCAAGAAGTAGGGGACTGGCAAGGGATAGGGGCCACTGAGAGTACTCCCCCATCAGCTTTTTAGGCTGTTTTTTAGCTTGTTTAAGGCTCTAAAGAAAAAAATTTTCCCCAAAGCACCAGCCATGTGACTCATTGGAAAGAGTGTTATATTTGGAATATTGTGGCTTAGTCTAGCAAGTTTCAGTTGGTTTTATTGTTCCTTGAAAAAAATGCAAGAAGTGCTCATGAGCCATAAAATCCAATTAGAACTAATAAGTGAAGTTTAAAAACATATAATAGAGAAATAAAAAAGATAAAAACACAACTCTCCTTCTGTGGTCACTGATTCAGGAACTAAAGGAAGTGACCTTCAGGCAGCTAGAGCACAGGAAAAGATTTTTTTTAAACCCTCACCTTCTGTCTTAGAATCAACACTGTGTATTGGTTCCAAGGCAGAAGAGTAGGGAGGGCTAGGCAATGGGGGCCAACTGACTTGCCCAGGGTCACACAGCTAGCTAGTGTCTGAGGTCAAATTTTAACCCAGAACTTTCTGTCTCTGGACCAGGTTCTCAATCCACTGAGCCACCCAGCTGTCTCCCAGGAAAAGATTTCTGAGTACCTTAGCAGACCAACCACCAGGTATACCAAGCTAAGAGAGGGGCTGAGCCTAGCAGCTGGATGGAGGACCAGATGTGGCCCCAACAGATGAAATAAAATATAGAATCAGGGACTTGGTACCCAGGGCAAGACATTGTCCCTCTCTAGGCCTCAGCTTCCTCATGTAGAAGAAGAGGGGATTGCTCTAAATGGCTTATGCCACCCTTTCTAAATCTACTGAGCTTACCCAATCAATCAATAGGCATTTATTAGTGGCATTAGTGATGAATAAAACCAAGTGATTTCTAGTCACCTTCCCCAGTTATTCCTCCAGCCCACTGCCTTGTTCAACCTAGGGACTATTTGTCATCGTCATTAGTGTTATTTGTGTCTTTGAAAAGGATGGGAAATGCTTGCTTCCAGTAATACCAATCCTCTCACTATAAGGAAGTAACTAAAGATCAGTTAGTTAGATGATACAGCTATTTAAAGAGGTGTGGATTCCTAGAAGAGGGGAAAAATGCGGAGGAAGCAGTGGGGACACTTGTTACTAAGGGTTGCTAAAATATGGTAAACACATCAGCTTTCTAAGTAGCACCTGAGACAACTGGCATTGATCCCTTCTAGGGCATTTTCTAATACTTTCCCTTCTTTCACTTCTTTCTCTCTGTCGTCTCTCTCTCCCTCCTACTCCCTCCCTTCCTCTCTCTGTCTCTGTCTGTCTTGCCCTCTCCCTCCCTCTTCCTTTCTTTTCTTTCTCTCTCTCTCTCTCTCTCTCTCTCCCTCCCTCCCTCCCTCCCTCCATCCTGTCTCCTTTTATCTTTCCCTCCACTCTCTCCCTCCTCCTGGCCCCTTCCTTGCCAACCCCTCAATTCCACAGAGCATGAGGCATGCATTTTGGACCTATGCAGAGCAGGAAGGGAGCCTGGGTGTGCAGCAGGTTACTGGGCCTCTCACTTTACAGCTTGAAAAATATTCAGCCTGAGAATTGGCCTGAAGCCTCTAGACGGTGGTTTTGCATAATCCTGCCTGCTTAACTACAAGGGGTTTTTTGCCCCCCCCCCAGTTCATCTGCATATTCCTGCCTAATTCTGACACTCCAACTAGATTCCTGTCCAATTAGCTGATGATGATCAAGCCTAGAATACTCCTGAGGTCCCACACGTGCTCAGGCTGCCTTTTGGATTAATCATAACTCTCTGCTTGAAGAGGGAGCTATAAAACTCTGAGAGTGGGCCTACCCAACATTCCTGAGTCCTTCCAACTGATGTCTGCGTGGCACAGTCGGGGAGCCAGACACTTCTAACTCGCAGCACACTGCACAGTTGGGTAAACAGATTATAACCCAAAGTCAAAGCTATATGCGTAAATTAAATGAAATTGATTTTCTAAGATTCATTGAATGCCTCCTGTGTGCAAGGCATTGTCTGAGAAGACACAGATTAGGCGTAAACAGGAACAGCCGAAGAGTAGATGCGGGCTGCCCTTGGAGCAAGAAGCCTGGCTTCCAAGCCTGCCCTGGGCATTTACCAGCTTGTGTGGCCATAGGTAAGTCACAGTAAGACTGAGTCTGTTCCCTCATTTGCAAAATAAACATATTATTGCTACTCATCTCACTGTGTTGTTATAAAAGGCAGTATTTGAAAGCCTCAAAAGGCTATAGAAATGGGGCTATTATTCTGAGAAATATGTGCATGCACACCAGGCAGCCAGCCCTCCTGTTTCTCCTCACTCTGTTGCTGGCTTGCCAAAAGGTGGGTTCCATATAAATACACATGAGAGGCATCATGGCAAGCTTGATAAGAGTGCTGGGTTCAGATCCTCCCAGTCGCACTTAGGAGCTGTGTGGCTATGGGCAAGCCACTAAGCCTATGAGTCTTAGGGATCTCTCTAAGACTCTGGTTATATTAAAAAAAGCTCTTCTGTAATTGTGGAGGGAATTCTCCCCCAAAGATCAAAGGGCTCTAATAAAGAGATACATAAGTATCTAGAGAGGAAGCCAGATAGATAGAAATATCTAGATATGGCCATATGTATTAGGGTTTTGACAATTCTGCGGTTTGGAATATAGGCATAGTCTGAATTTCACTTCTCAGTAATAGCAATAGCAGGTCCAGTCATCAGCTTCCTCAGAATGCTCTCACTGCTATAGGGTAGAGATAGGGGCAGTTTTAGTCAATGTTGCTGAAAAATGACTCTAGACATTCCCCAAGTTCCATTCCAATGACAACAGGATGTTGACTCTAAACCAGTGTTGGAGAACCTATGGCACATGTGCTGGTGGGGGGCTGCTCCCTTTCTCTTCTCCACGTGGGCCTGAGGACATTTCTCTCATCACCCACCTCTCTGCCCAACAGCCCAGTGAGAGCACTTCCTCCCTCCCCTGTATGGGGTAAGGGGAGGGGGCTCACATGAAACATGAGGGTTACAGTTTGGGCACTCAGTATCTAAAAGGTTCGCTGTCACTGCTCTACACCCTTCTAGCCAGGTGCTAGCTATTGATACAACTGACCCCTGAGACCTTTCCCCATTGCAGAATGATAACTGATGGCCTGGTGGTGTTGGTGGTTGATGTCCAACACACCCAACATTCTTTCCTACACACTATGGGAAGAACCTTTATAAAAACGGACTCATCTCTTGCTCAGCTTTCTACTGTGAAGCTACACATATGAGGCCTGCTAAAAGTTGAGAGGATAGAAGACTAGGCAAGCATAACAAATCACAATGGAGAGAATGGAGCAGAGGAGTCTTTGATGCCTCCATTTCTCCAAATGGCCTCCCCATTAACAAGAGGGGGTAGGGTGGTGAAAGACCCATAACTACCAGCTACCAGAGAACGTGGAGAGTCAGTTGAAGACAAGGTGAGAGTGTCTCTTGTAAACATGGTCAAGAATTCCTAAGATTTCAAAAAAGCAGAAAGGACTACCTCATCAGATAGTCTCACTGAGTAGCCTTCATTCAGGGAAAGCCAAGTGACCACTTGTTGGGGATACAGTTGAGGGAATTCTTATGTCGGTTTGAGCTGTCCTACAGACTGGCAGTCCAAAAATAAAATTATAAAAAAACTATCAGGTCCAATTCTGCCATTTAGAGGATGAGGAAACTAAGGCTCAGAGATATAAAGAAAATTCACAGAATCGCTGGAGGTCAAAGTTAGCAGGGACTTCAAAGGCCATATAAAGCAATAAAAAAAATGGCAATGACAATAGCACACATGCCATTTTAAGGTATTATCTCATTTGAGCCTCATGAAGCTCTAGGAGACATGCACTATTATCCTCATTTTACATGTGAGGAAACCCAGACCGAGAAGTTAAGTGACTTGCCCATGGCTGCACAACTATTAAGCGTCCAATCCCGGACAAGATAGCATTTTGTGATTATACTTTGGGACCCTTTGGGGCTTGTGCTCCATTGGCAGAGGCTTCTGGAACTAGGGTCACCTCCCCACCACTATGAGGCATCAGGAGAAAATCTTTTAAAATCTGGGCCAGAGGAGGGATTGCTGTCCAAAGATGGCAGAAGTTCAGAAACACTCCTCCTCCTCCTTCAGCTGGCCTCAGGAGTGGATTGTTTTTGGCTGCAGGAACTCTCAAAGACCTCCCAAGTAATGAAAGACTTGAGGTACACATCCTTTGAAGCATTGCCCACTCTGAAGTATTTAGGTAGGACTTCTTTCTCTATGGAAATTTCTTATGTTGAATTCAGGGGTACTGTCCTATGTTTAGCTTCCCATAAGCACCTCTCTCTTTGCTGCAGCTACAAAGAACTTTTCCCAGGACTGTACATCAATTTATTTAGCTTTTTGCCATGCTAGCAATACACTTTCCTTGAAAGAGCTTCATCAGCCAACCCATTCCCTTATTTGCCTTCAAAACATGAAAGTAACTTCCTCCAGGAAGTCTGCCATGCCTTGCTTGATTTCCCTCAAGGACAAAAACACCAAGCCTGGCATTTATAATCCACCTCAGGATCTTTCCAGCCTGTTTGAGCATTACTTCTTCTCATTCACTTCTGATTTCAGCCAAATTTGTACCCACCTCCTTGTCTTTGCATAGATAGCCTCAGAGCCTGTTAGAGTAAGATTCTTGATATGCTCTCTATTCCACAAGTCAGCCTTTTGGAATCCCCAACTCCCTTCAAGCACTGCCTCTTGCATGACTGATACTTACTAATACTTTCTCCTAATTTCCCTGGCCCTGAAATGCTTTTTATGAATGAAATGAAATGAAATTTATACTTAATAAACAATTCTTTTTTTTAAACCGTCACCTTCCATCTTGGAGTCAATATTATGTATCGGCTCCAAGGCAGAAGAGTGGTAAGGGCTAGGCAATGGGGGTCAAGCGACTTGCCCAGGGTCACACAGCTGGTAAGTGTCTGAGGCCAGATTGGAACCCAGGACCTCCCGTCTCTAGGCCTGGCTCTCAATCCACTGAGCTACCCAGCTGCCCCCTTAATAAACACTTCTTGACTGTGAATATGGAAACCATCCTACACTGCCTTACTTTAGTGGAAGACCCTTAAAGGTTAACATGTTTGCATGTATTGTAAATAATGACAAATACCTTTAAAGCACATTGCAAGGGGGCAGCTGGGTGGCTCAGTGGATAGAACGTCAGGCCTGGAGACGAGAGGTCCTGGGTTCAAATCTGACCTCAGCTACTTCCTACCTGTGTGACCCCAGGCAAGCCACTTAACCCGTTACCTCACCTTTACTGCTCTTTGCCTTGGAACCAAATCTTAGCATTGATTCTAAGAAAGGAGGTACGGCTCTAAGAAAAGCACACTGTAATCATACACATCTTCTACCTAAAGAACTCTGTTGCTAAATGCTAACATTGGACTAGGTGTTTATTGGATGCCTCTTTTTTCTCCTCTCTGCCTTGATCCCTTGTGAAGGGCAGGGCATGGCGAGAGACCTAGGAACAGCACCTTCAGTGTGGCAGTTGGGTGGCCGTCTCTGGGCTCTTATGTAAGCAAAGGCAGTACTGCGCATAATTATGAAAATCGATATGCCGCCAAATCAATGTACACCTGGACCTGACCACGCTGAGAATTAGAGAAAATTGTACTCTTTCCCCTTCACCTTAATTTACCGCAGAAAATAATTATAAGCTCTGGAAGAAACAATAAAATGGCTGTATACAACTCTGTAAATTGAACGGACCTTGGCTCAATATTATTAGGAATGATTTAGTGAAAGCCTCGCTCCAGAAAGGGAGCCGGTCAGTAATCAACGGCTAGCACAAATATAAAGGAAATTCTTGCAAACTGGTTGCTAGAAACTGAGCAAGTAAATAAATGAGAACATTTTACCAGGCACCGGGAAAAAAGGAAGGCCTGCCCATGAGGAGACCCTACGAAAATAAAGCAAGAGAGGCAAAGGGAATCAAGCACTCTGGCTTCCTCTCTGGCATCGGGTTTCCCCATGTGTAAAACAGGTTAAGGTGGCATGTGAAAGTGCTTGGAAATTGAATAATAATATTTATTTAGCTCTACCTATGTGCCAGGTACTGTGCAGAGTATTTTCCAATTATTATCTCGTTTGATCCTTGCAACAACCCTGGGAAGTAGATGCTTTTGCTATTCCCATTTTAGAGAGGAGGAAGCCGAGGCAAACAGGCATGAAGGGACTTGCCCAGGGTGACATAGCTAGAAATTGTATGAGACCTCATTTGAATTCAGGTCTTTCTGACTCCAGGCCCAGTGCTCTCTGTGCTGCCAAATAAGTTGCCTGGGAGCTTTGCTTTCAAACAGATTGCAGATTCTGAGGAGGAAGGGACCTCAGAGGCCATCTGTTCCAACCTGTATTAGAACAAGAATCCCTCTACAATAGACTTAACAAGTGGCCCTCCAGCTCTGACTGGAAGATCTCCAGGGAATGTCACCTCTGGAGGCACTTCAGTCCAGGATGGGAAAGCTATCACTATTGGGAAGTCATTCCTTTCCTCTAGCTGAGATTTTCTTCTTTGGAACTTATCATAGATCTGTAGCTAGAGGGGACATCCAGGGTCACCTAGCCCAATTCTTTCATTTTACAGATAGGCTAAACAGAAGCAAGGTTCCTTTGGGTTCTGTCCTCTGGGGCCATTCTCAAAGAGAATGGATTTATTCCTTCTTCAATGAAATTGGAGGGAGCTGTCATACTCTATCCCCACCTCCACTGTGCCCTCTCTCTCTGTGTCTCTGGCTCTGTCTCGGTCCTCCCCCTCCCCTCTCCTCTCCTCTCCTAGCAGCTTCAAAGAATGGCTCTCTAGAATCCTCTCCATCTCTCCTCCTGTTCATTGATTCCACTTTCCAGCCGCTCTGAGGATCTGTGTGGCCATTCGAATGTCTTTTCTGAAGTTCTACAGAGTTCATGTCTTCTGGAGATTTTCCTTGGCCTTCTTTTACCCTGGAGAAGTTCTAGATTGCACTAAGAGATTTTTTTTGCTTGTTCTTTTCTTTGGTCTCCTTGATGGTTTTTCATTATTGTTTTAAAATGTTTACATTTTTTTTCCATGAACAGGTATTCTTTTCTCCCCCTCCCATCTTCCCCACATCAAAAAGTGAGAACGAAACCAAACAAAAACCTTAGAACGAATGGGCAGAGTCAAGAAAAACAAACTCTCTCCATTGGCCATGCCCCAAACGTTTGCCTCCTAGATCTTGAGTCCTCCCTGACAGTTTTTTCCTGATACCATTTCCTCAGAAGAATCTTTCCCATCATCTTTTCAGGCTCATTTTGATGCCCTTCTCACTGCTTTTAGCAATGGGAAGGGGGTGGTGAGGATGGAGAGGGAGCTCAGCTTAGTTCTATGCATGTCCTCCATTATCTTGCCTGAAAAATTCTCCTTTGTCATTCTTGCTAGAAACAGGACTTCACTCCTGGCATGAGAAGACAAGCCAATCTAATGGACTGGGGAGAGGAGGGAAGTACAGTTTCATGGACTGTCCCCAAATCCAGTCCTCCCACTCTCTTCTGTGGGCAGTGCTTTGGCTTCAGTGAGTCCATTGCCTTGCAGTATTGTTCGGCCTAATCCAATTTTCATGGCCCGGCCTTTCAGAGAATTCAGCTACCCCCATGGTCAGGTGAGCCTGGCTTGTCATAAGGGATGAGCATTAGCCCCTCTCTCTGCCTTTAATATTAATGTTTCGGACACAAAGGAAAAGATTTCCTTTCTGCCACTGGCATATTGCGATCATTTGAGCAGGGAGCCAATGCCTCACCACGTTTACTGCCCAGCTGTTAACATGAAAGGGCTCAGACTGACAGGGTAATCAGGAGACAATTGGCCCCCTTTTTCTCGACTTGTTTTCATGCCAAACACATGAAGTTTTAATTATAAGCAGGCTGAAATATTTATGGTGGTTGAGTTTCCTTATTCCTCGACAGGAACAAGATAAAAGTTCTTTTGAAAGCCGATGACAGAAAACATTTGAGACTGACACCGTGCCCGCCGTGTAATTCCTAATTAATCGCCCTGAGTAAATAGGCATTTTGCCGGGCAATGCTTATTATACCCGTTGGGAGAGAACATCATTTAAAATGCAGCCTATGGACTAAAATATTCTTCTTCTAAGACAAATTTTCATATAGAATCGAGGTCCTCTATTCATGTATATATTTGACATGGGAATTTTGTGTGTTTATCCAAACCCGCTGCAGAACACACCTGCTGGACCAATCCTTCCTGGGCTCTGCCTTCCATACCCTTAGCTTCTACCTACCTGCTCTCTATACCCTTGCCTCTGTTTACCACATCCAGATTCTCATTTGACTTCTGGGTTTCTTAAACCCTCGCTGACTCCTAAATTCACTGCCCATCCAGCTCCAGGTTGCAGGGGATCTTTGATTTCCCTTGGCAATATGGCATAGTAGATACAGCAGAGGACTTGGAATCAGGAAGTCCTGGATGCAAATCCTTCCTCAGATACTTAGCAGCTATATGGTCTTAGGAAAATCATTCAACTTGATTCAATTTCCTAATCTACACAATGTAAATAATAAAGCCACTTGTTTCACGGATGGCTGTGAGGAACTGCTGAAAAAATACATGTCCAGTACTTTGAAAACTTTAACATACAATATAAATGTTAGTGATTAAAATAATTATTCCATACCTGAGAGACAGCAGGGAATACTAGAGAGCGAGGCTCAGAACCAGGAATATCTAGGTACAAGTCTTATCTGTGACCCATTGTGGCTTGGTGTTTCTGAGAAATTCACTTAACCTCTTACTCAAGTTGAAGAGAAGGTGCCAATCTAACATGGTGTAGATCAGGGGTCGGCAACCTTTTTGGCCGTGAGAGCCATAAACGCCACATTTTTTAAAATGTCATTTCGTGAGAGCCGTCCAGTGCTCACAGTATGGCTCCTGTAACAGAGCCTGAAAAAAAAATGGACTTTATGGCTCCTGCAGAAAGAGCCGTATCTGGCCCTCAAAAGAGCCAGATATGGCTCGAGAGCCATACGTTGCCAACCCCTGGTGAAGGGGAAGTTTTCTCCTCTGGGAACTGCCCGTAGCAAAAGAACCACAGGTCCAGTTCCTATCTTTATCATCATCACCACAACAACCTTGTTAATCCAGAAAGAAATCTCTGAGGGATCAAAGGTAAGATGCTGGATACCCTAACCTACCTCAATTCAATTCATTTCTATGTAGCAAGTATCTTTCTAAGCAAAACATTGTACTATGTGCTCAGAATTTGAAATAGCCTTCCATTGGCATCTCATACTACTTTCTGCTCTCCAGTGATGGGCAAACTACAGCCCATGGGCCAGATGTGGCCCCCTGAAATGTTCTATCTGGCCCTGTGACATTATTCCTAATCTGACGGATACAATGAGTAGGATACGATACGATGAAACTTGGAAAGAGTTGCCTTAGAAACAGACTGACAGATGGGCATTTCCTTTCCTTTGGCCCCTCTTTAAAAAGTTTGCCCAGCACTGGTCTAGACAAATGGGACTATGTAACATTTTCCTTCTAAATCTTGGGCATACCTCATCTCCATGCTTAAGTGTGCATCTTTCCTTCCGACTATCTAGAATGCCTTCTTCTCTCCATTTCTACCTGATGAAAATCTATCCGTATTACTGGAACCAGAAGAGGCAACATCTCTGCCATGAAGCCCTCCTTAACTCTCAAGATAGAAAAAAATCCTCCCCTCAGATTACATGGAGTAGTTTCTTACATTTCTCTTACAAAGTAAACTATGAGTATGTATGTACTATGTATGTATGCACGTAGTTCATATATATGGCCTATTGTATAAATGGAGATTTTGAACCTTGGACTGCATCCCCCATAAGTCCCTTAGTTTTCCCAAAATTCCCTTTAATCTCTCCTGTGCCTCCACATTTGCCTGGTCACATTATTGTTTTATAGTTGGCTGTAACTCCTCCCTCTTGCTCTTTGGTTCCTGGGAGTGAGCTGGTTAGTGCCTTTTAGTTAGTCCCTTTTGTTAGTTTATTATTAATAAAATCTAATTATTAATTAATAAAATCTCTATACTGTGTGTATACTATATACTTGGCATTATAATCACTTGTATATTCATCCAATAAATCAGCAAATGTTTATTAAGCATCTACCAATTAATGTGCCAGGTACCAGGGATCATTAGGTAGGGAAAATGAATCCAAAAATCCAAAAAACTAGATTTGCTCAATAGGCAAATGGTGATGAGGGACTCTCCCTTACTAGTAAATTCACTCGGTGGGGGCAAGGAACATAGTTTTCTATCTCCCCTAGCAATTAGGACAGCCTGCAGCACACACTAGGGGTCTAATTGCTGAGCCTAACTGCACATAGTGTGGCATGTGGTTCAGAATCCTTTCTTTCTGCTCTATTCACAAAATCACAGGACTGGTGAGTTGAGAGGGACCTCAGGAGCCAAATAGCTAAAGCACTTGTTAAAAGTGCCTTCCTAGCAACCCCATCAACTGGTTATCCTGACTTTGCTTGAAAATCTCTGGTCAAAGGAGAATGTACCACCTCCAAAGGCAACCCATTCCACCTTTCAGAGGCTCTAATTATTAACGAAGTTCTTACTTATATTAACGCTTCAATCGACCTCTCTGTAACTTCTGCTTTTAGAATTTTGAAAATTTTAAATTAAAATTAAAATTTTAAATTTAAAAAATCTTAGAGTTTGGGGGAGTAAAGTAGAATAGATCCAATCCTTATTCCATATGGTATACCTCCAGATATTCTTTTTTTTTAAACCCTTAACTTCTGTGTATTGGCTCCTAGGTGGAAGAGTGGTAAGGGTGGGCAATGGGAGTCAAGTGACTTGCCCAGGGTCACACAGCTGGGAAGTGTCTGAGGCTGGATTTGAACCTAGGACCTTCCGTCTCTAGGCCTGACTCTCAATTCACTGAGCTACCCAGCTGCCCCCACCTCCAGATATTCTAAGATGCCTGTCCTACACACACTAAGTCCTTGCCTGTGCATGTTAAATGTCCCAGGTCCTTCTTTTTATGGTTTCACCTTGAAGCCCTTGACCACCTATGGATGCCCCTTTTCAGATATGTACTAGCTGATAGACTCTTTCCAGTATAAATGGCAATAGCTAAAGAAAGAATTCGGTGAGAGAATAATCATAGACTAGTGCCCAGCAAGCCAGAGGAACAATCCAAAAGGGCAGGGTGACCCATTACGGATTCTTGGCACTTCCTTTCCCCTAACAAGAAGGGAGATCAACATAATTCATAATCATTGGCATGGAAATCCAAACTTATTCTTAGTTCTAATCACTTTATGCATGAAGAGATGAAGGATATATGGTTTCTCCATTGCAGATAATTCTCTTCCACCAGCCTACAGCTGGGTCCTAGGCAGTTGCCTCAGGCACAGAGATGTTAAACAGCTTGTTCAGGGTCACGTAACTATGAGAAGCAGGACTTGAACCCAGGTTCCCGTGACTCCAAGACCCATGCTCTACCCCCTATATAATGCTGCCTCTCCTTTAACATCACACTTATGTACCAGCAATAATTAGGCAAAACCAAGGGTTTAGCTTGAAAATTTGCAAATTCAAGCTGGCATCTACAATTTTCCATTTATGTTCATGGAGCCCCAAAGTAATAGCATTTGGTCATTTAAACTCATCAAAAAGGCTTAAGTGAAGATATGATTAAATACCATTTAGAGCCATTGTCGAAGGATTTTCATCATGCTTTTTGTTTAATTAAACTCTGCTTGCTGTGTAGGTTGCTATTCAAATTGCACAGAAGATGATGCTCCATCAAATGTTCTTAAGTACAACGTAGAACTTTCTTAATTTTTCTCTTTTAATAATACAATGAGCTACAGTAAAATACAGGATTTTTTCTTGTTCCTTTCTTGGTAATATGAAAGATCAACATAGTCATTAGGATGGAAACTTAAGACGAGTCACTGGGAGAGTAGCAGGGCCTCGCCATTTCCTTTGAGTCTATAGTTTTTTTTATAGACTTTATTTATTTATTTATTCACTCATTCATTCGTTTGTTTGTTTATTTATTTATTTAATTTTAAACCTTTAACTTCTGTGTATTGACTTATAGGTGGAAGAGTAGTAAGGGTAGGCAATGGGGGTCAAGTGACTTGCCCAGGGTCACACAGCTGGGAAGTGTCTGAGGCCGGATTTGAACCTAGGACCTCCTGTCTCTAGGCCTGGCTCTCAATCCACTGAGCTACCCAGCTGCCCCCGAGTCTATAGTTTTTATAAAGCAAATAAACAAAGTTTGTTCAAAAAGTCTGCAGAGCTTCTAAAAACCTGAAGTCCTTCATTCAAAGCATGCCCTCTTTGGAAAGCTTGAGTGTACACCTAATCTAATCAGAAGAGGGTACTCACCATGGGGTCCTGGCTGAGAACGAAGGATGTGTGGCGTGATGAGTGACAACGAGGACTCTTAATATATCTCAGGGTGCAAAAAGTAGTTCTCAAACTCCAGGTGCTTCACGTTGAGAAGAGTAGTGGCCTATGCAAATTGGAGTGGGAGGTGAGTGGATCTTCACTTATCCCAAGTGGAATCAAGGGCATGGTAAGATAGTAATTAAGAGAAGGAAAGGGGACCTTGTGCAAGAGTGGATTGAGGAATTTTCAGGCTAGCTATTAAAGTGAGTTTTTCTATTTCTGTGTTTTATTCTTAGATGTGGGGAGGCAAAGCTCTGAGGTACTTTGTGGTGACCTTGTCATTACCATCGCCCCTCAGGTGTGAGGAATCACAGTAATGTGGGAAAAACTCCACGTAATATCAGGGCATCTGGTTTCAAATCTTGGTATTGCTTCCAACTATCCATTTCACCTCTCTGTGACTTAGTTTCTTTATCTATAAAATGAGGTTATGCAAAATGACTTCATCATGACATTCCTTTTAGCTTTAAATCTGGGATCCCATAAGTATATTTTTCTTCTTTGCTTTTGTTCTACTCTTTTTCTCTTTCTTTCTTTATTCCCACCTTCCTTTCAAAGGTCACACAGTGAAAAAGAGCACAGGATTTGGCATGAAAACAAACACTGGGTTCAAATCCTAATTTGGATACATCCTACCCAGATAGCCTTGGACACACCACATAATCTTTTTTTAAACCCTTACCTACAATGCTGTGTATTGGTTCCAAGGCAGAAGAGGAGTAAGGGCTGGGCAACAGAGGTTAAGTGGATTGCCCAGGGTCACACAGCTAGGAAGTGTCTGAGATAGGATTTGAACCCAGGACCTCCCATCTCTAGGTCTGGATCTCAATCCACTGAGTCACTTAGCTGTACTCTTCCCCCCACACAACATAGCCTTTTTGAGTCTCAGTTTCTTCAGCTTTAGGATGAGAGGGTTGAACTTTCATCTGTAAAACGAGGGGGATTGAACCCTAAGGTCCCTTCTAGCCTAAACCTATGATTTTTTATTTCTTCCTGTCAATGAAAGCTGCCAGTGGCATTCATGGGCATTGCTTATGCTGGCTGACAGTACACAACAACCTTGAATTGAGTATACAAGAGAAAATATAAAGAGGTAGCATCTATCTTTCAAGGCCCACGAAAATGAAATATTACTCCACCCTCCGTATCAAAGATTTCCTAGAGTATTCTTTTGCTCTAGAAGATAGAACACTATCATAAAAAAGACAGAAGCACCGAAGGATAAAAGCAATTTGTAAGAAGTTTGGTGGGAGCTCTGACTAAGCAAGGACCTATCAAGGGTATTTAAAGTTTAAAATGTAAGAAACATAAACACACCTGAAGAAAAATGTAAAAGTTTTATCAAGATGTGTGTGACAGGTGGTTTTTACCTCCAAGTACAATGGAACCATCACACTTGGACTCTGACAATACTAGGTCTGCTTACAGAGAAGGTAGCTATGACACCAATGAGAACAAAGGTGGGCAAGGCTACTGGGTTAACCAAGTGTTCAAAGAAGGGATCTATATTAGTGGTGACACAATTGTGAACATGTTGAGGAAATGATTCCCAAGTTATCATAGACATGGGGCAAGAGTGCTGAAAGATATCAAAGTCATGAAAAAATTATAGACCTTATTAATGCTGAAAAATGTAACTTAGAGAACTTTGATAATTGCCTATACTATTCCTTTACCATCTAAACAAGGTTTCCCAAAAGTCTTGGTGCAGTTTTAAGCTTTTAATTATAGAAAACTGCAGTAAGACTTTTGGGATGTCCTATATGACATTTGTTCAAGAGTAATGTACGCATGCATCAAGAGCATCCTTGAAGAGGGTGTTACTAGGAAAAAGACAGGGTTTTGCAAGCAATAGTCTACAGAAGGATAAATCATTATCATCCTTCCACTGATTGAAAGATGTTTTTGATTATTAAAAATTATTGGTAGAGGAAAATTTCACCTTGAAATTTCTCTTCCACTGTATTTCATTCATATACCAAAATCATTCAAGATTCCTTGAAAGATATAACAACAGAGATAATCTTGTTTAATTATTATTCTCTGATCATAAAAACAAGTGAGGCATTAAATACGGAGATATGTGATTAGCAATGGTGATCCCCACTGTGATGGATGAGGATCCTGGATAGCCTAAAAGTTGAAGATGAATTCCCTTTGGATCATGATGTCCTCCAAATGTGCCTAATTATGAATGGCAATGCTCATTTAACTAAGTCTCAGAATATTGTAAAGTCTCCTGGAAGATACCTATAACTACTTAAAATAATTTGAAATAACCATCCACACAGGAAAAAACAAATGGAAGAAGAATGTCTGTTCCCCAGATTATGGTATTCAGTTAGAAGGGACAAATATAAAGAGCTTATCCATCACCATCTGAAACAGGCGTAAATGGAAATTGAGTTGGGCCTAGAATTAAATAGCAGGACAGAAGACTGAATTGCCTTCAGGAAATTGTAAGATTCTTTTAGTGACCCAATTTCTTCTAGAAACTAAGGTCGATCCTTTAAATAACAATATTCTATGTCTTATATAGTTGTAAGATGAAAAACAATAGTCTCTCAAGAACTGAAAAATAATATACAATGCAAAGTAGAATGGAGAGGTACATTATGGGTGTGAGCAGGCTCCAAAATATAACAAGAATATTCAAAGATGAATGAGGAGAAGAGTCATGTCTGACTCTTCATGATCCTCACTGGGGTTTTGTTGGCAAAGATACTGGGTGTTTGCTATTTCTTTCTCCAGATCATTTTACAGATGATGAGGTAACTCAGGCAAAAAGGTTAAGTGATTTGCCCTTCAGGAACCTGGAACACAGCCTATACCAACAAAAGAGCACCTCAGACCTATTCCTTGAAGTCTCAGGCCCTACCTTCAGTGAGGTCTGGGAGTCCAAAGCACTGGGACCTTTCAAGCCTCCAGTAAAGACTTGGATCCAGGGCAAAAGCCTGCAGAGGAAAAAGACTTGGCAAGCATCTTTCAGAATTCCCAGTCCACAGACAAAATATGGCTTGGAAAATGAGCAAATAGCAAAAGAAGCATTTAACTCTCAAAAATTTCTATGGGAAAAAAGAACAAAGAGCAGAACCAACAGAAGATGGTGAGATTAAACCATCCACATGCAAAATTTCAAAAAAAAAACAGGAATTGGTCACAAGCTCTGAAAGAACTCAAAAGGGAATTCAAAAATCAAATAAGACAGGTTGAAGAAAAATGAGATAAATAAAAGTAATGCAAAAAGTAATGCAAATAACATAATGGCTTAAATACAAAAAGTAATGCAAAAAACATAATGGCTTAAAAAGCAAAGTTGGTCAACTGGAAAAAGAGGCAAAAAATCCAATGAAGAAAAGATTGCCATGAAAAGTAGAATGGACCAAATGGAAAAGAAGGATCACGAGGTCACGAAAGAAATTCAGTCTTTAAAAATTAAAATTGGGCAAACAGAAACTAATTATTTCATGAGACATCAAGAAACAATAAAACAGAAGGTGAGAGATGGCAAGTGGACAACCTGAGTATTCCAATGGTTGTTTTGGATGTCAAGAGAAAGTAAAGAAATAGCCTCCAGTATGTAGAGTGGATTCTCCCCCACCCAGCAACAAATTTATGGGAAGACAAGGACAAGTATCACATGAGATGAATGGGTTTAGGCTAATAATTCCAGAAACTTCTAAATCTCTGAGAACACAAATCCCTTTTAGTGTTTCAATACTTCTTATTAATTCTTATATTGTATGACCTTGATCATATACCTGTTTTTGTTTTTCCCTTTTTTCACATCTTGTCTCTCCTATTATGCTGCAAGCTCTTAGAATGAAGGCACTGTCTCATGTTTTTTCTTCTTCTATTCCCACACAGCACTCAGCAAATTGTCAAAAATATCAGTAATTTGTCAAAGATCTCAGATGAATCTAGAGGAAAACTGGAATTTTTGTCAGTTACACAGATGTTTCCAAATAATCAGATGTTGGTGCATAGTCTAAGCAGGCTGCTGTACCGTAAAGAGCAATGAGCGAGGCATTAGGAGATATGGACCCAACTCTTGGCTTTGCCATTAACACTTCAGTAAGCCTTCACTGAGGCTTAGTTGTCTTACCATATAAAATGAAATTTATGTATTTCATCTCTAAAGCCAATCATCTCTAATATTCTATAGAGACTATATAGGTAATTGAAATTTTTAGCTTTCATCTGTATTACTGGCACTGTGTAACATTAACACATGTAGCATTTTCTACATGCCAGGCACTGTGCTAAAAATTAGGAATTCAAAGAGTAGCAAAAAAGTCAGTCCCTGCTCTCATGGAGTTCACAACCTCATAGGAGAGACAATATGCAGACCCCTATGTAGAAAGAAGATCTAGATAATAGAAGTCAGAGGATTCTCAGAGGATAGGAAACAAGACTTTAACTGAGATTTAATTAAAGGAAGCCAGGGAAGTGAAAAAGCATAAATGAGGAGGGAGAGAGTTCTAGGCATGGAGGGCAACCACTGAAAATGCTTGGAATCATGAGAGAGAGAGTCTTGTGCAAGGAACAATGATCAGGTAGGGGAAGATTGGTAAAGTACAAAGGAGTCGGGTGATAAAAGGCTTTAAAAGCCAAACAGAGGATTTTCTATTTGATCCTGGAGATAATATGGAGGCACTGTAATTTACCGAGTAAGGAAATGACATGGTCCTTCCTCTGAAGATATATTTGACAGCTCAGTGGAGGATGGAGTGGAGTGGGGAAAACTTGAGGCAGGGAAGACAACCGGCAGGCTATTATTATCGTCTTGGTGCAAGGGGCTGAGAGCCAGTTCCACAGGGGTGGTAGTGGCAGAGGAGAGATAGGGATGTATACAAAAGATGCTATGAAGGTAGAAATGGCAGGACTTGAAAATGAACTGGATATGAGGAGTGTATGGGAATGAGGAGTGGAGGGGGACACCTAGGTTGGGAGTATGGGTGACTGGGATTATTCTAGACAGTAATAGGGAAGTTAGGAAGAGGAGAGGGTTTGAGGGGAAAGCTAGCAAGTTCAGTTTGGGATATGTTCAGTTAAGATGTGTATGAGTGATGAAGTTCAAAATGTCCAGTAGGCAGCTGGAGATGTGATAGTGGCAGTTGGGAGAGTGACCTTGAATTTAAGACGCAATCTACACAATTATGTTATTGTGCTAGTTTACTGAGCCAGCCTCTTATGACCAATTCCTCTATTATCAACATTGATATTTTGTAGCTATAAAATTTTCTAGAGAGTAATAAAAATTTCTAATTCAAAGGCACCTTCAGAGTTGGATTTATTTATCATACTAAAACACAATGAGTTTGCTTTCATCTGCAATATGCTAAAAACAAGTCACCAAACTGAGTAGCTGCATGGAATGTATGTTGTCATTACATAAATACAATGCTAATTATAGATGAGGGGGAAACAAGGTTGGTGGCACATGCCTTCTAGGAGCAGAGTTTTCTTGAGTGGCTTGGCTCACTTAGAGAAAAAGTATTTAAAGGATTCCTTCTGCTTCTAATGCTTGGCCTGAAAAAGTGAAGCTACATTAGTACATCACTGAGCTTCTGGTAAAGATGAACGGCGAGTACTTAAACTTATTTAATACATATATTCAGATGAAGGGAGCTCAAGATATCAGCTAGACCATTTCCTTTGTTCAAGCTAGGATTACACTGAAATTATGGTAGAAAGAGGAAAATTCCATCTGAGTAAAAATGATGAAAAAATGGATAAAAT
Source organism: Gracilinanus agilis (assembly GCF_016433145.1). Classification (NCBI taxonomy): domain Eukaryota; kingdom Metazoa; phylum Chordata; class Mammalia; order Didelphimorphia; family Didelphidae; genus Gracilinanus; species Gracilinanus agilis. Next base: position 25,321,103 of record NC_058136.1, on the reverse strand, counting down.
TAGTCAAAGCACGAGAAGACTGCTTTTTAAAACAATTCAACTAATCTTCCTGCTTTCTAACTAGAAAACTGTTCTTCTAAACCTTCTGCAGTCTGCCTTTCTACTTCAGAATTCAAATCAATCTGTTCTCCTCAGTTACCAAAGATCCCTAATGGCCTTTTCTCAATCTTTATCCTTCATGATCTTTTTATTGTCTTTGACAACTGTCAATCACCCTGTTCTCTGAGATTCTTCTTCCCTAGGATTTTTTAACATTACCTTCCTCTGGTCCTTCTTCCTTTCTGACCACTTCTTCTTAGTATCCTTTGTAGTGATTTACAAGGGTTTTTCCTTGGCTCCCTTCTTTTCGACTTCTATGCTATCTTGCTTAGTGATCTGATCTAGTCCTACGCATTAAGTTATCATCTCAGTGGAAATGATTCTCAGATCTATTTAATCATGCCTAACCTCTCTCCTGAGCTCCATTCTCATATCAACAATTGTTTATTGGACACCATGTACCAAATATCCTGTAGACACCTTAAACTCAATATGTCTAAAATGGAACTCATTATCTTTTCCCTAAGTTTCCTCGTATTCCAAACCTCCATAGCAGTACTGAGGGCTCTACCATTCTCCCAATCACTCATATTGGAAATCTTGGTGTCATTTTCACTGGCCACATATATTTAAACTGTTGTTATGTACTCTTGTTTTATATCATTGCCTTGAAGATTAAAATGCCTTAAGTTTGATTTCCTTGTCTCAAGTCTTTTTTCCACTGCAGGCAATCATCTATTTCTCTATGGAAGTAATCTTTTTGAAGAACAAATGTGTCCATGCCACATCTGCTCAATAAACTCTAGTAACTCCCTCTTATCTCCAGGATCAAAGCCTCTGTCTTTTAAAAGGCTTCCTAAATCTGGACCCCTTCGACCTCTCCACATTTCTTATACATCACTCAGTATTCAAATTTTCTTTACAATAAAACTTCATTTACTTTATAATCTTCATGAAGAACACAATTTCTCAGCTCTGTGCTTTTCCCCTTGCTCTTTCTCAAGCCTAGGATCTTTTCCTTCCTTGTTTCAGCCTCCTGGCTTCCTTGACTTACTTCAAGATGCAACTCAATACCAGATCTCAAACTGTATTTTTCAGTTGTAATCATCAAAACAATCTGGTACTGGCTAAGAAATAGAGTGGTAGGTCAGCAGAATAGATTGGCTCCACAATATATAGTAGTAAATGACCAGTTATTTAGAGTTTGATAAATCCAAAGATCCAAGCTTTGGAGACAAAAAAATCACTATTTGGCAAAAACTGCTAGGAAAACTGGAAAAAGGCATGGCACAGAGTGGGTGTAGACCAGTGATGGAGAACCTTTTAGAGACCTTAGAGACCAAGTGCCCAAACTGCAACCCTCACACCACATGTGAGCCCCCCACATTATCCCAGACAGGGGAGGAAGAAAAAAGTGCTTCCATTGGGTTGCTGGGCAGAAGGGTGGGTGATGTGAGAAATGTCCTCAGGCCACATGTGGAGAGGGGGAAGGGAGCAGCCCCCCTCTGGCACACTCCAGCATACATACCACAGGTTTGCCAACACAGGTATAGATCAACATCTCACAACCTAAACCTGTGTTGGTGAAGCCGTGGCATGAGTGCTAGGGCAGCATGGGGAAGGCTGCTCTATTTCCCCTCTCCGAAGTGCCTGAGAACATTTTTGCAGCCCTGACCCTCTGTCCAGTCACCCAATGCTAGCACTTCCTCCACTGTCTGGAGTAATGCGGCAGGGAGGGGTAGGAGGGTGCTCACAGGCAGCTTGAAGTTGCACTTTGGGCATGAAATCTTAAAAACATTCACTGATGCTGCCCTATACTAAGGCAAAGCTAAAATGGATAAATGATTTAGATGTAAAGGGTACCACCATTAGCAAATTAGAGGAGCAAAAAATAGTCTAACCTTCAGATCTATGGATAAGGGAAGAGTTTATTATCAAACAAGAGATAGAAAGCATTACAGAATGTAAAATGGATAATTTTAATTATAATAAACTAAAAAGGTTTTGCACAAAGAAAACCAATGCAACCAAGATTAGAAAAAAGGAGAAATCTGGAGAAAAAATTATAGCTAGTATCTCTGATAAAGATCTTATTTCTTAAATATACCTAGAACTGTGTCACATTTGTAAGAATACAAATTATTCCCCAATTGATAAATGGTCAAAGGATATGAATAGACAGTTTTTTAAAATTTTTATTTAATTGATTAAGAAAATTTTTCCATGGTTACATGATTTATATTCTTTCCCTCCCCTCCTCCCTCCCATAGTCAATGAGCAATTCCACTGGGTTTTATATGTGTCATTGATCAAAACCTATTTCCATATCATTGACATTTGTACTAGGAAGATCGTTTAGAGCAGTGGTTCCCAAACTTTTTTGGCCTACCACCCCCTTTCCAGAAAAATATTACTTAGTCCCCTGGAAATTAATTTTTAAAAAATGTTAATAGCAATTAATAGGAAAGATAAATGCACCTGTGACCATCACCTCTCCCCTGGATCGCTGCAGCACCCACCAGGGGGCAGTGGCGCCCACTTTGGGAATCACTGGTTTAAGGTCTACATCCCCAATCATATCCCCAATCATATCCCCATCGATCCAAGTGATCAAGCAGTTGTTTTTCTTCTGTGTTTCTACTCCCACAGTTCTGTCTCTGGATGTGGATAATATTTTTTTTTCATAAGTCCCTCAGAAATGTCTTGGATCATCGCATTGCTGCTAGTAGAGAAGTCCATCACATTCAATTGTACCACAGTGTATCTGTCTCTGTTGAATAGGCAGTTTTCAGATGAAAAAAATCTAAATATAATCATATTTTAAAATCCTCTAAATGGCTCTTGAATAGAGAAATGCAAATTAAAACAACTCTGAGATACAACCTCACACCTATCAGATTAACTAATATGACAGAAAATGAAAATAATAAATGCTGGAGGGAATATGGGAAAATTGGAACTCTAATGTACTGTGGTGGAGTTGTGAACTGATCCAACCATTCTGGAGAGCAATTTGGAACTATGCCCAAAGGGCTTTAAAACTGTGAATACAGTTTTACCATTACAATACTACTACCAAGTCTGTATACCAAAGATATTTTAAAAAAGGTAAAAGACCTGTTTGTACAAAAATACTTCTAGCAGCTCTTTTTGTGGCAGCAAAGAATTGGAAACTGAGGGGATATCTATCTACTGGGAAATGGTTGAGCAAATTGTGGTATATAATTTTAATGGAATACTACTTACTGTCCTATAAGAAATGATGAAAAGAATGCTTTAAGAAAATCCTGGAAAGACCTACATGAAATAATGCAGTGAAATGAGAAGAACCAGTAGAACACTGTACACAATAACATCAATATTATATGATGAACATTTATGAATGACTTAGCTATTCTTTGCAATGCAGTAATCCAAGAAAATCCTCAAGGATTCATAAAGAAAATCCCTATCCACTCCAAAGAAAGAACCGATGGAGTCTAAATGCAGCCTGAGACATAATATATTTCAATTTCTTTCTTCACTTTTCTTTAGTTTGTTTGAGTTTTCTTATACAAAATGACTAATATGTAAAGATGTTTCACACTATTACACATGTAAAATCTCTATCCAATCACTTGCCATCTCAGGGAGGGGAAAGGGGAAAGGAAGGAAGAGTGAGAATTTGGTTCCAACTTAAAAAAAACCACCTAAGGATAAGAAAACTTTTTATGTAATTGAAGGAAAAAATAAAATTAAAAGAAAAAGCCTCAACTGAAATCCTACCATGTGTTTGTTAAGAGACCTTTCCTTGGCCCCTCCTCTCTGCTAGTCCCTTCCCTCTAAGATTATCTCCAATTTACCATGTATGTGACCCACATGTATATATATCTCATGATACATAGTTGTTTGCTTATTGTCCCCTGCCTCTATTGGAATATAAGCTTCTTAAGAGTAGAGATCCTTTCTGCATTTCTTTGTGCCCCCAGCACTTAGCACAGTATCATACACATAGTAAGCACTTAATAAAATGTTTGTTGACTGAGTCATTTTTGGGGTAGGTAAAACCTCAATTTAAAAAAAAATCAAAATAGGCGATAGGATGAATTAATACAGCTAAAACAGGGAAAGAAAAACTCAAAGTCTTTATAGGTTATTTACTTCCAGTTCTGCTCACCATACTGCCTGCTGGGAAAATCTCCTTATTCCAATGAGATTTCACGTCCAGTCAGAATATATGCTGGAAGATGCTAACACTCCATTTTGGTTCCTCATGGAGTCCCATTACCCTGATTGATGACATGACTGACTGAGGTTATATTGTCTTGTATCCTTATGAAGGAGTTTATATTATGAACTTTTGTTGCCTTTAGTTGTCTTCTCTCTCCACTAACTATACATTGGGGCTAATAAGGGTACTTTCTGCAGATGGTTGTTCTGAATATCAAATCAGCAAATGTATATAATGGACTGTGCAAACTTAAAAGTGGTGTAAGTTATGAGCCATTACCATTGTTTCCCTTTTCACTGGAGGGGGTGAGGATTACGTCAATTTTTAAAAGTTTCACCAACTGTATGATAATGTCCCATCATTACTTTGAAATTAGCCCTTTGTGGTAACAACGAGCCTAAGAGTAAATAGTTTGACACACAGTTGTATTTGAAATGACTTTGATCTATACAGTGTCTGGTCATATTAATAAAGTCACGGGTACAGCTGTGACCTAAAAAAATTAAAGGACTGCATCTTTTTAAGTGACAGAATTTCTATACAATTTTAAAAAATCTCTATTTCTAATGGTTTTCTATTCTGTACCTTATATCTCTGAAACTCAAATAGTAACTATGTTAATAAATAGCACATCTTGGATTTTGTCCTGGCATTGGCAGGCTATAATTATACTCTTGCTTTGTGTTGGAATTTATCTGCCCTCTATCCTGAGTGGGGCAAAAATGGGCTGGGTTGGTGATAGTCTAGAAGCATGGATGGGCAGTCAGGATTCAGAAGGGTCATAGTAGCAGGCAAGAAAGAAGTATGAGGTTTGGTGACAGAAGTCAGAATCAAGTCTTCAGGCAGGAGACTTAGGCAAACAAGATCCAAGGTAACAATGAATAAAGAATTATTGAGCCTCATGAGTTCTTGTCAGCACCAGGGCGATCTTCCAATAAGCTTGTCCTTCAATGAAGAGTAGAAGCAGCTAATCAAACTGTCCAGAAACTATTTTATAGAGCTAGATAAAATAATAACAAAATTCGTCTGGAAAGACAAAAGGTCAAGAATATCAAAGGAATCGATGAAAAGAATGTGAAGGAAGGTGACATAGGAATACCAGATCTCAAACTGTATTACAACAATAATCATGAAAACAATCTGGTACTGGCTAAAAAATAGAGTGGTGGATCAATGGAATAGATTAGGTACACAAAACCTAGTAATAAATGACTGTAGTAATTTAGTGTTTGATAAATCAAAAGAGCCAACCTTTTGGGACAAGAATTCACTGTTTGATAAAAAAATGTTGAGAAAGTTGGAAAATGGTATGCCAGAGACTGGGAACAGACCAACATCTCACACCATATACCAAGAAAAGGTCAACTTGGGTACATGATTTAAACATAAAGGGTAATATTGTAGGCAAATTACAGGAGCATAGAAAATAGTCTACCTGTCAGATCTATGGATGAGGGAAGAATATAGGAGATAGAGAACATTATAAGATGCAAAACAGACAATTTTTATTTATATTAAATTAAAAAGATTTTGGAGAAATGAAATATATAAAACCAAAATTAGAAGGAAAGCAGAAAGTGAGGGAAAAATTGTAGCAAGTATCTCTGATAAAGAACTATTTTTTGATATATAGAAAACTAAGTTAAATCTATCAAAATAAAAGTCATTCTCCAATTAATTAATGGTCAAAGGATGAAGAAATCAAATATTTCAGTTTATCCTCACCAAATTCTTAGAAGTGGCACAGAAATGATCTCCATTTTATAGATGAAAAAACTGAGGTTGACTCACTTTTTCATGACCACATAGCTAGTAAATGTCAGAGGCAGGGTTTTCTTAAATGAGCAAAGCAAAGATAAAAAAGAGAACAATAGAATGGGAAAGACAAGAGAACTCTGCAAGAAATTTAGGGATATCAAGGAAATGTTTCATGTAAAAATGAGTATGATCAAAGACAAAAATTATAGGGACTTAACAAAAGCAGAAGAGATTAAGAGGTGGCAAGAATATACAGAAGAACTACACAAGAAAGATCTTAGAGTTACTGATAACCACAATGGTGTGGTTACTGATCTAGAGCCATCCATCCTGAAGAATGAAGTCAAGTGGGCCTAATGAAGCTTTGCTAACAATAAGGCTAATGGAAGTGACAGAATTCTAGCCAAGCTATTTAAAATTCTGAAAGATGATGCTGTTAAAGTGCTAAATATGTCAGCAAACTTGGTAAACTCAGTGGTGGCCACTGGAATGGAAAATATCAGTCTACCTCCCAAACCTAAGGAAGGGCAATGTCTCAAAATGTTCGAATTACTACAAATTTCACATGCCAGCAAGGTTATGCTTACTATTCTGAAAGTTAGGTTTCAGCAATATGGGAACTAAGAATAACCAGAAGTACAGCCTGGTTTTTGAAGAGACAGCGGAAGTGGAGTCCAAATTGCCAACATTCACTGCACTATGGAGAAAGCAAGGGAGTTCCAGAAAAAATCAATAAATTTACTTCTGCTTCTTTGACTATGTTAAAACCTTTGACAGTGTTGATCACAAAAAAATGTGGCGATTCCTTAATGAGATGAGAGTACCATAATATCTTATCTCCAGAGTTACCTGTAGGCAGGTCGAGAAGCAACATTTAGAACTGATTGGTTTAAGATTGGGAAAGGAATAAAACAAGGCTATGTATTATCACCTTATTTATTTAACTATTATGCAGAGTATGTCATGGGAAATTCCAGGCTGTACAAATCAAAAAATTAATTAAAGAAATTAATTCAGACTATTTATTGGAAGGACAGATACTGAAGATGAAGCTTAAATACTTTGACCATGTAATGAGAAAGCAGGACTCTTAGGAAAAGATGATTATATTGGAAAAGATTTAAGGAAAAAGGATAAGATGGATAGATAGTGTCATGGAACCAATGAACAGGAGCTTGGACAGACTTTGGGAGATAGTAGAGGATAGAATGGCCTGGAGTCACAAAGAGTTAGACGTGAATGAATGAATGAATGAACAACAATTTCCTGATTCCGAGTCCATCACTTTATACACAGCACCACAAACCAACTATTAAGGTAAACCCTGAACTCAAGAATGCATAGTATCAGTGTCTAAGAATAGAGAATTTGGAGGCTTAAGGCTTGGGCCCAGAGACTTTCCATAACTCACCATAACACCACCACCTATTCAACATGTTGGAAGACTTCTTCTGGGTCATCAAGTATTTTGTGGTCCATCTCTTATCCCTCATTCTCACTGTATGGCAGGCCAATCTTTGGTTTATGGCTAATTAGTTTTTATTTTATCTCCATTTTTTTTTCTTTTCTTCTTATTTCAAGGGACACATATGAAGCTCTGAAAAGCCGCCAACAGCCCTACCTCTCAACTAGCCATGCTAAACATATGGACTTCTCATGGGTTTTCCCTCAGAATTCATTCTTTCTTTAAATTTGTTTGTGTGTCTGAACATAAGTGCATATTGTCATTTATGTAGAACACAACCACTCGAGCCTCAATTTCTAAATTTACTTTCAGAGAAACAGTTTGGTGCAGGAGGGAGAACACCAGACTAGGCATCAAGGGACTGAGGAAATTCTGATAAACAGTTTGACTTAATAAGCATTTGTTACATTCCTGCTAGGAGCTACGTGCAAGGCACTTCATATTCTAGGATAAAAATGAAACAATCTTTGCTCCCTAAAGAGCTCGCATTCTGATTGGTCCCACTCTTGCCACTAATTGCTGTGTGACCTTAGATAAGTCTTTTCTTCTCTATGGTCCTCTACTTTCTCATCAGTAAAAGAAAGGGTTAGACTAAATGTTTTCCAAAGTTCCTCCTAGCACAAAGGTTCCATGATCCCATGCTGTTCATTTGCATGATTTTTCTTTGAAAAAAAAAACCCAGAGCTGTGTCCCAGGACTATATATATTTATGGACGAACCATGGAGTTCCAACGCAAAACATCCCTGCCTTCCTCCAGAAGTATCCTTTTCAGGGACCACTGTGCAATCTTCTTTGTTAATGCATGGAAAATTATTGATATTTAAGTTACTATTTGGGAGCTTTGGGTATACTTTGCTTTTGTGATTAAGACGACTAAAAACGGAAATCATAGGTAATGATAGTTTCGCCTGAGTGTTGTGTTGATTGTATTTCATTTGGGACTGCGTCATCTGGGCTATTCACCTAACTGCTCAATTATCAATTATCACCTTGGCTCCTCTCCCCTGCCCAGTGTTTCTTATTTAATTGCTTTTGGGAAACATCCTCGCAACAGCAGGGCTGTAACTGTAGAACGACTGTCTTTTACTTGGAATTAATATTAGGATCCGTTACAGGATTCAATTTGAGCTTCATTTTAAGTGGCATGGTTAATTTCAACGAAAACAATAGGTTAATGTACTGTCTTCCCTGGACCCGGAAGCGAACACATCTTTTATTTACAACACCGGTGACTAGGAGTGATAAGGAAAAGAGTGGGTTGCATTATCTTTATCTTCATAAACACTCCAGCCAAAAGGTCAGAATAATCAGTGCATTCTAAATATTTCAGAATTTAACTTGGGACATGTGAATTTCATGATTGAGATAGGGAGAATGAGCAGTCATGGATTAAATTCAGTCCTTAAGCAATAATGGCTGGAAATCATTTCAGCCTAATAGCTAGAAGCCAAAGAGGGCTAGAAACATGGAAACAAATCCTCAAGGAACTACTGCATTCTTCAAGAATCAACTGAAAATCACTACTGAGTATCATGCTACAATGCTGTCATTGTTCAGAAGTGCCCAGGGAGTCACACAGTGGATGAAAGCTTCGAAATGCTATGCATAGTCATAGGATCCTTGACTTAGATATGAAAGAGAACTTGGAGGCCATCTAATACGACTTGCTAATTTTGTCATTGGGGAAACTGAGGCACGTGGATATTAAGTGACTTCTAATTTCCATTTTACAGATGAGGACACTGTGGCAAAAAGAGATTAAGTGACTCACCTAGGGTCATAAAGCTAGTAGGTGTCTAAGGCTGAATTTAAACGCAGGTCTTCCTGCTTCTAAGAGGAGTAAGGAGAGCATTCCCCTCATGAGTTTCCAGAGAAAATGTCCAGAGCCTAGGGATACTAGGAACAGGATGGGAGATGATTGTTAACTGGTTGGTGAATGAATGAGTATCAGTAAAGCTATTGTACCTGAGCTATTATAGTATAAGCTCCCAATTCCTATCATACTTTAATAATCAAGTTTGTTTTTTTTAATTTTTTTTTAAACCCTTGTACTTCGGTGTATTTTCTCATAGGTGGAAGATTGGTAAGGGTGGGCAATGGGGGTCAAGTGACTTGCCCAGGGTCACACAGCTAGGAAGTGGCTGAGGCCGGGTTTGAACCTAGGACCTCCTGTCTCTAGGCCTGACTCTCACTCCACTGAGCTACCCAGCTACCCCCCTATCATACTTTAAATTGTGAGTTTTGAACCCGGGATCTATGAACTTGTTCTTATTAATATTTCGATAACTGCATTTCAATATATTTGAAAGGCAGCTAAGTGGTAGAATGGATAAAATGCTGGACCAAGAATCAGGAAGACCTGAGTTCAAATCTGCCTCAGGTATTTACTGGCTGTGTAACCAGGGGCAAGTCACTTAACCACCTACTGCCTCAGTTTCCTCAACTGTAAAAAGGGGATAACAATAGCATCTACCTTAAAGGATTTATGTGGGGATCAAATGGGATAATATTTGCAAAAGCCCTTAGTACAGTGCCCTGAATATACTGTAATAAGTGCTACAAAATGCTTATTCCATTGCCTAATTGGTATCTTCTGGAATCTTTGTATTTTATCTCATGCATCTAAAAGCAGGCTTCACCAGATGCTGCCAAAGGGTCCGAGACACACGAAAAAGGTTAAACTCCCATTTCAAGTTCCCAAAGCACTTTACATGCATGATGATTTCATTTGCCCGTCACAACCACCCTGGTGCACCAACTCAGGGAGGCTCAAAAAGGCTAACCAACAAGCAGTGGTCACAGCTCCTGGAAGTGTTAGAGGTCAGATGCATTCCAGGTCTCCCTTCACTCCCAGTTCTGCACTCTTTGCAGCAAACCATGCTGCCTCCAAAGAAAAATTTCCTAAAGTATGAGATTAAAAAAAACCCAATTAGGAGAGGCTGCTTGTTTGTTTGTTTGTTTTTAATGTAATACAATTTGGGGGCCATATGTCTGCTTTTTTGGAGTTCCATTACAATTCAAACTCTGGTTTCAGAAACATCTGCCCTCTAAGTAGCTGAGAAGGGTTTTGCTACAGTCGTATGTACATTTGAGAAGAGATGAATTGGGGGTGGGGGGTGGGATGTATATGTGTATGTGTTCAATGCATACGCTTAAAGATGTATTCCGATGTATAGATTTTAAATATTTTTTAATTTAAAAATTTTAAATCCAATGTATATATATTAAATATAGATATATTCCAATGTACACACACACACACACACACACACACACACAAAGGGTATGTGTATAGACACACATAAATATAAATACATATTCCTAATGGAAGAAGTCAGCACATTCCCCAAAGTCAATAAATCAAACTTCTTGGAAAGCATCAACAATAAACAATCAGGAATGTCGGAGCAAGGAGAAATGCCAAGGAAGAAGGCGGCAAGGATATGACAGAGCTATCTCTTAGCCCCACTGGAGATCCACTGGAAAAAGGATGCTAAGGAAGACTGCATTCATTACTGGTACAAAGGGAACCAGCCTTTGTGACTGCTGGATCTGGGGACCCAGCTTTTCTCATGATTAATTATGCCTGTCAACTTGAAATCTGAAGGTGCGGAAGTAAAACTGTATAGGGTGTGTGGAGACAAGTGGTGGGGAGGCTCTATGAGATCTTCGGTCATCCTCCCCCAAACAACAAACAAGAGCATTTCTCTTGGGTGTCTGTTGGGTGAGAAAAGAGGACGAAGCAAAACAGAACTCTTAGACTTATTTTTGTTCAGGCAGAGCAGAATAGAAACCAGAGATAATTATTTCGCTTGGTCTGGGGATGAGGGCAGGGTGTGGAGAGACCACTGTAAGGAAAGGGAGCTTTGCACTGAAGTCCTTCCAGGGTCAAATTGCTTGAACCTTCCTTCAACTTCCTCCTTTACTCTTTCTATGAATACAAGCAGGGTTGTGTCTTTGCAAGCAAGGAAAAAAAACAAGTGGAAAATTGAGATCATGAACCAGATATTTCAGTGCAATGAACATTGTGCATTATTTTGAATGGTGTCAGGGCAGCAAACTCCCAGTATGTGAATTCCCTCCACTAGTGAGGTTCAAAACTATCTATGACCTAAGAGAGCATAGGATCATAGATTCTGAGGTAGTAGGGACATTTGAAGTCATTTAGCCCAATTCCCTCATTTTACAGAGAAGAAATAAGACGGTAAGAGAGAAGAAACTGGCCCAAGGTCTCATGGCTAATAAGTGGCAGAGGTGAGATTTGAACCCAAGGCTTCTGGACTCCAGACCCAACCTTCCAACCACTATGTCATGCCCATGCCCCCTGCCAAAAATAAATAAAAAGGCATCACTCCCTAGCGTCCAGCCAAATCTTCCTGACTCCAAGTGCAGTCATCCGTCCACTATATTCCAATGCTTCTTCTCTAAGAAAGATTTCAAGTGCTAAGAATTAAAACACATTATACATTTACTCTGATTTATTTAATTGGCTTAGGGGAAAACCCAGGCCATGTCTCTGCACTTGTAGCTGTGCCAAGCATTAGGAAACATTTAGTCATTCTTATTCTGTGTAGGTGCTATTGGTGCTGTTGATCAGGAGCCCTTGGAGAGAGACCAGAAGTCAGGAAGACGAGGGTTCTAATACCACCGAAGATACTTCCTAGCTGCGTGACCTGGGGTGAATCATTTAAACTTTCTGCACCTCGATTTGCTGATATGCAAGGGAGAAAAATACCTACCTCAAAAAATAATGACTTTAATATTCTCAGTGAGGAACTCATTTGTTCTACATGAGATGGGAGCAATGGGACTTGATGTGATCCTGAGCAAGTAGTTGAAACTCTGAACCTCAATTTCCTCATTTGTAAAAAGATGGGGGGGTTCATAATAATAGCACCTAAATAATAGCACTTGGAATAGGACTGTTCCAAGATCTATGAAGAGCTTTGCAAACCGTAAAACCTATGTAGATATCAGCTATCATCGCAATCTCAATGAATTATAATGAACTGATTCAAATACATCTTTTTAATTTTTTTCTAGCTCAACTATGCCTATAAAGGCACAAGACTTAGACAGAAGACTTGGATGCTCTGATCACAAAGAGAATTTCTATTAGTACAATCCAAGATAGGATGAATTGTTCTCCACGGTAAAAACTTTCCCAGGAACTGGAGTGCCATTAGGCTCCACCAGAGCATGGAAATTCCCCTACAGACTTGCAAATATCTACTTCTGTCACTGGAGAAATAATTTTCCAAGACGAAAGTCACTGGACACCAAATACTGAAATAACCTTCTACATTGGCCACAGAACAAAAGCAAAAACAAAAACGGCTTTTAAAAACCCCGTATCAGCAGGACTGTTGATGATGACAGGCCTTTTGTCAAGAGTTGCTATCAAAATTGTCCTTGGGAAATCTTTGGTACGCTTCTAGGATATTAGAGCTGTAAGGCATCATAAGAGATTATCTAGTCTACTACTGACTCACCTCCCCCCAATTTTCAGATAGATGCTCAGGGAGATTATGTGATTTATTCAAGGTCACAAGGCTAATATGTGGATCAGTAGCTACGTGACCCAAGTGTTTGGTCTCTAAATCAGTGCTCCTTTCCCTACTGTGTACTCTGTCCCCTTTTTAAGTCAATACAACAGCAACAACTGAACAAACCTTGAAGTGTCCATAGGATGCAGTGGAATGAGAGCTGATTTGAAGTCAAAGGACCCAAGTTCAAAGCTCACCACTGATATGACCTTGGCTAAGTCAAACCTATTCTCTGAGGCCCATATTCCTTATCTGAAATAGGTAGGTAGACTTGGTGGCCTCTCATGTCCCTTCTCATACTAAATCTATCAATCGAAGCCCTGGGATTACAAAGATAAACAAAAACTTGTTCCCTACCCCCAAGGAGTTCAGAGTTAAGGAGGGAGATAAAAGGTACACACACTCACACACACACACACACACACACACACATACACACACACACACAACTAAATACAAGGTCTCTGTGATACTCTGGGGCATGCCTTCCCCAAATTGCATTTGCTGCTTGCTGGATTGGTCTCAGTATAATTGGGATGCCCCATTCCACAAAGCTATCGACTCCCAAATCCCAACTTTGCTGCTCAAGGTACAAATGATGCAAACCAGGAGACATTCCAAAGGCTTCTTTTCCCTAAATGCATCCACAGCATACAACTCAACAAGAGATAAGCACTGAGAAGCCCCAAGTCTGTACTTTGCTACCTTTTGGCTGGCTTTTTTTGTGGTGCTGTGCGTTTTGCTCAGATAAGCATATCTAGAAAGGGCTTAATCTCCAAAGGAAAGCAACCTTGTGTGGACTCAGGCAAAAACAAGCCAGAAGTAGGATGAATTATACGCTAGGGCCTATAAACCTCCAGTAAGTCACATAAATAAGAAGGTGATCCACCTGAGAGGCAATCAGGAACCAATAATAAAATCTTCAGGGGGACAGCAAGACAGTAAAGATTAGAAGGGAGATGAAATATCTAAGGAAATTAATAAATGTGCTGCAGTATTGCTGGCCATTTTACACCAGGGGAATGGTTACTTCTGGACAACCTTTGATTTTACCTGATCACTGAGCTCTAGGCCCCACCTCCTCCTTACCCTCCACTCCCCAAATGCACTAGAGAATAAACTCCCATCCAGAAATAATAACATTAGTCTTGGCAAGGTAGAAATGAAGTCCTAGATAGGGTCACTGACCTACTTGGTGTTGAGAAAAAAAAATTATTGCAGATAATGAGCCAATCAAAGAGCACCATATTTGAGGACCAAGTTCACTTCCAGTGGTATGTGTAAGAAGGCCACTGAAAGCCTTAAAATTCAGAATGCCACAATTCTCTTGAAAGAAGAAGCTACAGAACCACCAAGATTTATAAAAAAGGTTAAACTTTGCTTCTTTGCAGAGGTGGAGAGTCTCTTGGTGTGCATACCATGGCAGCTATTTTTCAATATGTTGATTATTTTTTCTGATTTTTTTCTTCCTTTTAATAAAGTATTGTTATAATAGCTGGACTTCTGGGAGGGGCTACAGAGAGTTATTCAGGGAGAAATAGAAGCAATATAGAAACCATATGTAAATCTGTAAAAAAATCTATTTAAAAAAATATATATACATATATATATAGTAGCATCACCACCCCGAGAAATCAAGGAGTATGGAGTATGGCAAGAATCACTTATATTTGCTTCCTCTATCACTTTCTTCTTACCTGGCAAGGAAACTGGCTGCCTCTGTGTATTGAGAGCTAGTGAGAAGGTTCTTTCTGTTCAGTCATTTTTCATTCTGAGGTTTTCTTGGTAAAGATACTAGATTAGTTTGCCATTTTCTTCTCCAGCTCACTTTAGACAGGAGGAAACTGAGGCAAACGGGGTTAAGTGACTTGCCCAGAGTCACACAAGCCAGATTTGAACTCAGGAAGAGGAGGAGTCTCCCTGACTTCAAGGCCCAACCAAGTACTCTATCCACTGGGCTACCTAGCTGCCCCAGTGAGAGAGTTCAGTTACTCCCAAATATCTTCCTTGCCTAGCCTTCAAGTGTCCGAAACGCCAGAATAAGAGAGTCATTCTTCAGCCCATTCCCCTGTAATTCACTTTGAAAAGGCAAGTTCTAACATTAGAGATAATGCACAAGACAAGTTGGCCCCAAGTTTTTTGTAAGCTAGCACACCTACTTGAGATAATGATCACCTCTGACCTGAACCATTGTAATAGTTCTCAAGCCATCTCTTTGACTCAAGCCAAGACTTAACCTACAGCCATCCTGTGTGGTATATCCTTGATGACATCATTTCCCATAACGGATATCTTTAGTAACTCTCCACATGGCCATGGAAATCTCTACTCCAAAGCTTACCATTCAAGACCTTCCAAAACCTGACTTTCACTTCAATCTCATGCTGTTCCTCTTCATATATCCTAAACTCCAGCCAAACTGCACTGCTTGTTAATCCTGAAATATACCAAATGCTCCCCTTGCCTCTGAGCCTTGGCTCATGGCATTCCTTTGCCCGTGTAAAAGGGAATTCTTGGTTATCTTTGAGTTCACACTTGTGAAAAGGGAATCCTTTGTTCTCTTTGCCTAGTTGGAGTTAACATTTTGGTTGGCAATAACTTTGAATTGACACAAGCTTGACCTAGGTGGGAGAAGTTCGAAAAACACTTGGTGCATTCACACCCTACCTAGTGCTAGGTGAGAAGCCAACAAGATACTTGGAGAGCTCCACTCTTTTTTCTAACTCAAACAGTCAGAAACTTGTTCACACCCTCAGAAAGATGAGCATTCATACCTCCAGAAGGTGCAAACTAGTTCCCACAAAGACCATCCCCTGGACAGTGCTAGATGATTTGGAAGCTGTGATTGGCCCCTGTGAAAAAGGGGCAGGGACAGGAAACCACCATAAAAGCCATGAAGGCAGTCTGGTGGAAGGAAAGCTGGTGAAAGGCTGGTGAAGGCTTCGGGAGAAGGAGACCTTCTGAAGAAGAAGGTCTTCTGGAGAAGGAAGTCTTCTGGCTGAGTCTTCTAGCTTTCCTGGCTCATGGAGGAGTGCTGGCTGGGACACTGAGACCTTGGTGAGACTGCTCTCAATATCTTCTTTGGAATTCCACGTGGTGAGTTTAAAGACTGAATCTTCTTGAACTTCTCTTAAGGAACTTCCCTTTAATAGAGACTCTGTGAATGAAGCTTTGCTTCATTCGCCTCCCGGCCTCTGGCCCTCTGGCCCTCTGGCCCTCTGACTCTTTGCTGAGGGTTAATTAGATTTACCTAGGGGATCATAGTAATTTACCTAGTGTGTTAGATTCCTATTTCCTTATTTCTTCTACCTCTTCTCAGTTGTAAATAAATTCCCATAAAAGTCAATTTTGACTTGAGGTTATTTCTTAATTGGGGAAATTTCCCCTGGCGACCACCTTTTAATATATTGAACCCATAAAACCCCTTTTCCCCCTTACGCCCGGAATACACTCCTTCGCCTGGCCTGTCAAAAGCATGCCCATCCATCGGTGCCCAACTCAAATGTATCTATGAAGTTTTTCTCCAATCTACTCAAGCATAACTCATTTTGTGCATTGTCTATAATATTCTAATTTGAATTATAATTTAAAATACACTGAGCATGATATCATGGCAGAGAGTGAAATATACCAAGAGGTCATGAAAAGAGATGCACATATAAAGGGAATACATTATGGCCAGTGCACACTTGAGGAAGGCCACAAATGGGGAAAACATTTGTGGTCAAGGTATGTTTGAGTAAGGAGAACTCACCCTCTAGTGATGCAGGTCAGTGAGGTTCCCTGATTTCTCCCACTGGGCTTGATCTTGGTGAATTCTTCAGATGCTGCTACCCAGATCACTGGTGAGCACTGTTTGGCAAGTCTCTACCATCTCTAACTGCTGGCACAATAGGTCTTGCATTCCAAGGATACTGCATAGGAATCACAAGGACTATTTTTCCTCCTCTGAGAAGCAAGATGTATCAGGGAATCTTTAGAAGTTCCAGGACCTAGAACTCTCAAACTCAGGAATTCTTGAGTTTGAAGTTGGAAATGCCCCAGTGAAATCTCCTTTTCTCTGATAGAAGGCTAGATCCTGGGGTTGAGTTGCCTGGGAAATTCAGAATCCTCTCTCTTCTACACAGGAAGTTATGGTTCAGTCCTTGAATATCCCTCTCATGTATGTACATTTTCTGCCAGAAGTCCTACCCTCATAACAAATATGTATAGGCCAGAAAACAAATCAACATAGATATCTGAGAATGTAGATCCCATTCTGCATCTTTAGTCCATCACCTCTCTGGACAAGAAGTACAAGCTGCGTTTCATCAATAGTCCTTTGATCTCACAATTTTTTCATACTTTGCTGCTACTACTGACCCCTCTTGATGGGGGACAGGTAAAAGGGAGAGATCCTTTTCCCATCTTGCTGTATAGATCAGATTTTCATCCAGAGGCCAGTTCATCCTGAAGTACTGATCCTCAGGATGACTGACTTAGAGTGGGGCCAGTTTTCTTTTTAAAGACTAAAGATGGCATTACATTTTCTCTGTCATTCAGTCACTAGCAGTCTCTTGTCCCATCACTTGCCTTTATCTAATGGGCAACTCCATATTATGTTATTAAGGAAATTCTTTTATCAAACTGTTTAGGAAAACTCTCCAGTTTGGATCAAGGATTGTCCTAATTCAGAGTTCCTCTACACCAGGAGTTGGCAACGTATGGCTCTCGAACCATATCTGGCTCTTTTGAGGGCCAGATATGGCTCTTTCTGCAGAAGCCATAAAGTTCATTTTTTTCAGGCGCTGTTACAGGAGCGGCACTGTGAGCACTGTACGGCTGTCACGGAATTAGATTTTAAACAATGTGGCGTTTATGGCTCTCACAGCCAAAAAGGTTGCCGACCCCTGCTCTACACACTAAGTGAGCCAAGATTAAGGGCTGGGAACTTTCTAATGAGGAGGTTATTTTGCAGTATTATAACAACCTCACCAATAACCTGAACTTTTTTTTTTTTTGCGCCATCTACATAAAGCAGCCAAACTAACATAACAAGTGAAAATGTGTTGCCCCGGGTGGTCTCATTCTAAAAAAGTGACCATATTTCTGTGGGGCAGCCATAGAGAGTAAGAGGAGCTGAAGGGAAGATGGCCACAACAAAGGGCAGCAGTAGAGCAACAGATGGGGGCTTCAGTGGATGGTTGGTAGCAATGCAGAATACAGCCACAGAGTAGTAATGCTTTAGTTCTTCACAGTGCAGATATAGAGCATCAGCAGCAGGGGAGATCCAGGACCAAGTCAAGGGGCTGTGGGAAATAAAGCCAAAAGCAATGAGTTAAGAGTTGTTTGCTATGCGATGAGACAGAGAGGGCTCAGACAGGAGAAATCTTTCAGTCTTGAGCCAAGACAGACAGCAGTGAAGCCTAAATCCTTCCTTACCTCATAACTTGAGTTTTCCAAGAATTTTTTGGGGAAGGAGTTCCTAAACACTTACCCATGGCAAGTGAATCTATAGGAAATTGTTCTTATTTGTGAATAAGGGGGCTAATAATAAGTCCATTGCTTGACTTGCTCTTCCTATTTACTTTGCCATTCTGTCCAGATTAAATGCTTGATTAAATTAAATTAAATTAAATATTTGATTTCCTAGTTCCTTCTTAGTAGACAGGCAATGAGGAAGTGAACCATGTATAGAACTCAGTAATCTGTGGAAATTCCTAAGTGAATGGAATATGTGAGTTATATCCCCACATGGTCGAGGAGATTGGCCATATTTGCAGTACGATTATTATCGAGGGGGAAAAGGAAGTCTTAGATGACAATGTCTCTGATAAAACAAGGGAGAGTAAAGAGAGAATGGGATCAAGTGATTAAAAAAGGGTCAAAAAAAGAAAAGGAGGTCTACAAGATGACCCTTGAGTCACTTGCCCAAGCTAACATAGGTAGAAAGTAGCAGAAGTGAGGATCAAATCTAAATCCTCTGCCTCCAAGTCCAACACTATTTCCGATATATAACACCACGTTGCCTCTTCATATACTGAATAACATGCCATCACTCTCCTGGGTGTTCTGAAGTTTTCCATATCCACATATTCAAATATTGAAGAACACCTAAGCAATGTGACAAGCCTACGAATGCCTCATCATTGAATGTAATAGGAGAAGAGATCCCTTCCCAAGCCTCATCCCAGCTCACCCAGCTCACTGAATGTAGTCACGTAGGTTATAATTTATAATCATCTGAACTTCCTATGGCAGCATGAAGGTAAAGGAGGCTCAGCTAGGTAAAATGACTTGCCCCAAACCATAAGGTCAGGTATGATCACATTCTTCTGACCCTAAGCCCACTGCTTAGTCGACTACACAACACCGCCTCTCAGATCTCTACAGCAGTGGGCACTGCTTTGAGTGGGTGAGAACAATTGGTGCTCCCTGACTCACAGCCAGACAGAAGACATGATAATGATGATAGGCTGGACAGGGACATTAATTGCTTAGCCAACTGGAGAAGAGAAATGCTTAGTTTACATCCCAGGGGTTTTATACTGAAAATTTTTGAAGTTGCAATTGTAGGTATCTCTGTTATGGTTCTGTCTCTGGTAAAAGAACAAATTAAGTTATTGTTAATTCAATTTAACAAGGACATAATAGTCACTTGTTGCCTACAAGGCACTGCGTTGGGAAAATGGAGGTTAAAAATGAAAAAAAAACGAGCTTATGTTCTTACATCCATTAACTCGAGGTCAAGAAGCACCTCTTCTCCTTAATAGGCCTCAGGGTCCTGTTCTTGAGGAGGGAAGCTCCTGAGTTCTCTAATGTTAGCAGTTGCTTCCATTAGTTTCCATATCCAATCTTCTCCCCACTCTTTCCTGGGTATGGACTACTAAGTAAGTGGTCATACATTGGTGAACAGTTAATAGCCAGAGAAACTCTTGTGGTCTGGTGGAGGGGCAGTAGTCTTGGCAGGGAGTTCCCAAATTATTGCAGCTGTGGATCTTTTGGAAAACTGGGAGAGGAGTGTCAAGTGTATAAGCTAGGCAGCTGGCCCCCAAAGTCATTTCCCATAACATAACTGAGGTCCCTTCTAGATTTGAATTTTATGGTCTCAAGGAGAAAACACTCAATACAATGAATAGAAGTACAGAGGATTGTGGGCTCCAAGAGGTCAGAGTCTTGTTTAATCTTTTCACCTCCTCTAGCCTCCTTCTCTTTATTTTTTAAAATTATTTTTAAACCTTTAACTTCTGTGTATTGGCTCCTTGGTGGAAGAGTGATAAGGGTGGGCAATGGGGGTCAAGTGACTTGCCCAGGGTCACCCAGCTGGGAAGTGGCTGAGGCCGGGTTTGAACCTAGGACCTCCTGTCTCTAGGCCTGACTCTCAATCCACTGAGCCACCCAGCTGCCCCTAGCCTCCTTCTCTTTAGCACTTCGCTCTGTACAGAACTGGCATATCATCCATGTTGAAGATACATCTGATCGGCAATGTGGAGGCAAGTGTTCATTGGTCCTCTTGTAGCTCTTCCTGATTTTCCCCAGCAGAAGGCCCCTGAGTAGAAACAGAATAGAAACCCAATAGCAAGGCTGTCTTCTAGCTAGGGATGCCCCACCTAGCCCTGTCTCTGTCGAGAGTTTCACACTCCAGCCATGGAGCAGGTACATTAGGCATAAAGAACAAATTTATAGCAATTTCCCCTTTTGTACCGGGGTACCGAAGGGCAGCCTTATCTAACTTCTCTGTGGGAAGGGGATAGGATTGATGATTCTGACTCTTTTTGCCATATGAAGATCCCAAATGAACTCAGATTCCATCTATCTGAAGACACACAAGTCCTCTTAGTGAATGGCCAGTGAGGGCACAAAGTAGAAATACATGGATATTTCTGCTCCCTAGATAAACAGTGAAATTTAAATCATCTCCATAATGAGGAACTATTTCTCTTTCCAATTTGTGTATCTACAACAGGGGGCTTGGTCAAGCGCTAAGGACCTCATTTGTAGTTAGCCCTATATGTGTCCACGTTAACCAGTGTTAGGAATGGAAATCATTTTCTATAGGAACTCTGATGGCTGTATTATCATTGGATCATTTGCATACTCATTTACATAGGATTGCACAAGGGAGGTATTAGGATGTTCTACACTCATAGCTTGAGACTGAATTTTACTCTTTAACCAGAGAGACATGAAGAAAAAGCAACGTCCAGACACCAAAATAGACCGCGATTTCTCTGTTCTTGCCCACCTCTGTCTCTTCAAACACAAGATCTCATTCATTTTAAAGAAAGCCAAATAATATAATTAAGATTAAATGTAAGAGTGTATCCTTATGCACAGTCCATGCAAATTTATGCAAATTTCACAGCCTGGCACCAGGCCCATAATTGCTTTCTGGTGTGTTTGTTCCACATGTGTGCCCCTTTCCTCCACACATCTTATAAATATGTGACTCTATCTTAGATGCTCACTACCTGGTCCAAATGTCCATAGGGCTGCCTGCCGAAAATGAGAGTACGTCCCCGATGTCAAAAGACTCCATGCGAAGCAGGCCTGTAAGCAAGCCTAGATTTTCAAAACTGGATACGTTAAGGGATGAGTCTTCCCTTTATAAAAAGAATTCCTTGAAATAGCTAACCTTAGTTATTCAAGATATTGTTCGATTTGCTCAGCTCACACTTGACTTTGATTACAGAAAACAAAGAGACACATACATACCCGGAATCCACACCAGGACCAGGATTCCAATTCCAGCTTGCTAGCCGTGTGACCTTAGCATCTTCCAGTCTCGGTATATATATATATATATATATATATATATCAGTATAAGGAGAATCACGACATTTCTGTTACCGATGTTCCAGGGCGGCTCTAAGGAATGGATGAGAAAAAGGTATGCAAAATGCCTTTGTAAATCCCTACAGCAATAGCAATAATTAATCTTGCCTACTTCTACTGGAGAAGTAATACTATACTATCTGTATGCAAATATGTTCCCTGAAAACATCAGAAAAAAAATAGAAAGAAAGCAAAGAGTATCGTTTTTCACAAACAGCACATTAAAAAATAAAATCAAGTTGTTTTTATTGATATCGATTGCCTTTTTAAAAAAAATCAAATATTGACAATTTCTCTTCTTCTTTTCAAAACTGAAGTTTCTTTTATAATAACAATAAAAACCTCTACAAAAACATAATTAAGCAAAAATATCCCCTATGGTGACCAGAGCTGATAGTGGATGGAGTTTTCTGCACAAAGGAAGGATGTTTCATTATCTTATCTAGAAACTTTACTGACTTTGAAATTACTCTGAGCTGAGTTTCCTTTTATTGATCTTTTCATTCATATTATATACTCATGGAGAGTCCCTTTTGGAGAGGGAGGGGGCTCCTGGTGTGTTTCTAAGGGCTTTGCCATCCATTTATCGTGATCACACCATAGGTACAAAATACAAATACTGGCGAGGATCCAATTTGTCCCACACCAACAATATAGTCTACACTGACAATGGGAGGTGGGGAAGGGGAGAATGGAAGAGATGAAAAAATTGTGGAATACCGCTTCTGTTGGGAGCTGAGCTCTTCCTCCAAAGTATTCCCAGCATCTGTAAGAATACACACTGAATGCAACTTGAAGTATACTTCCTTTTTACTTCCTTTCTTTGTTTTTTGGCCTGTTTTCTTTGACAACGTGGCTAATATGGAAACATGTTTTTCATGACTGCATATGTATAACCTGTATCAAATTGCCTGCCTTTCCCTAGGGAGGAGGGGTTGGAGGGAGAGAGAGAATTTAAAACTCAAAATTTAATAAAAACAAATGCTAGTCCTAGGTTCAAATCTGGCCTCAGACACTTCCCAGCTGTGTGACCCTGGGCAAGTCACTTGACCCCCATTGCCCACCCTTACCAATCTTCCACCTATGAGACAATACACAGAAGTTAAGGGTTTTAAAAAAATTTTTAAAAACAAATGCTAAAAATTGTGTTTTTTTTGGTAAGTGGAAAAATAAAATATTTAAAACAAGACAAAAAGAATATAAGCTTAAAATCAAGTTCTCCTACAGAATCCCAGGTCTCTGCCATCCCATTGGCTAGCACTACTGGATCAACTTCTGAACAGTACTCTTCCTTCTAAATATGAAACATACTCAACAAGAAAAATGCTCATACATGCATCCAAGTAGGAATCACAAAACTAGGCTCTTGGAAAACCTTCCAGTATCATTTTATTTCTTCATATAATATTACTAAGTGGGTAGAAGGACACACTTAGAGTCAGGAATACCCAAGTTCATAATCCTTTATCAGAAATGTAATAGTTGGGTGACTTTGGTTGAGTCATTTAGTTCCTCCTAGCCTTAGTTCCCTTGATAAATGGACTGTGGGTGTTCAGTCATTTTAGTCATGTTTGACTCTTTGTAACCCCATGTGAGGTTTTCTTGGCAGAGATACTGAAGTGGTTTGTCATTTTCTTTTCCAGCTCATTTTGCAGAGGAGGAAAGTGAGGCGAACAGAGAGATAAATGACTTGCCCAGGGTGGCACAGCAAGGAAGTGTCTGAGGCTGGATTCGAATTCAGGTTTTCATGACTAGGCCCAGAGCTCTATCCACTGGGCAACCTAACTTTCCTCTGTACCCTCTATTCAATTCAATTTGGCTGCCAGCAATTAAATAGTTATTGCTGGCATAGTAGAGAAGGAGATGGGAATAGCATTTATATAGAACCTATTATAGGCCAGGCACCGTGCTCAGCACTTTACATACATATCACATTTGTTCATCACATCTATCCTGGGAGGTAGGTGCTATTATGATCCCAATTTACAACTGAGGAAACTGAGGCAAACTGACATTAAGTGACTTGCCCAGGGTCATATGACTAGTTGATGTCTGAGGCCAGATTTGAACTCAGGTTTTCCTGACTTCAAGATCAGCGCTTTCTCTGATTACTACAGGAAACCTGATTCTAAGGTCATTAACACCAAATAGAGGGGCAGCTGGGTAGCTCAGTGGAGTGAGAGTCAGGCCTAGAGACGGGAGGTCCTGGGTTCAAACCTGGCCTCAGCCACTTCCCAGCTGTGTGACCCTGGGCAAGTCACTTGACCCCCATTGCCTAGCCCTTACCAATCTTCCACCTATGAGACAATACACCGAAGTACAAGGGTTTAAAAAAAACACCAAATAGAAATGATGGATGAACTTGATTGTTACTTACTCAAGAGGCATTTACATTTCCCCCCCAAGAGCCACAGGAGTCATTTTATCTTTGGGGAAATGTCAAATATCAGCCATGTGGAAGCTATATTGATTTGATTTAATTTTTTTTTAATTTTATTTTAAACCCTTAACTTCTGTGTATTGACTTATAGGTGGAAGAGTGGTAAGGGTAGGCAATGGGGGTCAAGTGACTTGCCCAGGGTCACACAGCTGGCAAGTGTCTGAGGCCAGATTTGAACCTAGGACTTCCTGTCTCTAGGCCTGGCTCTCAATCCACTGAGCTACCCAGCTGCCCCCAGCTATATTGATTTGAAATGAGCAGAGGGGGAGCTTCCTGGACTTCTGAAATGACCCCATACTGAGTGTCATGGACTTGGCTTATAAGGAAGATTGGCTCTACCTGGAGAAGGTTTGAAAGCCCCAAAGAAAACCTTTCCTCTGATTCTCCCTGTAAGTCTGGGAAGCTTCCAAAGCTAACAGGAGCTAAAGCCCACATTTGGCCAAGGACCTAGCTTCTGCACTGTCAGCAGCAGTCACTCCTGGCAGTTTGCCTTTCAGGCGATGGTGAAGCCCTAGACCTTACCATAGAGATGATGATAGGGTCACCCTGAGAACATCTCCTGAGAAGGAGGATGGACCTTCCAACGCAGATATGCTCTCTTTAGCCACCCAAGAAGACTCCAAGTGGCCACAGAGAGAAAAGAAAAATGGCTTCCACACTGCTTCTCAACACCTCCCCCAACTCTAAGGCATGACCAATTCCTACCTTCCAGTTCAAGTTTTGGCTCTGTCATAAAGCCTTGGGAGACCACAGAATCCTAGGATCTCAGGTGGCAGGGATATTATAACTCTTAATTCAGGCTCATTCAACAAACAAACTGAAATCCTGTCTACAATATCCCTAGCAAATGATCAAATAGTTTTCTCCTCTCTGCCTCCCAAGGTATCCCGTTCCATTAATTCTGCCCCCTTGTGACCAAATAAAACAAGTCTAATGCCACCACATGGCACCCTTCCATTGAATGTTCAAAGACAATTATTATCCTAACACACATCCCTAACCTTCACCAAGCACAACATCTCTAGCTCCTTCTATTTAAAAAAAATCATATAAGTAAGTGCTCAGTTCTCCTCCATCCTGATCGAAGTCCATCTTAAACAATGATACCTACGGCCGAACACAATACTCAGGTGAAGTTCGAGGAGGGCAAAGAACAGCCAGTTATCACCTCCCTTGTACTGGACAACGTCTCAGTGCAGCCCACGATCATATTTTATTTTTGGTCGTTGTTATAGTATTAAGTCACATTGTTCTTAAAGTTCACCTGAAACTCATGGACCTTTATTATATTATTGTCTAGTATCCTGTCTTTCATTTTCTTCACGTGCATTTGGTGTTCTGAATCCAAGTTTAGGACTTCGTATTTATTACTATTAAATTAAGTCTTACTAGATTTGGCCCACCGTTCGGGCCATGGGGTTAACCTTTGCTATATCATATTGTTGGTCTCTATAGAAATACACATTATGCAAATACATACAGAAATGTGCTATATCCCTAATTAGCTTGTTTTCCTTCATTTGGAAGACCACTGATATCATAGGATGTTGTCTTGACTTAAGTGTGATTAGATTTAAGTGAGGCGGAGTTGCACCAAATTGTAAGCCTCTCTCTCCCGGTCATCGAAGTCCAGTGGTAAGACAAAAGTCAGTATGACCAGTGATGATCCGAGATACAGCGGATGCTTGGTGTCTTCAGCGTCTGACCAAGCTCTGAGCACTCAACAACCAACACCTGTCTCGGACACCTTCCTGGCTGTCTGAACTACTTGTTCTCATCCACCCATTTCTCTAAAGGAAGTCTTCACATGCTTGGGGTAACTAACTCACTGATGGTTTGAAGCCCACCCATTACTGATTTAGATGGTCTGCCAAGATGGTTTACTATGGTGTGACTGCTGTACATACTATGGATTCTTGGGGCTATAGGTAAGAACTGGGGAAAAGGTGGACATCAGAGGTCTGTGCCATATATCTTTCCACGCAGCAGAGCATGCTGGTCCTCAATAGATTATTCTTGCTGCTGCTAGGAATAGTAACTGGCATCTCTATAATGCATTAACATTTTCAAAATAATTAATAAATGGTTAAAAATTTTTTTTCAAAATACTTTTTAATCTCTAGCCATCTTCTTATCAGCTTTTTTGCCCTCCTAACCCTCTGGCCTCCTTCCCCCAAACCTACCTGCCATTTCTGTAACCATAATCAAATCAATCTACTATCCAATGGCTTCACTTAGCATTCTTTTTTTTTAAACCCTTACCTTCCATCTTGGAGTCAATACTGTGTATTGGCTCCAAGGCAGAAGAGTGGTAAGGGTAGGCAATGGGGGTCAAGTGACTTGCCCAGGGTCACACAGCTGGGAAGTGTCTGAGGTCAGATTTGAACCCAGGACCTCCCGTCTCTAGGCCTGGCTCTCAAACCACTGAGCTACTCAGCTGCCCCCTTCACTTAGCATTCTTATAATTTTCCTAACCGAAACATCGCTCATTCTCCTAAAAAAAGGTTGGGGAAGTTGCTGTTTCACTTGAGAATCATAAGAATTCCATTTAAGACATAGCAATAGAAAAAAAGGAAATTGATGTAGAGTTATCTACATCTGCTGTCTAGATTCTGGGACAAAGAGAATTGGTCTTTTTAATGATGACCCTGAGGCCTTGCAAGATCTTAAGACATTAAAAACTGATCGAATTAAAAAAAGACATAGCAATAGAATCAGGTGATCATAAAAGGGAGATGGAATGGTCTACAGATATCTCTTAGTCAAATTCGTCTTTAGGGAATCAAAGATTACTTTGACAGAAATGAAGGCTGGAGAAAGTGACTTGCCCAAGCTCACACAATGGGTCTATCAGTAGAATAAGGACTAGAATAGGTCCCTCTAGGTTCAAATAATTTATGAACAAACTATAAACTTTCTATTTTGTGCAGGCCACCCAGTATAGTGCTAGTGGAGCCAAGGTAGTGAGATAACCCTGGCAAAGTCCATTTAACCTCATTCTCTTACATGACAGCAGCCTTTGCATTGAAATATGTATGTGCCATTGGCCACAGGGGTGAAAAGGACTAAGGGAGAAACATAAATTCCATCCTAGCATTGGGAAAATCATGCCAAGTTCCTGCCTTCTGGACAATAGGTTATTGGGGCCATCTTGATATATGACTGGCACACACAAGATGCCATGAATGCTGCCTTCCAGTGAGGGCACTGTCAAACTTTAGTAGAAAGAATGTCATTGCCCTATTGGCATTGCTGCTGATGACTTGCAAAAGTATTTACCCTAAACTTGAAGAATCTGGTCTCAAGCCAAAGCCACGTCACTGAATTTGCAAAGCAGGACATCAACTTCTATAGGCCGTGAAGATAAAGGAAAGAAAAACAACATTTCCATGTTGTTGTTTTTTAATCACATGTTAGAATTATGCAATATTAGGTTTGGCAGGGAACTTGGCCTTGGAAAATCATTTGGTTTCTCTAGGCCTCAGTTGGACTAACTATCCTCTAAGATTCTAAATCTATAACCTATAATACTATAGTTTTGAGGGAGGGAAACTAAAAGCTTGGAAAACTAGGACAAGCCTCCAATGGGAGATAGGACTTGAGCTGAGGAAGCTAAAAATTTCAAGAGGCAAAAGTGAGGAAAGAGGTCATCCCAGTGCTGAGCGGCTACCAACCTAAAGTCCCAGAGATCAGAGATGGAATGTTCCTTACAGGCAACAGCAATGAGGCCACTTGAGCTGGACCATAAAGTACATCAGGAAGAGTCATGAAACCCAAGTTGGAGCCAAATTTTTAAAGGATTTGAAGTGCCAAGGAGAGCACTTTGGATTTTGTCCTATGGACAATGGGGAGCCACTGAAGCTTTTTGATTAGAAAAGTGACACTTGTACTTTAGAAATATCAATTTGAGGGGCAGCTAGGTAGCCCAGTGGATAGAGCAACAGACCTGGAGTCGAGAGGTCCTGGGTTCAAATCTGGCCTCAGACACTTCCTAGTTGTGTGACTATGGGCAAGTCACTTAACCCCTGTTTTGCCTAGCCCTTACCGCTCTGTATTTTGTTTATTACTAAGGTAGAAAGTAAGGCTTTACAAATACAAAAAAGAAAGAAATAGCAATTTAGAAACTGTGTAGACAAGAGGTGTCAAACACACAATCTCATTGTGCCAGCAACACTCCCAGTGGGCCGGAGTCAGATTCAAATGTAATTGGGAAAAATCTAACCAAATCAATAAAAATACAATAGGATCTAATGTTAATATGTGGGTTTCTAAGTCAAAATGCAACCCACAAGGACTCTTGTGGAGGGCTCAGGGGCCCACATTTCTGTTTGAGTTTGAAACCACTGATACAGATGATGGATTTACCAGGAGAGAAGTTGGATGTAAGGAGGCTGGTTAGGAGACCATTTCGATAATCCAAGTGAGACGTGATAAAGCTCTGAAGTGAGATGATTGTGATATAAGTGGAGATAAAAGGGCCCTGAGAGCTATTGTGGAGGTACAATGGAAAAAATTTGACAAATGATTGGATATGGAAGGGAGAGAGAGCTAGAGTTGGGTAATACTCCTACTTTGTGAGCTTGGACTGGTAGGATGGAGGTGGAGGTGTTCTCTTCAGGAACAGAGCTGGTTTAGGGGGAAGATAGCAAGTTCTGTTTTGGATGTGATGAATTTGAGATGTCTTTGAGACATCCAAGAGATGCTCAGGAGACTGTTGGAAATGTGGAACTGGAGATCATGTATATGAGGGCTGGATATGGAGATTTGAGGGTCATCTGTGCAGGGTTGATAGCTGAATCCATGGAAACTTGTAGGATGCTAAAGAGTTAGAGACAAAGCTGAGACCAGACTGCACATCTCCTAGTGCTTAGCTTGGGGTCCTCTCCCATGGGCCATGTTGCCTCGATTCTATTTGCCTTAAGACTTTGTAGCTTATGAATTGTTCCTGGTGGGAGTCATCATTGTCACCTGGAATTGTCACGTGTCAAAGGAGGAGGACCTACTGTGCTGAGCTTCTCATGAAGCATCTCTTCACTGTATTGGCCAACAGACTGATTAAGGCCACCTTACAAATTCAACAAAATATCAACATTTCTAAGAATACATATATCTTTTTTCCCCTCTCACTTCAGTACTTAGGATTTACCTAAGAATTTGAAAGAGGTTTTTATGTAGTGGGTAGGGGAAATAGACTTGGGGCCCAAGGGAGGTGAGTTCAAATCTTTGTTCAGACATTTCCCAGACTGTGTGACTCTAAGCAAGTAACCTAAGCTCTCTCTGCTTCCGTTAACAAATCTGAAAAATAAGGGGACTGGACTTGAGGGCCTCCAAGTTCTGTTTCACCTCTATGTCTATGAGCATATGAATTTATGATTCTTTTGTTCACTTTAGAAAAATCAACTGCAATTCCTGAGCCTTTGAGCCGTGGCTTCTCAGAGCACTTATTGACATGCTGGTCTTTGGTTCCAGCTCAAGGACATTTTCTCTCTGGGTCTGAGTGCTTCTGCAATGCTGATCACTTTGGTATTTGGCTCTTCACTCCCTGGCTGCATTTCTGTGTATATTTTTGCAAGGGTAAGTGAAGTTCCAATAAACTTAAAATAAAAAAAAAGAAATAAAATTAATGAGTTGTTCAGCTTGGCTTTGTGTGCCTCTGACGTGATGTAAAAAGTCCAAAAACCCAGCTGCATATGACAGGATGGCACGGAGGAGCAGAATTAAGATAATTCAGCAGAAACAATGCTAGGAATGGAAGCCTGGCATAGTAGACAGAATGCTGGATGTGGTGGCAAGAAGACCTGAGTTCGGATTCTACTTCTGACACTTTCTGGCTTGGTGACTCTGAATAAGACATTTCACTTCCCTGAGACTTACTTTCCTCATCTTCAAAATGAGGAGACTCTACTAGGTCCGAGGTTCTTAACCTTTTGTTGTGTAGTAGTCCCTTTTATTAGTCTAGAGAATCTTACAAACCCTTTCTCAGAAGAATGTTTTTTTTTAAACCCTTAACTTCTGTGTATTGGCTCCTAGGTGGAAGAGTGGTAAGGGTGGACAATGGGGGTCAAGTGACTTGCCCAGGATCACACAGCTGGGAAGTATCTGATGCCATATTTGAACCTAGGACCTCCTGTCTCTAGGCCTGACTCTCAATCCACTGAGCTACCCAGCTGCCCCTAGAAGAATGTTTTTAAAAGCATAAAAGTTAGTGAACATAAAGCTGTATCTCTTCCTCATTCTTGTCTGTGAATCCTTCGAAATCTATCCATAGACCACTGATGGGAGTGGAGGAATTTGTGACCTCAGATTAAGAACCCCTAGACTAGTGATCAGGGGCAGCTGGGTGGCTCAGTGGATTGAGAGCCAGGCCTAGAGACTGGAGGTCCTAGGTTCAAGTCCGGCCTCGGACACTTCCAGCTGTGTGACCTTGGGCAAGTCATTTGACCCCTATCGCCCACCCTTACCACTCCTGGGCTAAGGACGGTCCCTAGCCCGGATGAAAAAAGGAGGAGGGTTGGGCGTGGGGCTAGCAACCCCACCCTGTAAAAACTACATCTGCTAAAGAAACTGCAACCTAAAGTAGGGGCAGCTGGGCTAGCTCAGTGGATTGAGAGCCAGGCCTAGAGACGAAAGGTCCTAGGTTCAAATCCAGCCTCAGACACTTCCCAGCTGGGTGACCCTGAGCGACCCATTGCCTACTGGTTGTGGCCCTATGCTCCTAGAATGGAGTCCCAGGATAAAAAAAAAGACTAGTGATCTCTCAGGCCTCTTCCAGATATAGATTCATGATCCCATGGCCTATAAGACGCCATCTGGCTCAAAATCTATGGCCCTAGACACATGTCATTTGTTGGTAGTCCATTTCCTTTTCCTTGAGGACCATTTTAGTTTTTCCCGAATGACATGGACACTGAGCATATGACCAATAATACAACTCTGCTCTCTTTTCTCTCCAAAAAGAAAAGCCCAAGAGAGCTTAGGTTTTGCGCATGGATCTGGGCCCAGGCTGGACAAATGATGACAGCACTTACCATTTGCACCATCGATGCTGAAGTGTTGTAACTTCGCACAGCTGTTCATTCACTGAATGAAATCAAGTAAAATGTAAATGAGCCTCCCCATCAAGGAAATGTGCTCAGGGTTGGGCCATCTCATCAGGAAAGTGCACAGAAGTGGCAGAATTCAAATAATAATAAAATACTAGGAATAGTGCCTTCTGTTATAGAGTAGAGGAGATGTACAGTTTCAACAATTTCCAGGGAATTGTTTTGCTCACCAAGCCAATTTAACCACATGCCTCAGAAAATCACTTTTACAAGTTACAGAAGAATACAGAACTTCAAAGGTAAAAAAAAATCAGAAGAAAAGGTAAATATACCCAAATCTTTCTCAGATGGAGGATACGATTGCTGTTATTAGACGTGAAGTGAGACAAATAGGCATGACAGGAATCGCCCCTAAACATGGAGAAAGAATAAGAGTACGCAAAAAGAGAGACAAGCTACAGGTGGAGGCAGAACTGCAAACTTCTGCTCTCATAACCTTCTGCTCTTCCAAGTCCTACGGGACTAAAGAGCAAGTATACCAAACAAAGAAATCCATACTATTATATTATCAATGGATAAAGAATGTCTTTCGTCCAGACCGCCCAACACAAAACTGAGCGCATAACCCATTCGATGAATTCTTTGGCACGTATATTGGAGAGGGGGATGATGAGGTGGGGCCGTAGCTGAACAGGAGAAAGAGATCAGCTGGGTTGCATTTGAGAAATTTTACAGCATTGTCAGTGACATCAAGTTGCTGCCTGATGGTGGAAAAAATGGATAATTTTTAACACCAACATTCTTAATGACGACATCAGGCTGTGGAATACCGAACAGTATAATCTGTGAAGAATTAAAACTTGAAGTGGCCCTAATGACAATGGAGAGTCTCACCTAAGCGCCCTGTAGCATACTACGGAAGATTATCACCTAGAAAATGTGATCAGAAAAGGAGGTGGGTTACTCATGAAGCAAGGATAGAAGGCTAAACAGTTATACCGCTGCAAAACATTAAAAGTCCCGGGGCAAGGATTCTTAATCATTTTTGTGCTATGGATGCCTTTGGCCATCAGACTGGGGAAGCCTATGGACCCCTTCACCGAACTGTGTTTTTAAGGGCATCAAATAAAATACACAAGATTACAATGAAAACCAATTCTTTTGAAATCCAGTTATTGAAATATTTTTTAAAATAAGGGTTCAGACTGTAGGTTAAGAACCCCTTTGTTTTAGAGGAGAAAAGACCTCTAGCTTGTTAGGTGAATGACTTATGGGGGAACATGGAAAAGGATTGCACCTCTGAGAGACACTGGATACCTCTCGATCTACACCACTGGAGGGAGTATCCATATCAGTGACGTCCAAGATCCCTTGAAGAACAAGATGAATATAAGTGGTATGAGTCTGAGGGTGGGATCTCAGGGGATCTGGCAATGTTTCCCCCTTGCTACCCAACTCAAATCTCTACTGGCTCATTCATGACATTCACAAAAATGTAGATTTGTGAAGGACTCTCAAGGTCACGTAGTCGAACTCCTGTCCAAAGCAGGAATCTCATCTCAGCAGAATAGTTACCTTCCCTCAGCATGAACATCTCTGGTGACACGAGACCAATCCAAACTGAAAAGGGTCATGGCTGTGGGTTTCAAGCAAAGACATGTTGGAGGGTAGGGGACACTGGATCAGATGAACTCTGAAGTCCCTTCCAACTTTTTACTCCATGCGTCTTTGAACATCATTTTAAAAGTTGCTCTTCAAATGTTCTGTTTATCCCAACTTACTAAATGAGAATTGGTCTTTAAGCTGACAAAAGGCAGACATTGTATTTGTTTAATCCTCTCTGTTCAGAATTTAGCACTACCCTGGGCAATGCAGAATTAAGCCCAACTAGATGACCTTAATGGTCCCTCCCAGTCCTACCATTCTGTTAGCTATAATTTACTAAGATGACAGGTCAGCTCTTGAAAGTTCAGGGTGCTTATCCAAGATCGTAGAAGCAATAAGGAAAGAGAGATGAGATGTTCTGTTGTTTGGAATATGAGTTCTTCACCCACACAGTGATTTGGGGGGAAAAATGTGATGGAAGAACCAAAAATTTCTTTTCTTCCCTGGAGAGCCAATCTTCTAGCCTGGCAGCCTTTCAAGTAAATTTCAGTGTCAAGAATAAACTCTGATAGACTTCAGCCCTTTGGAATATGATCTCTGACTTAGAGAGCCACCGTCACCCCATTTCTACCTAGTTTGGGAGGTACAGGATATAAGGTATTAATTTTCTTTTGATACTGGTTCAGGGCTGTGCCACAAATTCCCTCAGAGTTGCTAATAAATTCTACCATTATTAGCACTTCTAACTACTATAAGAATAAGAATTGATGAGGCCTGGAGGAGGAAAATGCCCTTTAACCAGAAACAATATATCTAAGTCATCTTTAAAATAATTTTCTAGGGCCAACTTTTCTGTCCACTTTTTAGAATTGTTTAGTGGATGGAATCCTAGGATTGTGAAATTTAGGATGGGAAGGAGCCTTAAAGGTCATCTAGTCCACACCCCTCCACTTTAAATATGAATAAACAGGACAAAATTTAAGGCAAATGACTTTTCCGAGGTCACACAAGTAGTAAATGTCAGGGCCAGGATTTCAACTGAGCTTTTCTGATTCCAAATCCATTGTTCTTTCCACTAAACTATGCTGCCCACTTGGAATCCCAGAGAATTAAAGGTTTTTTTTTAAATACACATCCAGATGTTCATGGGACACAATGCTACACATTTGGCTATTTAAAAACACTTAGAAAATGGACCGATTTTCTCCAATTTTTGTCCAACTCTTTAGTGTTGGAGACATGGCCTAAGGGAATCATACTAACTGGTCTGAAGCTCTTTGTCAGCCACTGCTTGCTGCTCCATCATTTCAGAAAAAAATTAGATCAATGATACCACTTTTAAAGTAGCTGCAGACAGGTGACATAAAGCTATTACAGGCCTAGAAAATGGCTTCAGAAATAATCAAAACATTACATGCAAAGTCAAGAATTCTTAAAGATATTCTTGGGGGACCATAAGCCTTCATTTCATGGGTATATGAAGCACTCAATGCCAAGGAAATTGATGTTATGCCAGGCACTTCCCTACCTGAACTACTTATATGCCATAAGAAAAAATGGATAGAGATAAAATAAGTGACCAATCCATGGCAGCAAATGAAAATGTCCAAAAGGTGGTGACAGATAAAGATGTTAAAGTTCCATTTAATAGCCATGCAGATTTTTCTATAGATCTGAAGTTTAGTCATTTAAATTCTTATTGGCCTGATTTAACCTGAACAATTTTTTTTAACATAATTAAAAACCAAGATGGGGAAAAACAACATCAAAATGAATGATCTCAAAGACATGCTGAGTGATTCTGGGCAGGATTTGGACAAAACTGAAAGCATTTTTGCCAAAAGAGGTCTTCTCTCTCTACTCTTTTCCCATTTCAATCCTTAGAGTTCAAGCAAAGAGGACCAGAGTTCAAATTCTGTTTCTTCTGCTTACTGCCTGTGTGACTTTAAGCAAGTAACTTCCCTTCTCTGGGTCTCATTTTTCACCTTTGTAACATGAAGAGGGCAGACAAGATAGCCTCTGAGGTCTTTTCTTTTTTTTTAAGCCCCCTCACCTTCCGTCTTAGAATCAGTACTGTGTATTGGTTCCAAGACAAAAGAGTGGTAAGGGTTAGGCCAGTGGTTCCCAAACATTTTTGGCCTACCGCCCCCTTTCCAGAAAAAAAAAATATTACTTAGCTCCCCCTGTCACATACTATCACCGCCCCCTTACAGATATTCATCACCCCCAAATGCACCTGTGGCTATCACTGCCCTCCTGGATCACTGCAGCACCCACCAAGGGGTGGTGGTGCCCACTTTGGGAATCACTGGATTAGGCAATGGGGGTCAAGTGACTTGCCCAGGGTCACACAGCTAGGAAGTGTCTGAGGCCATATTTGAAGCTAGGACCTCCTGTCTCTGGGCCTGGCTCTCAATCCACTGAGCCACCCAGCTGCCCCATCTGAAGTTTTTTCTATCCAGAGATAGGACCTCTAAGGACCCTTCCACTCCTAAATCTGGGACCCTGTGATTAATCCATCCTTTTTACCATTGTCAGACTCTTCTTTCTGAATCAAAGGTCTTGTCATCTCATTCCTCTGCTCAAAAATCTTCCATAAATCCTTACTGCCTTCTAATATTGGCTAAATTCTCTGCTTCAAGTCCAAGGCCCTCCACAATCTGGAAGAAACTATCCTTTTTTTAGCCTTATCTCATATTCCTCCTGACACTACAGACCCCCTAGAATATCTGATTACTTGACTGGAAACCTACCCACTTACCCATTCTTTAAAGACAAATTCAAATACCATATGCTCCATGAAGCTTTCATTGAGTTTCTCAGCTGAGAACGTTCTCCCTAAGACCTTTCCTAATATTTTATTTACTAATATTTATAATATAATATATGCATAGACATTATGTGTATTACTCATCCCCCTATTAGCTTTTAAGCTCTATGAGGAAAGGAGCTATGGCATAGCTAAACTTTTGATATCCCCCAGTACCAAGCACAGTGTGCTATGACACAATAGGTGTTTGATCAATTTTGATATAGTGAAATTAGTTATAGAATATAGGACAGAAAAGATGCCTATCAAAAATGCACAGCTTATAAAATAAATGCACACAGGTTCCGGGTTAAGATGGCGGCAGAGTAAGAAGCAGCTCTAAACCTCTCCTGACTGAAACACACAAAACTCCTCAAGGGGACATAAAAACAAGTCCAGACGAACGGAGGAACCCCACAACAGGACACAGCGTGGAAGGTACGTGGAATCGAGACATTTCCAAGCTAAA
>NC_058136.1:25234506-25275482 GCF_016433145.1 Gracilinanus agilis | reverse complement strand
AAAAAGCTATTTAAGAGTGGAAACCCAAATTGGAATGGATAGGACCC
This sequence comes from Gracilinanus agilis, assembly GCF_016433145.1. Taxonomy (NCBI): domain Eukaryota; kingdom Metazoa; phylum Chordata; class Mammalia; order Didelphimorphia; family Didelphidae; genus Gracilinanus; species Gracilinanus agilis. The sequence goes on along the minus strand of NC_058136.1, from coordinate 25,275,435 downwards.
CCTTCCCCTAGTTTTTGTTTTCCTTGGTTTCAGTTATCTGCATTGAACCTAAGGGCCAGAGGTCCACCAGCAAAATGTTGGAGGTCAGCTAGTGTATCTGTTTGCTCCTTCCCTTCTCCTTTCACTTTCAATTTTTTTTTTAATTTTGAGGGGTTTGGAGGTGGTGGAAGGCTGCTGGGGCATTTGGTCCAAGGACAGGAGCAGGGAGAAAGAGCATCTATATAATAGGATCAACAGATTTTTGTTTATATCTCTTCAGCCATTGAAGTAGGTCTTGGAACATATCTCCCACAACTATGGGGCCCTACGTTATTCTAGATGGGCTCCTTCATCTTAATTAGCTTAATTCAGCTTAATTAATCTTTATTCCTCAATTTACCTTCTAAAAGAAGTATTAAGAAGGGACACTTAGAAGCTTTTAACCTATCAAAGTCTAAACCAGTGCATTTGGTCTGATATTTTATGCTTACTTGGCTCTTGTAGGAATGAATTGTTGATTCTATAGGTATAACATATAAATATTGTCAAATAAATTGTTAAAAGAAAAAAAAAAAAAAAAAAAAAAAATGCACACAGCAATTATGGATTTCTGGTTAAAATGACCAGTAGGGTTTGCTACTCACCAGCGATAGATGGCTAGACCAGTCCCCATGGGAAATCTAAGAAGTTTATTCCTTTATTTGAAAAGTGCCAGTGACTGGAGAGTAGCTGAAAGGTGTGATGGTGTGCATTCTAAATTTGAATATACACAAATTTCTATGATTTAAAAAAAGACAAACTTGCAGTCAGGAAGACATGGCTTCAAATTCTGCTCAGGAAATAAAGTATTCAAGTTCAATGTCAGAGGGACAAGGGACAAACACAGATAAGGAGGCTAACATCTGACTCATACTGGTTGGATATGACCATGGCCAAGTCAATAATGCCCTGACTAACTCTCTAAAGCTCAAAGTTATAGAACAGTTGCTGTTATGACTCAGTGGACAGATAGACTTTTTTAAGTGAATAGTTCTCTCTCAATATATATCATACATATGTATGCACATAACATACATATACGGAGATGGTCATCATTTCTTCAGATGATCATCACTTCCTTTCGGTGAGTTACTCCTTTCAACAATAATTCCAATTCATCAAACATTTATTAAGCATCTGCTGTATATAGCACAATGATCTCAGTGCCGTAAGATACATACAAGTATAAATATATACATAAATATCTATTTGCATATTTATATTTATAAAAATAAGAATATAAATATTTACCACATGGTTAAATACAAGATGGTCTAAGAAGGAGGGCACTAGCCTTTCAGGGATATAGGAGGGAGCGGAGTCAGGAAAGGCATTTTATTTTTTGAGAAAAAGCAGCTCAAGTACCATTTTTAAGAAGAGCTTGGCTTTATGAGACAGATGTAAGGAGGTAGTGCATTTCAGGCATGGGAAGATTTCCAGTACAAAACACATTTTGAAAAATGGGAAGTGGACTGTCCTGAGTAAGGAATAGAGAGAACAGAGGTCAGTTTGGCTGGATCATACAGTCCAGGGGGCAGAGTTACATTCAATAAGGTTAGGAAGAAAAGTTAGAGCCAGGTTGTGGAGGGCGCTAATCATTAAATAGAGGAATTTCTCTTTTTATCTAAAGGCAATAAGAAGAGATTGGAATTGATTTACGGGACTTACTCACACGGTCAGCTCTTTGTTGACAGTGTATAAAAGGAATGAGAGTAGAATCAAGGCAGAGAGAACAATTAGATGACTGCTGCAATAATCTAGTGAAAAGGTGAAAATTAATGGTTGGACAATAATTTTATGAAATTATGTGGTTGCCAATATTTATTATATCTTGAGTCAAAAATTTATTTACAAAATAGAAATATGAAAGAGGTTAGAGAAAATACCTATACTAGTCCTCAGCCAGGAGGGCAGGTGGTGAGTAACCAAGGTGGCCTCCTCCAAAATGGAAACTAGTCTCTCCAGAAACTAGGAAAAGAGTCAGGCCTTTTCACTCACCCAATGAAGTAGTCTAGGAATCAGAGTCTAAATTGAAGCCAAGCTCCAAGCCCATGATCTGAGCCACAGCCTCCAGGGAAGCTCCTTCGAGGACTATCTCCAGAAGACACTCTCTTCGAATTATCTTCTCAAAGACAATCTGACTCAAGCTGAAGGATTTCTTGCATTTTGTGGTGGCTCCTTGTCCCTTCCCCTCTTCGCAAGAGCCAATCACAGTTTGCAAATTGTCTAGCACTGCTCAGGGGGCAGTGTCTATGGGATCAACTTCTCACCTTCTGAAGCTTAAGTTCTCATCTAAGGGTGTGAATTTTCTAAAATTCATCTTTTGGAAAGGTGAATATTCATCCCGGTTGTTTAAGTGTCTGAGGGTGTGAATCCACTAAGTGGTTTGGAGCTCCTCCACCTAGTTCAAGCTTGTGTTGATTCAATCAAAAGGTGGACAAAGGAGAGTTAATCCTGTCTTCACGATTTAGTGAGTTACTTAAGTTAGTGTTAACTAAGGATAGAAAATAGAGTAAAGAATTCTCTTTCATACTAGGCAAGAGATGATGAGAACTTGAATGAAGCTGTGTGTGAGTATAAAGAATGGACTAGATGTCAGAGATGCTGTGAAGGTAGAAATGACAAGATTTGGCCACTAGACATGTAGTGTAAAAGAGAGTGAGGAGTCCAGAACAATCCTTGGAGACCTGAAAGAGTGGTGCATTCAGCAGGAATTGTTCTTTGTCCTTTGTTTTGAAGAGTACCAGTGACATCAGTAGTGTCCATGAATTGGCTTGAAGGTATGCAAGTGTTACACAAAGCATCAGCCTCACTCTCTCTTCCAGAGTCATTGAAGTCCAATGGTAAGACCAAAGTCAGGATGACTGGTGATGTCTTAGATTGTAGTGGATGCCCTTGGGATCTTCAATGTCTGACCAAGCTCTAAGCACTCTTTAGTGCCTACTTCAGCTGCTTTCAAAGCCATCGAAAGAAACTGTTTTCATCTGCACATTCCACCAAGGAAAGTTCTCATATCTTCGCTAACTCATCTACGGGTTTGAGGCCTGTCCGTTCCCATTTTTAACCCACTTGCCCCACTAGATGTTTTTTACCAGGATGTGGCTGCTGTGCATGCTACAGAAACTTCATCAGAAATAGGCAAATTTGGGAAAAGGAGAGTTCTGAGAAAAAATAATGAGTTCAAATTTGGAAATATTAAATTGTTTTCAGGATATTTTATCTGAAATGTCTAATAGGCAGTTGGTGATGTGGGACTAAAGGTCATGGAAGAGATTAGACTAGATATATACGTACATATGTGTACTATGCCTATATGTAAATCACATGTATGTGATTACTTACATATATGTATACACACAATATATCTCCAGCTCTAATATGTATAAACATACATGTATATGTGCTTGCCTATATATACAGATATATGTCAGCTGCAAAGAGATTATAAACTCATGGGTATTAATAACATATATGAGTATAAAGAGATAAGAGAAGATGGTCCAGACCAATTACATAATTCTCTATCTTTACTAAATATAAAATAGCTTCCAATAGGAATTTATTTTTCAAAGTAAAGCAAATTTTAAAATTATAAAAATGTAATTCTTTCTTTCTTCCCCGCCAGATCAAATGACCTTATTCTACTCTGTTCCTAAATGGCAGCTAGAGAAGTCCTCTAAGCACATGACTTAAAGTACTTCAGAAGCTCTTTCATTCCTTAGTTCACTCCAGAAATTTCACCTGGCTCTCCCTTCTCTTTATTTCACTTTCCCTTCATTCCTGGCAAACTGGTTTGTGAGTTTTCTGGGGGTGGGGCCAGTCTAACATCACAAAATCATGGCTCCAGAGGTATCAAGGTTCTAAGAGGCCATCTAGTCCAACCCCCTCATTTTACAGAAAGAGAAACTGAGGCCCAAATCTCTGTGTTCCAAATTCCTTGATAAAGCTTCCTATACAGACTCATTGCCTGTATTTTCTTTCTTCTCACTCAATCCTCAATCCTCAATTTGTTTTCTGGCCTTGACCTTATCATTCAAATGAAACTGCTCTCTCCATTACCCTTTTAATTTAATTTTAAAATACATTTGTATTGCTATTATTTTGCTTTCACATCATCTGCATTTCCTGTTGTTGGAGCTGAAAGGGACTTCCTTGATGAGGGAACTGAGATTCAGAGAGGGTAGTGCCTTGTTTGAGGTCACACAGCAAGTTTACGGCAGAACCAGACCTGGAGCCTAGTTTCTCCTATAGCAGGTTAGTTATTTTAGTTATATTCTTTTAAATGCCAAGGAAACTGGAAAATTGAAGTGAATAATTCAGATCCCTAAATGTGTTTTTTCCCTGAAATATCCTATTTTATTTCATTTTGCATCTATGCCTGAAATATAGTATTATGACTATCATTTTCCACAAGGCACATTGTGCCACAAGCCTGAATAGATCATTTTTCAAAAATTAAAAAAAAAGCAATTGGTGTATTTCTTTCTAATTTCCTCTAAGGGGGTGGCCATACATGTGGAGCAAGGTGAAGGATGGAGGCAATTTAGCAGCTTCCTCTGCCTCTATTATCTGGATATTTAGAATTAAAGTATTTTTAGCTGAATCAAAGTCAGATTGGTCCAGAAAGTAATCAGTTATCACCATGGTGACCTATAGATAGAACTAATCCATTTTTGTACTCTTGTACCTGTGTACTTTTCCAAGAATGGAGGACTGAGCAACAGTGACTTGCTGTCCCTGGAAACTCTTCCTATTGGCTTTGGCCCAGTGCCTGTTTCTTTAGCCTCCTTCAGAGAATCAGTTTCACTTACAATGGAGAATTGTCCCAATTCTTTAATGCACTTTAAATGCATAAGCGGAGATTTGATTTTTATCTACTGGGTCTTCCTACCTGTCATGAAAAGAGAAGAAAATGAGTAATGAAGAATGACCACTAAATCAAATCATTTAAAATTCCTTCATTCAAGGCAGTAATAATTGAAGAACCATAATACTAAGTAAGGTAAAATAAAAGTTGACTTGTCCTTGATTTAAATTTGTAATCCTGAATGCTTGTATGGGAGCTGGAGACCTTGTCACCCCTCTTTGTGAGGAACTCATCACAAGCTATACACAATCTGTATTCAGTGATTTTCCCAGTGTAAGCTCTCGGTGGAAATAATGAGCCAAAAAGACAATATAAAGTACTTGTCAGAGCCCCCAAGATCAGACCTGATTTGTTTGAGACTAGAACTTAAAGGAGGAAGGGCTGAGTTAGTTAGGGTTAGGCATAGTATTTTTTTTTATTCCACAAAGTATTTAGAAAAGATCTTAGAGTAGTTTGGAACTATGCCCAGAGGGCTATAAAACTGATCCAGCAATACTGCTACTAGGTCTGTATCCCAAAGAAAACAAAGAAAAAGGAAAAGGTCCTGTTTATACAAAAATATTTGGAGCAGCACTTTTTGTGGTGGCAAAGAATCGGAAATTGAGGAGATGCCCATCAATTGGGGAACAGCTGAACAAATTGTGGTAAATGACTATGATGGAATACTATCATCCTATAAGAAATGATCAGCAGGATGGTTTCAGGAAAACCTCGGAAGATTTATATGAAGTGTTGCAAAATGTGAATTGAGCTGAGCCGGAAAAACACTGTCCACAATAATAGCAATACTGTTCGATGATCAAATGTGAATGACTTAGCTTTTCTCAGCTATTCTAAGATAATTCTGAAGGACTTATGTTGAAAAATGCTATCCACCTCCAGAGAAAGAACCGATGGAGTCTGGATGCAGATGGAAGGAAAGTTTTTTTTTTCTTTTTCTTGTTTTTTTTTCTTTCTCTTTTTGGTCTTTGTTCTCTTTTGCAACATGGCTAATGTGGAAATATTTTTGAATGACTGCACTTATATAATCTTACCATAGTGTTTTCCTCTTCAAGAAAGGAGAGGGAATGGAGGGAATTTGGAACTCATAAATTATTTTTAAATGGAAAAATATTTTATGTATAATTGAGAAAGATAAAATAAAAATATTCTTTTAAAAATTTTTCATTTTTATTATTATGCAAAACACACTTCCCTATTGGTCACTGTTTTAAGAGCACACTCATACAAAACCAATACCCTAAAATAAAACCGTACATACACTGATGTGAAAGACAAAATCCACATCAATCGGACTCAAACAGTTCTTTCTCTGGAGGTGGATAGCATTCGCCATCATGAGTCTTTCAGGATTGTCCCAGATCACTGTATTGCTGAGAGTAGCCAAGTTTTTATAGTTGATCACTGTATAATATTGCTGTCACTATGTACAATGTTCTCCAGTTCTGCTTATTTCACTCTGCATCAGTTCATGCAGATTTTTTCCAGCTTTTTCTGAAATCATCTTGCTTATTATCATTTCTTATAGCAAGAGAGTATTCTATCACTAGCATGTACCACAATTTGTTAAGCCATTGCCCAGTTGATGGACATCCTCTCAATTTTCAATTCTTTGCTACTACAAAAAGTGCTGCTCCAAATATTTTTGTACAAGTAGATCTTTTCCCCTTTTTAAAATCTCTTCGGGATACAGACCCCGTAGTGGTAAATAAAAACATTATTAAAAAAGGAAAAGAGATCATAGATGAGTTTGTGAGATTAGATCTCACTATGATAATTTGATATTATTATTGAGATTGCTGAACTCACCAGTACAGTAGATTATTTGAACATTAATTTATGGTGAGGTCCTAGACACCTTCAAATATGAAGACACTTACTTGATATTCACTTATAATATCTAAAGTATTTTTAGCCACCTCTAAATCATGCTTTTCAAGCATGGAGTTGATTGTAAATATTTCAGTACACGCCTTTTCTAGGATATTTTAAAGGCACTTTTTGAGTTCCATTAGGTGGAGTTATGGGCAAGAAAACAAAAACTAATGGGTTTTTTCAGCTTCTTTAGTTTTCAATTTGTAACCTGAGGAAGTATTCTCTTATTTTAAAAATCTTTTCTTATTACTTAATAATGATACCATGATCAAGGCCAGATGTCACCAAGTGAAGTTGTAATTTTGCTGCCTGCTTGTTCAAGTGGAAGCCAATCATTGATTTCTTCAAGTAGTCACTCTCCATTCATGAAATTCAGTTATGCCCACAAGGCAGAAAGCCACAACAGTCAGACACAAGAGAAAAGCCTCCCCTTTATGAAATAATAAAGGAAAAAAAAGATGTAGGACATGATCCAACTCACAAGAGGGCCATGCAAACAAACAGCCCCCTGGTGAAAACAACAAGCAAATTGTGGTTGTCTGGGTGGTATTTCTTGGAGGAAGAGAAAATAAGATCTGGCCACAAATCCCAGCAGACATATAAGAAGCTATGAGGCCTTTTTTTAGGCTTCATAATGATACCAACCACAACCAATTAACATAAAACAACAAAGAATCCACATTTATACCTTAAGAATTATGATCAATGAAATGACCAACCATGTTCCCAGAGGATCCACGGTAAAACATATTGCACACCTTCCGAGAAAAAGGCGACTTGCATAAGGTACAGAAAAAAAAACCATTCATCTCTGGACATGGCCACTGGGTGGATTCATTTTGCACGATTATGCATACTTATTACAAAGGTCTTGGTTTTGAAGGGTAGGCATCCTTCAATTTTTTATTGTGGGAACAGGGAAGAAGGGTAATAATAATGATGATGATGCCCAAAATAAGAAAACCATTGAAACATCTTTAGAAATGTTTAGAAAAGAAAAGGAAGTTAGTTCAGAAGGAAGCACAAACAAGCAGGGTAGTTTTGAAAGTGATGTGTAGACTTTATTAAATACTAAAAAGAAAACAGACAGGCTGACATGGAGAATCGGTTTCATAGACAATTCTTATTTTGTATTCTGCTGTGCATGGAATCCCTCTTTTTTGGTGTTTAGTTCAGAGTAAAAAATATCAAAACATACCTATCTGTTTGCAGAAAGCACAGTACTTGAAAGATTAGATTTTCTTGCAAAGGAAAACTTGCCTTTCTAAAACAACTTTCAGCAAAACAGACAAACAAAAAACGACTCAGGATAAAGCTGTCAAAATTAAATTTTTCTCATCTTTGATTTAGAAAAAAGGTGACTATGAAGGTATAAAATACCATCTCTTTTGTTCTAGTTTTGAGACTAAAGAAAATCAAATAAACCATAAACTTACCTTTAACACTGGTGGAATGAAGTCCAGAACAACTGCTTCCATGGAGATGCAGAAGAGCTCAAGGTTGAGGCAGAGGATGAAGGCAAAGAGAGCATTCAATAATTCCATTTGTCCATTCTTTCATTCAGGAGATCCCCAAAGATGATGTCTGTGTGGAGCCTGCTGAGGACAGGGTTGATGTGAGGGATAAAGTCTACTTTGTTCACTGAAGCTCTGAGTAGCCTGTGAATATTTCCTCTTGTGGAGGTATAAGGTATAAGCAGAGAATCACAGAATCCCAGGGCTGAAAGGGCCCTCAGAGATAATTCTGTCCATATGTGGACAAGAATCCCCTCAATAGGTTTTCTTTACATGAAGGCTAAACCTTCTGCCCATTGTTCTTAGTTCTGTCCTCTGGGGCCAAGCAAACAAACCAACCAACCTGATCTCTCTCTCTTTCATGTAGCAGCCCTTCAGACTCTCGGATAGCTTTGTACTCCTTTTAAGTCTTCTCTTCTCCAGGCTAAACATCCCATAATCCAATGATTTTCTCCTGACTTAATCTCAGGGCTTTTTATCCTAGACACACTCCTTCAGAGGCTTTCAAGTCCAGTTTGTCATAACTCTTCCTAAAATGTGGTGGCCAGAAGTGAACACAATGTTCCACAAGTGTTTGTACGAGGGAAGACTAGAGAAGGACTAATATGTTCCTAGTTTTAAACTCTATGCCTCTTCTGATGCAGTTTAAAATTGTATTAGCTTTCTTGGCCTCCATGTCTGATCATTGACAAATATTGAGTGTGGAAATCTACTGAACCCTCCATATCATTTTCAAATGAATTTTCTCACCTTTCTCCACCTTATACTTGTGAAGTTAATTTTTTGAAGTCAAATATAAGACTTGACTTTTACCAATACTACATTCCATCATATTAGATTTGGCCAGTGTGTTAGCTATGCCTCTTGGTTATGCTTCATCTGTGAGTTTGATAAGTGTGCTGTCTAGTAATGATGCAAGAAAAAAAAAAAACTTCCAAATGATTAAGTCTATCTAAAAGTAGAATGAACAACCTTTGGAGGTAATGTCTTGCTCCTCACTGGAAGTCCAGTAAAGGCTGGTTACTCTCTCATTTGGCATACCATAAAGACATTCTTATAAAAACAAGAGTTGGATGAGATGGCTTCCAAGGGTCCTTTTAACCCTGAGATTATGCGATCCTCCGTTTATGCCTCCATGGACTACAAAATCCACAGGCTACCTTATAGCTTCAGGGAGCAAAGTATTCCTCCTGCCTCACGTCAGCCCTATCTGTGGCAAGCCTCAGTTCCTCCAATCACTCTTTATATGACAGGAATTCAAGGATTCCATCACCCAGATCATCTTCCTCTGAATGGTATCCATTTTACCAACATCCTGCCCAAGATATGGTCCAGAACTGAAACAAGTACTCTAAAATTGGCCTAATCTGGGCAGAAGACAATGGGAGTATAACCCCTAATTACTGGAAATTGTGCCTCTCCTAATGGAACCTAAGATCATATTGCCTTGGTTGCTATATTTAGCTTTCAATTCACTAAAACCCTTAAATCTTTTTCAGGTCAGTGACTGGATAGGATCTTCTACCTTGTCAGGTTGATTATAAAACCCAAATCTAAGACTTCACATTTATCGCTCTTAGGTTCCTTTTTATTTGACTCAGCTCAGTACACTAGCTAATCAATATCATTCCAAATCCTGACTCTGTCATCTGGTGTGTTAGCCATTTCTCCCAGCTTTGTGTCATCTGCAAATTTGACAAGAATACCATCTGTGCCTTTATCTGAGTCATTGAAAAAAAATATTTAATAACATATCACCAAGTAAAGATCTTTGGGGTGCTTCATGGGAGACCTTGACATCAGGCCACTAATGATTACTCCACCCATAGACCACCCATAAAAACTGTTCTGAATCTGCTTGTGTTATGATAATAGGCCTCCAATGAGTAAAAATGATTATTTTTCATTTGATGCATATAAATAATAAATAAAACAGAAAAAGACATAAAAGATTTTAATAGTATCTTTATTCAAATGTGTTCCAAGGACATTTAAATTTAAAACATTTAAATTTAATTTAATTTAATTTAAATTTAAACATTTTTTAAATTTAAAACATTTAAATTTAAATTTAAACATTTTTAAATTTAAAAAAATTTATGCAAATTGCAAAAAAATGCAGGTAAGCATCATTTTCCTCAAGAGATGTGTTCTTACAGGTATGAATCAATACAACCATCTTGGAAAGCAATCTGGAATTAGGCAGATGAAGGGACTAAAATGCCCATACCTTTTGACAGAGAGAGGCTCTTCTCCTGGGCTTATATTCCAAATAGGTCATCGATGAGAAGAAAGTCCTCATAGACACCAAAATATTTAGAGCAGCACTTTTTGTGGTAACAAGGAATTGTAAAACAAAATGTAGATGCCCATCAGTTGGGGAATGGCTAAATAAATGGTGGTATATAAAATGTGATGAAATATTACTGTGCTGCAAGAAACAACTAATTTGATATATTCAAACACGGAAAGTTATATGAACTGACTGATGCAGAATGAAGTAAGCAGAGCCAAGAAAATGATATGCACAATGGCTGCAACAATGTAAATGGAAAAAGAACAACAACTACGAAATGATCAAAAATGATTAAAAACAACAACAACAGAAAACAAGATTAGCTCTAAAAAAATGAAGGACAAGAAGAAATGGCCACTCCACCCTGTGCAGAGATGAGAGGTCCACAGTCACCAGCCACTGCACATATTTTCAGACTTTTTCAATATATTCAGCACTTTTGCTTATTCCCCCCCCTTTTTTTCTTTTGCTTTGAAAATGTTTTTGGTTAGGTGGAATGGCTCTTTGGGAGTGGAAAATGGGAGGGAGACTAGGAGAAATTTTGGTGTTTTAATTAAAACAAAAGATTTCAATAACATTCAGAAAACATGTTTCTACAAAGTGGTAAGTAAATTTTCTATAGTTGTTATATGTTCAATCAAAACATAATTCAGATGCGCCCAGGGCATTCATTAGTGTTAAAGGAAGAATTCTTTGGACTCCAAGGCATGGTAGAAAGAGTCAAAAGAGACCTGGGTTTATATACAGACTTTGAGACTACCTAGATGGTGGCCTGGATCAATTACATGAGCTCCTAATTTATAAAATGAGGGTAATGATCCCCCAGGGTGGCGGTGAGATTCAAATGAGATTATATTGGTGAAGCACTTAGCATAGGGTCTGGCACAAAGGTGCCCTACAAATGTGAGATATTATATTACGTATTATATTATAGTTGCTGTTGTTGTTGCTACTATTATTATAAATTATCTAAAATTCTGTGAACATAGCTTGAAAGAAACAGACAAACCTTGAAACACTATAGAAATGTCAGCCATTATTACTATAAAATGAACTTTTTCATTCCCTAGGTAGAGCCAGTTTTTTAAAAATAAGAGAAACCTCTGCCTTTATTTGCTACGCTTCCTAATTCATAGTCATTCATGGATCTTTCTTCAATAAGTGGTGTTCAAAATTACTGAGACGATAGATGTTTTAGTTTGATTTAGTGGTGTCAAGACCTCAGTGAAGTTAAATTTGTAAATAAACATTGTATAATTCTAAGTAATTGTGTGTTTTCAGTAGCTCATATGAGTTGCCAATTTTATTTCTGAGTTCTTTTTTGTGTGTGGCAGAGGGCTTTCTGGGCCTCTGATTTTATCCATAGGAAGAATTCCCAGCTTAAACTTTCTCTCTCAATTTGGATCAACAATCGTTGGGCAATTTCACGACCTTAGAAGATTGTCAGAGATTGCTAAGAGGATGAGTGACTTGCTCAGGGTCACATAGCTAGTAGGAAGCAGAGACAGGAATTAAACCCAGGTTCCAAGTTCTCTGCAAGGATCAAGTTCTCTCTAGCTCTTTATGCAGCCATATTATGTGGCAAAACTATAAGGATTGATATCATGCGTTATTAACTTGGCATCCAAGAAATTGTGGGGCTTTTTAATGCCTTGATAGCTGTATTTCCATATAATTGGGGGCATTTGTAGTCCTCTGTGTTTTAATTTTTTGCATGTAAAACTTTTATTCTGAGCAGAGGTCTATAGGCTTCACCAGACTGCCAAAGGGGTCCATGGCACAAAAAGGGTTAAAGACTGCTGAGCTAGATTTTTTTTTCTGATTAAGTCAGCAAAATGCAGAGAAATCGACACTAACTACAGAATAGGAAGGGTCATGAGTTCATAACCCACCTCTAGACTACTATCACCTTTGTGACTTTGGGCGAGTCACTCGGCCTCTATGGGCTTCGGGAAAATGAGGAGGTTGGACTCCAAGGTCTCTGAGGTCTCTCCCTGCCCTAGACTTAGGCTAGTATGATCTAGAAAAAACCTACCATCATTACTTTTGCGCGCAAGATATAAAATTGATCTCTATGGGATACCTTTTGGTTAGGTCTTTCCATTGAGTATCTGAGTAGCAAAGAGAATGCCACCTGGTGGCTGAAAGAAATACAGTCAGAAATAGTCAGAAAATCCTGTGATGGGTCAAAGCCTCAAAGGCTTCAGGGGGAAACTAAGAAAAACGTCAGCAACAAGCATTTCTCCTTCTCCTACCATGAGAGAGCCAAACGATGGTAGACAATCTGATTGGCCACTTTTGAACCTGGCATTCAACTAAACGGTCATTCTGGACAGAGGAACGTTTGATAGTTAGTCTCCATTCTCATCTGCTTCTTTTGTAAAGTGTTTACTTTTTTTTTTTTAAAAACCCTTAACTTCTGTGTATTGACTTATAGGTGGAAGAGTGGTAAGGGTAGGCAATGGGGGTCAAGTGACTTGCCCAGGGTCACACAGCTGGGAAGTGTCTGAGGCCGGATTTGAACCTAGGACCTCCTGTCTCTAGGCCTGGCTCTCCATCCACTGAGCTACCCAGCTGCCCCAAGTGTTTACTTTTGTACCTTTTATCCCTTTATTTATTCATTATACCTTTTATTCAGGTAACTGGCCAGATTCTTAGAGCTTTTCCTTACATTTGAAGGCAGCTTACTGGAGAAGGTGGAGTGCTAGACTTGGACTTAGGAAGACTTGGGTTCAAAAGTTGCTTCTGGTATTTATTCTTTTTACTATTTTCCACTATTTTTAAAAATTATTTTACATTATTTTAATACATGATTTTACACTATTTCAATGTGCCTCTGAATAAATTGCTTAACCTCTTGGGGTCTCAGGCAATTCTCAATGACTTAGTTACTAAGCTGTAGACTGTTTTCAGTGTAGGAACTAGCATCAAGACACAGGAGCTTAGCACCAGATGCTGATGTCACTTCCCCAGATGTTGGCTGCCCTACCAACCTGCTCTCTCCCCCAGCCCTGCTCTACCACACCACACAGTCCCATGGTCCTATGCCTTTCTGCTGGGATCTCTTTTCCCAACAAAGGGTTGGGGGATGGCTGCTAATATACCACTTGTACCATGAAGGCTCTTTAGGTGGTCCTATAAATGCGAGATACTATATTACATATTATATTATAGTTGCTGTTGCTACTATTATTATAAAAAAAACTAGGCAATCAGAGGGGAAGGTGATGCGCATGGGTTATGTCTCTGTTCCAATCTTCCTACGCCCTTCCTTTTCACAGAGCTTCTGGAAGTCTCCTCTATTCTTACCGAATTCCTGTTCATACTAGATCTCTTTCTCTTACATCCAATTTCTCTTCTGTAGCTCACAGAAAAGTGACTTCCTCAAGGAAACTCCCCGTGGCCCCAGGCTGGCTGTTCCTCTTGCACCCTTACTCCATATGGACCATGGAGGGGTCGGCATATGCTTTGCTCTCCGCTTCTGCCTTTAGATCTCCGGATGACACTCAACAGCCACCTCTCCTCCTTTCAGATTTACTCCTTCCTGCTCAGTGATTTGTTGTTGTTACCTGTGGACCTACAGGTCACTTTGATCTCCTCCACAATTGGTTCAGTTCAAGGCCTCCTCCTGCCTTCCCTTACCCTGGCTACCCAACTCTTTAACCTCTCTGATCCCTTGACTTCCATCTCTGAATTACCTCAGCCTGACCCAGGAGTCGCACCCCAACTCCTTTTTTCTCAGATGGCCTTGCCCCACTTGTAACCAAAATGGAAAGTCTCGTTCTAAACCCATACATTATAGATCTGCTTGCACCTAAGAAGGAGACAGCTGAAAATAGGAGAGCGCTTTTTCTTTAGCTGATGAAGACTGCTGAACTAACCCTGACCATTCTCACAAGCGAGGGTCACACTATGCCTTCTGTAGCATGACCCAGAGATATCAGAAAATAGGCCCAAATGAGGCTGGTTCTCTTCCTGTGCTGAAAGCCACATAAGGTCATTGATTTATAGTTGGAATGGGTAGGGAGATCATAAGTTAAAGGAGAGAGAGGCATTCCGCCTGTGTCTAAATCGTTTTTTAAGTGACTGGAAAACTGGAAAGGGACAAAAAGATGTGATCGTTATAACTAGCTATGGCTCAGAAGGACATCTCCAAAAAGGGTAGAGTTTGTAATAATAAAATTCTTCATGAGAATAACAGACATTTAAGGAGTGATTTTACAAAGTATTGTATAAATGGAGATTTTGAACCTTGGACTGCATCCCCCATAAGTCCCTTAGTATTTCCCAGAATTCCCTTTAATCTCTCCTGCGCCTCCACCTTTGCGTGGTCACGTTATTGTTTTATAGTTGGCTGTAACTCCCCCCTCTTTCTTTTTTGCTCTTGGGAGCGGGCTGGTTAGTACCTTCTTAGTTACATTTTTTAGTTTATTATTAATAAAACTTTATAAAAATATAATATGTAGTTATTGAATATTAATTTAAAAATCCACAGTATACAAAATAAGGGTCATTACCCCCATTTTATAAATGAAGAAACTGAGTCCTAAAGAGGCTAGGCACCTTGTCAGTAGTTTGTGTCTAATAAGTGCCAGAGGTAGGACATCAATTTGAATATCTCCCAAGTCCAAGTCCAGCAATTTTTTTCCTCTCTTCTATACTGTTCTCTAGTTGATTTTTGTACATGCCATATTGTGTAGACAAAGCACACCGAGAGAGCAAAGGATCTCCAAATATAGATAGATAGGAAGAGATTATCCAAATCAAATAGAAATAGGCCACTAAACTATACACAAGGATCCTGGGGGCTACATATTGATTTCATTTTAAAATGGAATGATAGCTATGTTTATTTGTATTTTTATTTATTTTGTTAACTATTTCCCAATTGTTTCTGAATCTGGGTTGCACTGTGGAGTGAATAACTCCTTTGAAATCTCTGGACTAGAGATAAGGAGAACAATTAGGAGATTATTAGAAAGTAGAGACAACATTGGCTACAGGACGGGGGTGGGAGGAGGAGAGGGAAAGAACATGAATCATGTAACCATGGAAAAATATTCTTAATTATTTAATTAAATAAATGAACTTAAAAAAAAAAAAAAGAAAGCAGAGATAAGAGGGGATAAGAACCCACACTAGGGTGGCGGCCTTGAGAGAAGAGAACTTCCCTGAGCACAGGAATGTGTTTGTATCTCCAGTGGTTAGTATGGTACCTAGCAAATACGAGGTGATAAGAAATCCTTGTTGAATGAATGTACATTTCCCTGAAACTGACTGGGATGAAGAGAATGTGTTGGAACAAAATGGGAGTGACTATGGCTGTCTGAAGCACATTGTTCTCTGAAATATATAGGATCTGACAGTGCAGATTTTGAACATTTCTTTCCATTAACTACATGCTATAATGTTCTAGCATTACCATTTTTGTTTCAAATAAATATTTCTCTTATTGGAGTGTATAAATATTTTATTGAAATTTCCTATATATTTTACTCCCCTAAATAGGTTATAGCTCCTTGTGGGTAGGGGTTGGGCCACGTGTTTCTTCTGCATCCTTTACAGAATAGTGTTACGTGCTCTGAGAATCCTTAGTGACTTGCATTGACTCAAATCAGATTCCAGATTAAATTAGAAATCAACAATCCAATAAGCACTTCTTCAAGGCTTGCTCTGTGCCAGGTCGTGAGGTCAGAAAAACTAAGAGAAATCCAACCCCTACCCTTAATAAACTTACATTCTGCTGGGGGGGATCTTAAATGTAACTGCATTTATTCACACACGCAAGATCATTTAAGAAGGACTGAACAAATATTAAATTGAGCACCTACTATGTGGTAATCTGGCAGCAAAGTCAATAGAAGTCTAGGCCTAGAGTCAGGAAGACCTGAGTTCAAATTGGGCCTCAGACACCTCCTAGCTGTGTGACCCTGGGCAACTCACTTAATTGTATGTGTCTCAGTTTCCTCATCTGTAAAATGAGCTGGAGAAAGAGATGATAAACCACTCCAGGGGCTCTGCCAAGAAAACTCCATATAGGGCCACAAACAGTCAGATAAAACTAAAATGACTAAACAATCACAGTAACAACAACAGCATGGGCTAATCACAAGGGCCAATGCAAAAGTGAGTGAGGCATGCATCCATCAAAGAGCTATTGTTCACCACCTATGGAAATTACTATACTACCAAGGAGTATGCAGAGACGGAAGGAAAAAAAGGTAAGCATTTCCTGTCTACTTCCCCATGGAGCCCTCACAGCTCTTTGTAGCTGCCTGAGAAGAGAGAAAGAAGAAAACAGCTTGTGATGCTAAGCTCTAGCACCACGTTGCAGGCCGAGTACCTGCTTAGATGACTAGTACCTGGCATCTGTAGAGTTCTAGAAGGTTTGCCAAGCACTTTACTCATCTCATCTCATTTGACCCTCATAACTATCCTGTGGGGGAAATGTTATTTTTAACACTTGGGGATATCAGCCCATTTTATAGATGAGGAGACTGAGGGTTAGAGATGTCCAAGGCCACACAACTAATTAGCGGCTAACGTAGATTTCTATAATCTAGTCTCGTGCCCTGCTGTCTCAAAACATGGAGGTGGTTAGACCTCTGCTGGGTTGACCCTTTGCTCACCAACTCACAATGGGATTCTTTCGAGAAACCAAATGACTCATGCCACTCACAAAGAGGAAAGTCGGTGTATATGGGTCCTCTGCATATTCAGATCATTCATAACATTTACGGCCATGACGCAGCCTTCTTTAAGTCTCTCGGTGAATTACCAGTGGCTGCAGTTTCACACTTTAACACCAAGCAGCAGCTAGGAAATCATATTAGGTATTCGAGCAATCTGTTTTAATACCAATTAGCTAATAAAGTAATTAGCAAAGTAAGAAATACATTACTACTATGCAGTATTATGATTTAGTCCCAATTGCACATGCAGATGCATAATGTAAGATTTCTAAAAATTCCATTTAGGACATTTTAGCAGTGTATTGAAATATTTCTCATTCACAAGAAGCCAGCTGTGATGAAGGAAGCTGTGTTTAGTTGGTCTAAATTGGAGGTGCTAGCAGATTTCAGAAAGAACTTTTTTTTATAAACTTTGTTTTCCCTCGCAGAGGGAATTAGAGCAACATTTACAGCATTGTAAAATGTATTTTCACTTCTTCTGTGTGCTGAGCAGTTCCTCATTCAGGAGGTTCCATCTCCAGCCACTGGGCCTTTGCAAAGGCCGGTCCCCCTTGCCTGGAATGCACCTCCTCCTTCCCCTCACCTCATTATCCTCGAAGCAAATGAGATAACCTGTAAATTTAATTGGGAACTCTGTTGTGCCGTATAAATGTTGTCAGGATTATTGCCAGCTTCCTTCGAAGCCCAGGTAAGGTGCCACTGTGAAGCAAGATGTGTCCCAACTCTTCCAATTGGTAGGACTTTCCGCCTCTAGCAAATGTTTTGTGTGACTTTGTCTGAGCTGTGTATTTACTCACCTGTGTACATGCCAGCCACCTCCCGACATGCCAGAAGCTCCTTGAGGTCAGGGCTTGTTTTATTTTATTTATTTTATTTTATTTATAATTTATATATTTTTATATATATAAATTTTACATAATTGTATATATATAAATAAATAATTTGTAATAATTTATTTTATTTTATTTTTAAAGGTCGGGTCTTTATAACCCCAGCCCCTGGCACAGCGCCTGGAATCTAGCAGGCGATTAATGATTGTACCTAAATTGTAAAGCAGGCTGTCTTCTGGGATAAACTTTGAGTCCGCTGTCCTGGGTGCTAGCTGCAGGACTGGCTCTTACATTCAGTCAGGAAGAGGACATACTGCTGACTGCTGGGAAGAATTCTCGAAAATTCACCATGCTTTGTATGTGGAATAACAACAACAACAACAGCAAGAAAACCGCGAAAGAAAGAAAGAAAGAAAGACTCATTTCAGGCAAAAATAGACAGGGCCAATGGAACGGTGAACTGCGGACTAGCTGATGCATACCTATCCAAGGAAGTCAGCATAAACACTAATGGGAGAAACGGCCCTTACGCAGACTAACCAGGCCTATTTCTTTGTGAAAAGTGTGGAATTATCACCATGCAGAGTTATATCCTATGCTGTGCAAGGCATGATGCAAGAGAGCCAGGCTCGTGGCATAGGCCTTCCTCCCCTGGTTGCCGACACAGACGGCAGGGGGCACAGATCCAGAAAGTGAAGACAGTTGGAGCAAACCAACAAACCGATGCATGAGCAAACATGAAAGCAGAAAGACCAAATGCAATATCAATGAACACACTGCCGTACAGGAGACAGGTAATGATTGCAGCTCATATTTAGACGACGCTTTAAGGTTTACAAAACACTTTGTCCATATTATCTGATTTAATCCCACGACAACCCGGAGAGGTGTTTGCTATTATTGTACACATTTTTACAGATGAGGAAACCGAGACTGAGACAGGTTAAGTAACTTACTCGAGGTCACAGATCACTCATGGTTTGGAATGGAGAAACTCGCTCTAGATCAGTGGTTCCCAAACTTTTTTGGCCTCCCACCCCCTTTCCAGAAAAAAATATTACTTGGCGCTCCTGGAAATAATTTTTTTTTTAAATTTTAATAGCAATGAATAGGAAAGATAAAGGCACCTGTGGCCATCACCACTTCCCCTGGATCGCTGCAGCACCCACCAGGGGGCGGTAGCGCCCACTTTGGGAATCACTGCTCTAGAGCCATGTTGGTGAATCTGTGGCACACATGCAGGAGTGTGTCAGAGGGGGCTGCTCCCCTCCCTCTCTCCATGCTCACATGAGGACATTTTTCCCATGACCTCTGACCAGTAGCCCAATGGGAACACTTCCTCCCTCCCCTGTCTGGGATAAGGTGAGGGCTCACATGTAGTGTGAGGGTTATAGTTTGGGCACATGGTCTTTAAGAGGTTTATCATCACTGCTCTAGAGTCAAGACACAACTTTGGAAAAATCTCAGAAGAAACAATGAGAAGATTATACAATAGGAACTTTGAACAAATACAGCTAAGACAAGTAGAGGCATCAAGATAGGTTATTCTTCTGCCTTCAACACTATTTACTCAGTAATGCAGTTGCCTTTAACAGCCCCCTTCCCCACTTTTGTGTCAACAAAAATCTTAGCCATCCTGTAGCCTGCTCACATTCCATAAGTTTCCTCTACCATGCCAACCAAAAGTGGCCTCTGCCTCCAAATTCTCATAGCCATTATTGTCTGTCAAGACCTTTTGGCAACTAAGGCCACATTGCCTTGGGACATCTCTTCTCATGTTTTCGTGGACTATTATTTTAATATTTTATTATAATTTACATTATCACATGATCATTCCTTCCTAAGTAGGTTAAAGGCCCTAAAAAGTCAAAGTTGATATTTTTGTAGCTCTTGGTTTCCCTCCTAGTTTCTAACAGTGTAACAATACACACAGCAAGGTGTTCTATCAAACTTTATTTTTCAAATTTTTGTTAGTGACAGAAATAAAGTCATTCTGTACATTGTGGTGAAAGACATCAAAAGTTACATCTTGTCTATCATCACAGAATGATGGGTAGCCACTAAAGGACTCTGAGGACCATGGTAACACAGCTTGGTCAAAGAAAACATTCCATTTTGGTAGGGCGATGGCAATCAACTGGAGGAAGTCCTGTGAGATGCAGGACAAAGAAGGAGAGGTCTAGAGTCTAGTGAGGGCAAGCCAGGGAAGGGAGTGGAAGAAGGGAGGGGAAGAAGAAGGAAGGGAGGAGGAAGAGGAAAAGTTAACATGGGATATGATGATTCGGAGGAGAAAGGGTTTTATACTGTCATTTGGATTCAATTCAACAAACATGTATTAAATAGCTACTGCATGTTATTCACTATGCTAGGCACGAGGGAAACAAAAATATCTTTGCTCCCAAGGAAATGATGTTCTTTCTATATGGACTAAATATTGACAGAATATACTCGGTGAATCGAAATCACTAAATAAAAGGCTAAATGTGAATTGATATATGCCCCCAAAGTTCTTGACCTTAAATTAAGGATTCAGGATAGGCAGTAACAAGGGCAGCTAGGTGGCCCAGAGGATAGAGTGCTGGGACCAGTGTAAAGAAGACTCCTCTTGCTGAGTTCAAATTTGGCCTCAGGCACTTCCTAGATGTGTGACGCTGGGCAAATCATTTCACCTTGTTTGCCTCAGTTTCCTCATCTATAAAATGAGCTGGAGAAGGAAATGGCAAAACACTTCAGGATCTCTGCCAAGAAAACCCCCAATGGGGTCATGAAGACTCAGTAGCCATGACTAAAATGACTCAACCACAACAAAATTAGACACTAACACCAAACTGTTCCCTGCTTCCCTTGGGACAAAGACATCGAAAGGAAACCAAAACTTGCAATCCAAAATGATATTAAGAGAAATACTGAACCAGGAGGATTTCTCAGAGTATCATCTATGACATTCTTAATTGCCTGCAAGATTGTATAATTTTGGTTGATTAAAAATTATTTAAGGAAAAGATGATTAAAGTACCTTGAATTTTCTACCTTCTAAAGTAATTTGCATTAAATTAGAAAAGGACTTACTTGAGGGGAAAATGGAAATCATTTCCAATGTGGATACTACTGGCGTAAACACTGCAAATCAATAACTCCAGAAAGTGTTATTGTTGGGGGGAGGGAAAGAGGAAATGACAGTCTTCTATCTGTCAGTGACCATAATCATTTTGCGTGGTCAGAAGAAGTTGTTTTTTAATTAATCACCAAATGGTTGTCGGCAACAGAATAACTCAAAAGCACCCAGGAAGGAATGAGTGTGTGAATGTGGATGTGGGCCACATTTTTTCATCTTTATTTCCATTTCGGTTTCAAAGCTTTTGCCACTCTACTCTGAGAGAAGTTTCCAGACAAAAACTGTTAACGAGTCAATGCTTTGCTGTAAATGAAGGGCATTGGCTATCACTGACTCAAGCTTACACTCTTTGACATTGTTTTCATTCCTCTGGTTGAAGGGAAGAAAGAAATCAACCTTTTTTTTCATTCCACATAGGAAAAAGCAAGTGGTTTAAAAAATTCTATTGCTCACCTAGGACAGATGATTGGACTGACAGCCCATAGTGCTTGTCTACAAGCGTGTGTATATATTTGTGTATACACATATATAGTTGTTATATGTGCTATCTGTATGTATATGTATTATAAACATACACACTCAGAATAGAACAGGAGGATGAGAATAGGCTGGACTAAAAATCTCTTTGGAGTCAGAGGACATGGCTTTGAATTCTGCCTCTGCTATTGACTGCTAGTGAGACCTTGGGTAAGTCACTTCTCCCCTGGCCTTCAGTTTACTCCTCTGTCAAATGAGAGAGGTGGATTACAGCACCTGTTTCCTAACTACTCTCAATCTATAATCCTTCGGGAAATGGCGCTTCTCTTTTAATGACACAAACTTGTTTTGCTGGATGTAGCCAATGACACCTGAATATTTTCCAGTGGTCCTGCCCACCACCAACATCTTTTTTGCTCTTCCTCTTGGAGATGGATATTGCAAAGGGAAGCATGAAGAGGCAGCTGGGGGAGGGTATGCAATGGATAGAGTGCTACGCTTGGCATTGGGAAGACTTAAGTGCAAATACTGCTTTAGAGACTTCCCAGCTGTGTGATCCCAGGCAGGTCATATAACCTCTGTCTTCTTCAGTTTCCTCATCTGTAAAATGGCAATAATAATAATAGCACCTACTTCCCAGGGTTTTTATGAGGGTCAAAATGAAATAATATTTCTTTCTTTTTTTAAACCTTATATTCTGTCTTAAAATCAATGCTGGGGGGGGGCAGCTGGGTAGCTCAGTGGATTGAGAGCCAGGCCTAGAGACGGAAGGTCCTAGGTTCAAATCTGGCCTCAGACACTTCCCAGCTGTGTGACCCTGGGCAAGTCACTTGACCCCCATTGCCTACCCTTACCACTCTTCCACCTAGGAGCCAATACACAGAAGTTAAGGGTTTAAAAAAATCAATGCTAAGTATTTGTTCCAAGGTAGAAGAGTGGTAAGGGCTACGCAATTGGGGTTAGGTGAATTGCCCAGAAGCAATATCTAGGAAGTGTCTAAATCCGGATTCGAACCTAAGGCTTCCAGGCTTCAGGCATGGCTCCCTATCTACTGAGCCATCCACCTGCCCCTAAATGAGGAAATATTTCTAAAAGTACTTTGCAAACCCTCAAAGGCTACATTATTGAGCTATTTTTATTATAGGTGTGGCATCTACAGCAATGGTCACGTCATAAATTTTGCATACTACTTGCTAATCACAGCTCTCTCCTTTCAGGGGAATATTCCAGATCAATCAGTCAATAGGTATTTATTAAGCATACACTGTGTACAAGGTAGTGTGCTAAGTGTTCACGATACAAGGGGGAAACAATTGTCTGCCATGAAGGGCTTTTCATGATAATGGGGGAGACGATACGTACACAAATTGGCACCAACAAGATAAATACAGACTAGTCGTGGTAGATGCTGCTATATTATTATAATAACTTTTTTACCACACAAAGATCAATTTCCTGCTCTTGCCTGGTTATCAGGAGAGTTAAACGTTTCTCCATATTCCATAGCTTACCTTAACATGAAAGAAGTTAACCTCCCCTTGTCTCTGTTGCTTGCAGTCTAAATGGGCTCCATAATTGTTACTATATATCTCACAGGAGAGTTTTGAGCATTAATAAGGAAATATCTGCAGAGTACCTGAGCTCCTTAGGTGTGAGCAGAGATGTCATTTGGAGCAAAGATTTCATATGGTCAGAGATAATGTTCCACATTAAACATTTTGGAAAATGTACAGGCATCTATCCAGACGAGTGACTAATAAATGGAAAACCAGTCAAGAAACCCCCCAAAAGTATGGCCACAGCAAATGTGTTCCCCCCTCCCAAATTATTTCCTTAATGAAAAAGCACCCAGTTGATTGAACAGCAGGAAAGGGTTTTAGTGTAAGATATTAAACACCAAATGTTGTTGTTGTTGTTGGGGTGGGGGGTTGTGTGGGAGGGTACAGAAGGGTGGAGGGAATGGGGGGACGGTATGTCACAATGAAGCAATGGAGCCCAGCTGACAAACTAAGCTCAAATTCAAGGGCAGAATTCCTTCAAATGATGGTGGGCTGAGAATAGAGAAAGATAGTCCATGTTGGGGGAAAAAAAGAAGAAGAATTGGGCTAAATTCCAAAGAAGTGCAAAGTCTCTTGGCATCTATAAACAACAATTAGAAGGCATCACTGTCAGGCAGAGGCAAGAATCCCAAGGCTAAGCAGCTGGATAGAAGAATCTGCAGCCTGTTTGACCTACTAAAGAAGTTCCCAATAATAAAGGGTGATGTACTTTGTGGTCCTGGTAAAAATGAGCTGAGCATGGTCTCTCTTAGCTGGGAAATACTTTGTGGGAGATCTATTTCTCTTTACCTCTAGGGACATCACTGAGGCAGAGGTAATGGGGGTTATCATGAGATCAAAGATTCAGAATGAAAAAGAAGACAAGAGGGAGCCAAGTCCAACCTTCTCATTCTATCCTGGAGGAAAGAAGTTCAGAGAGATTAGGTGGCTTGAAGAGGGTCACACAGGTCTGAGGTGGGGTTCAAACTCTGCTCTTACTGATTCCAAATCCAGGGTCCTATCCCCTACACTACTTAGCTGCCTAGGAAATGATAACTTCAAAGGAATCTCTTGCATTGAGGGATTCGTATCTTGGGAGACTGGGTGCTCTCTTCATCACTTTATCATGACACACTTTGATATTGAAAACACCATTGATTTCATCATGGTGGACATTCCCTCCATGCCTTTAATTAGGTGGTCTGCAAGATAAACTGTGACCAAAAAGATTTAACACTTAGTGGCCAGGGCTCCGGTGATGAATCACTGTGAATTGAGATAGAGGGATCTTTGGACAATCGGCCCGCAGTTTATCGAGAAACCTATAGTCTACTAATCGAGAAGCATTTATAAAGGACCTACTATGTGCTAGGAACAGTACTGGCCTTTGGTACACAAAGACAAAAACAGAACAGACCTTGCCATCAAGAAGCTTTAATTCCATTGTGGGAGATAACATATCCATATATTAGGATACACAAAATAAATGAAAGGTAATTGGGAGGACACTAGTAGCTGGGGTTTCAAGATGTTCTTTAGATAGAGGGTCGTGCTAGAGTTGAATTTTGAAGGAAATAAGGAATTATAAGTAGAGGTGAGGAGGGAGTAGATTCTGGGCATGGGGACCAGTCAGTGCAAAGGCATGGAGATGGGAAACAAACAGTAAGAAGTAGTAGTCACACAAATAGGAGGAGATTTACAAGACAGTAGTGGTATGAGAACTTAGGGTCAATTTTAGTGCAGTAAATAAGTAGAAAGAGTTCTGGATTTGAAGACCAAGGACCTGAGTTTAAGGGCCAGATCTACCACTTAGGTGATTCTGACCAAGGCATTTCCCATCAATGGTGATCAATTTTCTCTTTTGTAAAATGAAGTAGTGGGACTGGATAGCTTTTTTAAAGATCCTTTCTAGCTCAAAATCTGCAATGAAAATTACTGAAGACCTCTAGGGTCTTAACGTTTGTTATAAAAGAAATATCACCATTAAACTAATTCTGGAGAGAATGCTAGAATATTCTGGCTAGAAGAGCTCTTTCTCCTATTACTAATCCTTAGCCTTCTCTCCTAGGCCTCTGCATTTCCATTCTACCTCTTTCTGGGGGTCCTCACCGATATGTCCTTATCATCTAGGATATTTCTTTTACCCTGTTGTTTTTGTTTGTTTTTGTTAGAACTGGCTTTTTTCCTCCTTATAGCTGTTATTCCATTTCCTGGCCCTTCCAAATGATTTCATTTTTTATTTTATAGAACATTTTCTGTTAATATTCTTTCCAAATATATCTGGCACATAGTAAATTGTGACTATGTCTTCTGGAGAAGAACCAAAGTTTTGGACTTTGTCATCTCTAGAAGGACATAGTTGCTGTTGACCTTGACATTCGGTGGAAGACTCTGTTCTTATTTCCTTAATTTCCTTGAATGTGTGCCATGAAAACTTACCCTTATTGCCTTCAAATATAGGCTTTCACAGGATTTTATACAAATGAGAAGTTTATTAAAGTTT
This sequence comes from Gracilinanus agilis, assembly GCF_016433145.1. Classification (NCBI taxonomy): domain Eukaryota; kingdom Metazoa; phylum Chordata; class Mammalia; order Didelphimorphia; family Didelphidae; genus Gracilinanus; species Gracilinanus agilis. The sequence continues at coordinate 25,249,710 of NC_058136.1, read as the reverse complement.
TGGGTTGAATCTTCTGTCATATCAGGAAAACTGTACTTCAATATTGGTATAGTATTTATGGAGAGGAGAACAGTCCCTTCCTGATGGCCATAACTCAGATTCATATAGGATTTCAAGGTATAAGGAGCATTTTCCTCACAACAAGCCAGTGAGGAAGGTCTTGCAAGCATGCTTATTCTCATTTTACGAATAAGAAATTAAGTCTCTGAGAGGTTAAACAGCTTAGTACTGACCATTTCCCTCTAATTGTTAGCACTCTTTCCCTCTAGAAATGACTTTGTATTACAGAATCAAAGTACTACAGAATGTAAGAGTTAAAAGGGATCTTAGTGATCATCAAGTACAAGGATTCTTAACCTCTTCAACCTTACTGCCTTCCCTTTGAGGCCACTTCCAATTTAAACTGCACAACTCTGCACCAAGTTGTTTGTATGTTGTGTCCCACAGTTGGTAGACTATGAACTAGCTCCTTGAGGACAGAGACTATATTTTCCCCTTCTTTGTATCACCAAGACTTAGTATGGAACCTGGCAAAAAGTAAGTACTTAATAGATTCTTGTTAACTTGTTGATTATGAGTCCACAGAGCCTCAGGGATCTATGTATGGATTTCAGGGGATCCATGAAGCTGGAGGGTAAAAATACACCTTTCTTTCACTAATGTATGGTTTCCTTTGCAATTCTAGGAATTTTATGTTATACATTTACAGACATTATTCTGAGAAGGGATACGTAGATTTCAACGGTCTGCCAAATGGGTTCATAACACAAAAAGGTTTAGAATCATTGGTTAAGTCCACTATATACCATCACCACTTCCCCCTGAAAAATCCCTTCTGTGATATACCTGATAAGTGGCCATTTCCTTTCTTCCTGTGGCATCCCATTCTTCTTTTGGACAGCTCTAGTTGTTAGGAAGTTTTTTTTTTTCCTGACGTCATGTCTAGATTGTCCTCTTTTCAACTTCCATCCATTGTTACTGCTTCTGCTCTCTGTGGCCATACAGAATGAGTCTTGCTTCAACATGACTATCTTTCAAGTTCTTGAAAATAGTGATCATGACACACACACACACACACACACCCCACCCAGAGTCATGTCTTCACATATTGCTTTTCATATACTTGTGCACATGTTGAACCCCATCCAATAGAATATAAAGTCCTAGAGCAATGTATATCTTTTTGTCTTTTCATGGCCTGGTAAATAGTAGACAACAGTGATCAATGTTTGTAGAATGAGTGAATAAAATATTTAAGGTAGGCTTCACAAGCAAACCCATTGACTCCAAATCCAAGGCACGTTCTACTGGGCCATTATGACCTGCTTTGTGGTCAAGTAATCTCTACTTTCAGGTTTTTAATAAATTGAAATCAGTTTCTTCTTGAAGGCTATGGAGTTCTTTCACACTGGAAAAAATGGATTTTTTGGTACTCCTAGAATTAATAGTACTTAGAACACAAGTTTTTTTTTTCACTGTCAATTTTGCCTCTATCTGTGTGCTCAACCTTGTTGTGGATGATTCTAGATTTGGGTTGTAAAATTGAGGACTGCTATGCCTATGTGGGATGAGAGCCAAAATATATATCTAGGGGCTTGACAAATCAAATGCAAAAGAAAAATCCACTCAGAGAAGCTGTGAATGCTAATATAATTCATACAGACTTTTAGTCATTAAAAAAGTGATAAAATGATTGGTTGAAGGAAAGATAACATCATAAATGGGTAATGAATCAAATAAAAAAAACAAAGAAAAATCTGCAACATGTCATATTCATGTTATGTTAAAAATGCCATCTGGGTCTCCCTCTTATTTTACATTCTTCCATTCTATTCCTGCTACAAATTTTAATAAATTACAAAAGCAGGATCGCTAATGAGTTGGATATGTCTTATATAATAATATTTAATAATGAGCTGAAAAGAGACCTAAACACCATTTACCTTTTAAACAGAGCTACTTAATCACAAGTTTTTGCCTGTACTTTGTTACCATGGAGATTAGGCATGAAATTTTCCCCTTATGGGGTTTTCATGACTTTTCCAAACTAATTTCTTCTTTTAGAGCAAGAGACCATTGTAGATGTACCATTTGTTAAATTTTCTAACCTTGCACAACTGTTAATTAACACAAAAGAGAAGCTCTAGCCACCGTATTATGAATCCAAGCTCTAAAACGCAGCTACTTTTGTACTAACTTTGGGACAATCATCCAATCTTACCATCTTCCAGAACCTTTTTTAAACTTTAGCCATCAGACTGACAACTCTCTGTATCATTTTCTTTGCTTTTATACTTCAGGAAGAGAATAGAGATGCCTTTTGGGGATTTTTTTTCATTCCAGAAATTTCCTGATATATAACCCATTCTTCCCATCCCATACAATAAAGCCAATGTTACTGTTGTTCAGTCACATAAGATTCTACTTGATCCCATTTGGAGTTTTCTTGTCAGAGAAATGGGGATGGTTTTGTCATTCCCTTATCCAGCTCATTTTACAGATGAGGAAACTGAGACAAACAGGGTTAAGTTACTTACTCAGGGTCACACAGCTAGCAAAAAAAAATGAGGCTAAACTTGAACACAGGAAGATGAGTCTTCCTGACACTAGACCTGACACTCTCTCCACCATGTCACCTAGCTGCTCTCATTAGAACCATCCCTTGTAAGAAAGAAAAACAGTCAGGCAAATCAAAGACATAGCAACCCTACATGTTAGTATAGGCAACATCTGGCATCTGTAGATTCAGAGAAAAGAAGTGCATTTCATTATCTGTCCTCCATAATCAATTTTGGTCATTGCCTTTTGATCCAAGTTCCCTTGACTTTGGGGGTTGTAAACAGATGTCTACAGGTTCTGCATACTTTGTTCTGGCTCAGTTCATGCAAAGCTTCCTATGTTGCTATGAATTATGCATATTTGCTATCTGTAGTATTCTCTTGCATTAAATCGAAGTTCAAATTCAATAAGCATTTAATTAAGTTCTGGGCACGACTGAGTGCATGCAAAGACCTCTGACCTGGTTGCTGTCTTGATGGATTTTGCCAGGCTAGTATGGAGATATGGCACAGACAGAAATAACAATACACTTCTATTCCTAAGTGAGTCTGTGGAGGTGACTACTCGGTGAACCAATTATGATTACAAGTCCTCTACTAGATGGCTATCATGAATCACTTTAGCAAAAAAACTGCATTACTTGGGAATCATACTTCTGGTGATAGAAACAAAGCTGGTTCTAATATGACAGTCGGCCAACGAGATTTGAAAAAGTACTTACTCTATGCCAGGCATTATGTTAAGCACTGGGGATACAAAGAAAGGCAAAAACAAAAGTAGATACAGTCCATCACTGGGCACAGAGGGGAAGTCTCTGCCACTTAGGAGTTCTAGACAATCTTATGCCATACTTACACAGTTACTGATAATGCAGTGTTATATCCATTCCATGATAAGGCATTGAAGTAGGATGCAAATGCCTTCAGCATATAATTACCAGCAGAGAGGATGGAGGAAGGCTTCACAGAGGTAGGGGCATTTTAATTGGGCTTTAAAGAACAGGTAATTCACACACATGAAGTCAGATCTAAATAAAGGGAGAAATATTGATTGTTTGTGGATGGGCAGAGCCAATGTAATTAACATGAAAATCCTACCCAAACTAATCTTTATTCAATACCATTCCATATTACAAAACAAAATCTTATTGAGTTAGAAAAAATAATAATGAAATTCATTTGGAAGAAAAAAAGATAAAAAATATCAAAAGAATTAATTTTAAAAAATGTATCGAAAGGAGATTTAGTAGTATAGGATTTTAAACAGAACCTATCTGGTACTATCTAAGAAATAGAAAGGTAGATCAGTGAAACAGAACAGACATACAACAAGCAGTAGTAAAAAATTATAGTAACTTTGTATTTTATAAATGTATATGTGTAGAATATTGGGATAAGAATTCACTGTTTGGTAAACATTTCTAGGAAAACTGGAAAGCAGTTTGGCAGAAACTAGGTATAGACCAATATCTTATACATACAATTCACTAAGATGAGATCAAAATGATACAAGATCTAGGGGGCAGCTGGGTAGCTCAGTGGATGGAAAGCCAGGCTTAGAGACGGGAGGTCCTAGGTTCAAATCTGGCCTCAGACACTTCCCAGCTGTGTGACCCTGGGCAAGTCACTTGACCCCCATTGCCTACCCTTACCACTCTTCTGCCTTGGAGCCAATACACAGTATTGACTCTAAGATGGAAGGTAAGGGTTTTTAAAAATAAAATTTTAAAAAAAAATGATACAAGATCTAGACATAAAAGAAGATATTATAAGTAAATTAGAAGAACAGGGAACATATTGCCTCTTAGATTTAAGGATAGAAAAGGAATTTATGAGTAAACAAGAGATGGAGAGCACTGTGAGATGTAAAATGGATAATTTTGGGTACATTAAATGGAAAACATTTTGTACAAATAAAAAAAAATGTTGCTAAGATTAGAAGGAAAGCAGAAAATTAGAAAAACATTTTCATAGAGAGTCTCTCAAATAGAAGTCTCATATCTAAGCTACATAGAGAATTTTGTCAAAACTATAAGAGCCATCCCCCAATTTAAAATGGGCAAAAGATATTAACAGACAGTTCCCAGATGAAGAAATCAAAGCCATATATTGGTATATTAAAAAATGATCTAAATCACTAATGACTACGGAAATGCAAACTAAAACATTTTGAAGCATTATCTCACAGGCCCATCAGATTGGCTAAAATGATAAAAGGGCAAAATGACAAATATTAGAGGGGATGCGGGAAAGTGAGGACACCAATACAATGTTGGTGGAACTGTGAACTGATCCAACCATTTTGGAGAACAATTTGGAATTACACACAGTAAATTATAAAACCTGTGTATAATACCATTGTTGGGTCTGTTTCCTAAGGAGATCAGGCAAAAAAGGAAAAGAACCGATATGTTCTAAAATATTTATAGGAGCTCTCTTTGTGATGGCAAAGAATTGGAAATCGAGGGGATGCCCACCAACTGGGGAATGCTTAAACACATTGTGGTATATGACTGTGATGGAATACTACTGTACTGAAGAGCAGATTAATTTTTTTTAAGTCTTGGAAAGAACTATATGAAAAAATGAAGAGTGATACAAGTAGAACCAAAAGAACATTATCTACAGCTACAGATTTAATATTTGAAGAATAACCTGTTAATGAATAGCAAAATAAAACATAACAAAATAAAATAAAAACTAGAATAACCTCTAGAGAACAAACTGAAAAATGGCAACGTGGAAGACATAATCTATATATACATATTTGCTTGCTGGATGATGCCTTCTAAGATTTTGGGAGGGGAGGAAGGAGCTGAGATACCTGGAAATAAATTCTATTAATCAAAGAAAGAGGGATGAGAATTCTTGTATTCTAGAGAGGAAAACCAAAGTGACCCAAGGCATGCAAGCAAGAAAACATGCGGTATGTGGTGGGAGAGAAAGTAACTAGGCCAATTTTTCTGGAGCATAGAACATGTGCAGGGGAGTATTTTGAGATAAATCTGGAAAGGAAGGATGAACAGAGAAGAGGATTGCATAGCTTCATCTCCATCTGGAGAGCAGAGAAGCTGTTTACATTGTCACACTGCTCATATCTGCAGATTGTAAAGGAACTCCCTCTGAGAGGAAAGATAACCTAATGGAAACAGTGTGGCATAATGGATAGGGCACTGGGCTTTGGAGTCAGGAAGATGTAGGTAAAATGTGGCCCAGGAGTTTACTCATTGTGTGACTCAGGGCACATCCCTTCACCTCCTTGGTCTATGGTTTCCACATCTTTAAATTGAGCAAGTTAGACTTGATAACGTCTAAGGTCTCTTCCAGGTCTAAAATTATGATTATATAATCCTAAACTGACAATCCTGTCTCTATAGGCTAGCAGAGATAGGACTATAGGATAGAATCCCAAACTAGCCAATACAACCCAGTCTCCCTAAGGACCGATGATCCCACGCAGGGAAAATGATGGCAAAGATAGGACTGACCTCCATCAGTTACAAAAGTAATAGTTCAGAGGCAACATCACAATAGTCATAGGAGAAAAGGATATGTATATCTCTATCTCTCATCCTGTTCAATAGACATCACTGGGAGGATTACCTCCAATGACAGGTGTATCACTTTTCAGGCAGCAAAGAACAGGTTTAGGAGGCCATCAGTTCTGCTTGATCATTCTCAGTAGTCACATCACGAATACATATTACAGCCATCCAGGGATATAGTATGTTTTCGTGCATAACCAAAAAAGGCAATAGTCAGTTTTTTGGACTTGCTTTTGGTACCAGCCTCAGCAGAAAGGAAGAATTCTTGGGTTTCTGCTGATAGTATTTTTCTGCCAAAGGATGAAAGACGATTTCCCAGGGAATATTGTAGGGGAAATTCCTGTTCAGCTATGATCTGGCCTTGATGCCTGCTGGAGTCCCCTCCAGTTCTGAGGACCTCAGATTCTGGGCCATGGCCATTAGTTCTCTCAGAAGGGCTATCATGCAGAAAAGGGATTAGACTCATTCTGCTTGGCTTCAGAGAGAAGAACTAGGGGCAATGGGAGGATACGCAATGAACAAATTAAATGGCATGAAGAACAACACGCTAACAATTGGAACTTTTCCCCAAAGGAATGGGTCTTCTGGGAGGAAGGAGATTCCACATCAATAGTAGTCTTTAGGATGAATCTTGATGGCCTCTGAGGAGTGATTTTGCAGAGGGGAGTCTTGTTCAAGTACAAATTAGACTAGATAGCCTCTAAGGTCCCTTATATTTCTGATTAAGAGTGTGATTTTTATTTAACAATGCTTCCTCTTCTTCCTCTGTACTGAAGGAGTACCCATTTCCTAGCATATAAAGAAAGGATTGAGAAGATCCACCATGAATATGGTTTGTTGATGAATTTGTTTGATTTTTTCCTGCTCTTGCTTTCTGAATTTTTCTTCCATCCATACAGCAATTTTTAAGTCAATGAAAAGTAAATTACACTTCAGGAAAAGGACTTTGGGGGTAAATTGCCCAGTAATTTTAAGGCTGTCCAAAGAAGTGGGCAAGTAGTTATATTTGTAAAAGCCTCCGCCATTATAAGATTAAAAAAAAAACTGATGGCGAGAAGGGATGATTTCCTAAAAGATTAATCAGCAGCCTTCTTGTTATTGGAGATTCGCTTTAAATGATAATTACAGGAAGTTTAACCATAGTGTACCAGGTCCCATAGTATTGAACCCCCAAATTCCTCTTCTATCCACAGACAGTACCAACAGAATTCAGAGAGTATATAATTAACATCAACATTTGAGATGACTGATTTTTAAAAAAGAAAATAAAAATAACTGTGGCTTAAAGCACAATTGCCTTTCTGCATTAGTTCCCCTTGATAGATATTGGATGATACAGGTTGAAGTAGTCTGAGAGGCAGCATGATCTAATGGAAAGACAATTGCCTTGGAATCAGAAAGACCTGTGCTTATGTCCTGCTTTTGATGTTTACTAGCTATGTGGCCAAGGGCATGTCACAGCCTCCCTGAGTCTCAGTTCCATCAGCTGTAAAATAGGGATTAAAATACCAGTAGCATTTGTTTCATAGGGTAGTTGTGAGGATCACATGAGATAATCTATGAAAGATGGTATGTAAATGCCATTTGTAATTATTTCTATGTGGACATTATTTGAAATATGCCTAAAAGGCATCTTGCCATCTCTGAGCATCATTTAAATTTATTTAAATATTTAAAATTGCTTGACAATTTTAGAAAAACAACATCCTATCGACAAAAAGTTAACACTTTTTAAGGTGTTTAAGTCTCATCCCTCCCTTGCCTAAAGTGAGATGAGTATATTCCACCTGACTAGCTGGGGTAGATGGGATCAGGATTTAAGGTTCTGGGACTCGTTATTCAGAAATACAACAGATTCTTTACAGTCAAGGATAACTGAAGTTCAAGAGGGTCCGTGGAGTCAAGATTGAGATCTTTAAATCAAGTAGGAAAGGTGAAGGTCAAAAGGAGATAGACAGAAAGGACCAAGAAACTGGGCCACAATCAAAGGAGGCAAGACAAAGATCATCCTGAAGTAAGACCCACTAAGAGCTCTCCAAGGAGGACTAGTTATGTTGATGGTGTTTCCTTGGAAATGGCCTCATATTTGGGACCTTTTTGAGTTCTTCCCCAGCCTATAGTATTTTATTGATGGAGTCCCACAACCATTGACTGTCAGGGTCCCTCAACTTCCCCATCAATACACAACATGCTAAATAACAGGCAATTGCTTAATATGAAGGATACACAACTTTATCTCTGTGGCAAATCCCTCACTGCCATAGAGCACTGGGCCAAGAGTCAAGAAGACTCATTTTCTTGAGTTCAAATCTGGCTTCAGGCACTTAGTATCTGTGTGACTATGGGCAAATCACTTAACCCTGCTTGCATCAGTTTCTTCATTTGTAAAATAAGCTGGAGAAGGAAATGGCAAATCATTCCAGTGTCTTTGCCAAGAAAACCCCAAATGGAGTCATGAAGAGTCAGACACAGCTGAAACCACGTAGAATATCATTTTTGAATGCCTGCTTGATAAATCTGGTATTTAATGATCGATGATAATAGCATTTATGTAGTGTTTTAAGATTTTTGAAGTGCTTTATATATGTTAACTCATTTGATCCCCTTCACATAAATCAATGTTTATTGATATTCTCCTGGTTATCTTTTTAAAAAGGTACACATATCCAAGATTTTTTCCTCTATTTTAGTATCTTCCTTTCTTTCAGATTCCTTGATAATCAAATGCTCAAACCCCTACAAATAGTGTGTATATCGACCTCTTCTGTGTATAATTGGAATCCCTGAAGCCCAAGTCAAGAGAGTATAAGCTCTGCTAAGTCCTATCAATGCCATCAATTAAATTAATCAAATATTTATCAAGTATCAAGAGTGTTCCAGGCACAGTGTAATTAATATGCTTCAGCCTATTTATGCTCACTATGAATCTCTTCATTGAGAGTAGGGTGACTGGCACATTTAATCCACTGAAAACAGACATGTCTCATGCCTCTTAGGTATAAAGGATAGCCTGAAGAATACTGGTGTTAAAAAGATGGACCTTTGTTTTTAGGGGCAACTTGGGAGTCACAGAAAGAACTATGCAGTTTCGCAAAGGCTAGCTCTTCTTTATTTTCTAAGCCCAGTTCAGTGTCTTTCCAACATATATGTATGAATGTACTAGCTCTATGGACAATCCATTTAACTGCATATCATGGGCTGAAAAATAGGCATTCTTCATCCACTTGGTTTTTTGTGTGGATAGTTACCAAATAGGTTTGAGTTATCATGAATGTGGTTTAGTAGGTTCTGCATTGTTCCAGAGCTTGAAACGACTGGCATGTAATCTCCAAAAAGAAGCACCTATATAGGACTACATCATCTATCTCTGAGGAAGTCTTCTTTCATTTGGACACTATACTGGATATCCTTGGAGATGGCAGCAACCACCTTTCAAAAGCATGTCTCCTTATCTTATGCTTTGTTTGACATTAATTATCAGGGAATACATCAAACGAGGTTATCATTCTTGTTGCATCTTTTAAGGAATATTGTTCTTCTAATACATGCACAGGAGACATGATGAGCCCCTTAAAATGGCATCTTCTTCAACACAAACAAGTGCTTTAAAATATTTTTTAAAACAATATGAGATTATTGATATTTTTGTGGGCTCTTTGATTCTCCATAATTTTAACATCCCATAATTCTGAGTATCGTTATTATTTTTGAGAAGCAGTATTGTGAAGAGCCAGTTTCTGAGGTAAGAAGATCTAGGTTCAATTCCCTGCCTCTGACACATATTGACTATGGAACCCTGAGCAAAGTTATTTAATCTTCCAGTTGCCCAGGAGACTCTCTAAGACTATGAGTTATAGAACACTTACTGATTTACATTGATAAAGGGAGTTTCTATAAATTTATATACCATAACTGAAAACGTACTTCAATTGGGTCTTTTATCTTCTTTAACCCATAGAATTTTGAAAAAAAGTTTTTAATTGCCCCAAAAGTCCATTTAGAAAGAAATCCCAAAGTTTCTTTTCAGCTCTAAAATTCTCAGCATATAAAAAAGAAAGAAAAGGTTGAAGTCTCTATTTGTTCATAAGAAAGAAAAAGGAAATGAAAAATCCATTTAGCAAAGGGTTGAAGAGAAAGACCCTCAATAGTTTTTTAAAAGAAATGGTTTTGTTAGCCAGAGACAATATGCTGGTTCCCCAGATAGACTAGGGCATGGTAAAAACGGAAGAACATTCTCTGTCTCTGACTGAGCTTCAGTTGGTGTTATAGGGCTTGTATTGCCCTTGGGAGTAATTCTCACAGTGGATTGTTTGGCTATTAACGTCTTATTTTTTATTTCCCAATCTTTATTATCTTTGAGTTGTCTGAGGGCGGTTGAGTTTGTTTCAGGGCAGTAATCTCTGACAGTGAGCAAGGAAGATGAGATTTCTCCAAGTTACAGAGTACATGGAAAGGAAAAGAAAAACACAGCCCTGACAATGTCACATTGGTAGCTATGATTTAGTGAAATGATATTCTAGAAAGTGTGTGCAGTACAGGCGGGCTCTACCAGACAAGTACTCATTGTCAATGAAATAACAAGAAGCTTAAAAGATTGGCATACTGCTCCATTACCCCCCTCCCCATATCAGTGAAGAGTATCTACTTTTTAAAAAAAAATCAAACAGTTCCTAGAATAGTAGACTTTTATGCATTCCCAGCTGATACTTTGGTTTCTGGAGAAAGTGACAGGTTAGTTACTAGCCGTGACTTTTAGAATGGTACCCTGGGAAAAAAATGGAAGGGCAGGTTAGTTAGAAAAAAGATGAAAGCAAATCAGCATATATTTCAGATTTCTTCCAATTCATTTGGTTTGGTGGATGGTATATAGAAAGTTCCCACTGTTCTTTATCATTTTGTGCTCCCAGAAGGCTGCAGATGCACCTGCCACATCTGTCTGTGGTTCCATTGTATGATGGCAATAAGATACAAAGGAAAGTGGTGGAGATACTTTTGCAAGTTTAGAATCAGAGGCAGTGATAGATCCTACGATGGGAAAATAACTGTCTGAGATTAGGGCTGGCTGATAGAAAGTAGCCCCATTAGGAACATTTTCTGTCCAGGAATTTTAAAGTCTTGTTTGCCTGAATGTTTACCTTTGTGCATAAAACAAAAATCAGCCTTTCCCTCCGTATACTTGAAAACCTAGAGTTCTTCAGTTTCCTTCCCTGTAAAATGGGGGTGTGGGGGGGCAAATGTGACATTCTCTAGATTGGATGGTGTAGCGGAAAAAAGCCCTAAGTTTGATGAGAGGAGTAACATCATTAGACAGTGGAAAGAATGGTGGTTTGGGAATCAAAGAGCCTTTGCCTTGCTATTTCCCAGCTGTGCGACCCCAAGTAAGTCCCTTAACTTTCTCAGCTGTAAAATAAAAGAGATGGGCTAGCTGGCCCCTAAATCTCTGCTTAGGTTCTTAAGCCTTAGATTTCAATCTTCGTCATTCATTCCTCATTTCTCCACCTCAGTTTCCTCCTCTGTAAGATGAAAATCTTGGACTCAACTGACTCCACGATCCTAAATCTCTGATCTCTTCTAGCTCTACTTGATGTCACAGGAGTTAACACTTAGCAGCAACCTGAGCAGTGACAAAGTATACTCTCCCTTAAAGAAACAAAATGCATTCACTTTGACTGGTACATGGCAAATCGTGCTCTTGTTCTGATTTAAAAGAGCAAGGATAAATAATGAATCAGGTGAAAGTGAATGCCACTGGAGGCTATGGCAAAGTTTTGTTGCTTTTATAATTATTTTCATTCCACAGTGTTTGACACTGATACTGTTCATGTTTTAATCATTGGCAACTGCCTTTAGACTTGCAGTTGTCTGGGGGATTGTTTCTACTTCTAGAGTGATAGTTTGTGTCTTAAAGGAGGAAGAGCAAACACATCAGAATTGCCCTATGATTAGGGGGGGGAAGTGGACCATTTGCAGGAAGACACTATTTGTGAGACAACCAGGACTAGATCAGCTCTAAAACAGTGCCTTCATGGCAGCAGCAATGCCTGGCTTTTCTTTTAGCTCACTCTGATAAACAGTTTGGGGGCTTATTTGTTATGGTTTTATTTAAATCTTGGAATCCTCATTCATTTACTAATTGTCTGATTGGGAAGTCCAAGGGGGTCACATTAGAGGGTCCTGAGGCCAGGGAAGTCCCCTGGCTGCTGGCTGTGTGTGTGTGTGTGTGTGTGTGTGTGTGTGTGTGTGTGTGTTCTGGGAGGCTATCTGTGTGAACTCAGCTCCCCTCTCCCTAGACCGACAATTTTCACAGCATCTCCGAAGCTAGAAGGGACCTCAGCAGTCATGTAGCCCAACTCTTACCCGGAGGAGGACACATCCTAGCAAGTGAATATCCAGCCTCTGTTCCAAGACTTCAAATTCAATTCACTAAGCATTCAGGAAGTGGCTTCTCTGTGTCAGGCACTGGTGAATGCGGACACAAAAAGAAAAAAAAGTCCAACATTCCCTACCCTCAAGGAGCTTACATTCTCCTGGGGGTGTCCAGTAGGAACGTAACACGTGCTCCGGTGAATAAAAATAAAATTCATGTCAAGGGATTTCAGGCTGGAAAGAGAAAGGTGACAGCGTGTTGTAGGGGAGGGTCAAGGGAGGCTCTGGTGCAGGAAGTGGAAACTTGAGCCAGTGACTGCAAGTGGAGGGGGTGCTGGGGCCACACCCACTGTTAGCCCGAGAAGGTTGGGGTTCGGGCTCACTGTGAGCTCCTCCTCTGGCACAGAAGTGATAAGAATCGATCTCTATTGTCGATCTGACTTTTCCTATCCAGAACCCAAAGTTTAAAAAAAAATTGTCAGTGCATGCATGCGATCTCGGGTAACCCCACAGTGTGAGGGCTGAGGAAAAGGATGCATTAAAAAAAAAGGCTGGAGGTGGGGAGTCTGTATCCTGCCTGCAGCCTTCTTGGCAGGGCATGCGGAGTGGGTGGTAATTTTGTGACACTCGGGCTTGCTTGGATCTGGGATGCTCCCCTGCTTTTTGCTGGTAGGCAATTCCAATTCCAAGAGGCCCGAAAGGAGGCTGGGGGCTTTACAGAACGAGCACTTCTCCTCTTCCCAGCGACCTCTGGAAGCTGTTGAGATTTCACCCTGGGAGAGTTTGCCTTCTCTTGAAGCCGCCCAAGGTTGCCTCCCTAACGGTTCATCTAAATGGGCTGCATGTTCATAAGAACGATCTCCCTCAAATCATCTCACCTCCCACCGGGATGCCGTGGAACTTAGTGACATTTTCCTCCACGGTTGTTTCAGGTCTCCACCTCCCCACACTAAAGAGAACGGCCCACGTTGCAATCAGCTAGTTCCAAAGCTGGAGCAAGAGAGGCCCTTAAATTGTCTGACAGTGGCCGCCCCGAGCCGAGCCGGGCTTGGCAGAGCCCCTGGATCCTCGCACTTGCCTTTGATTTGCAAGTCTGGCTTTCCCCGGGTCTACGGAAGCCTCGGGCCCTTTGTGGTCTGGTCCAAAGGACTCGGGATCCGGCCCAGGGCTACCTCCGGAGAGCTGCATAGCTAGAGAAGATGCAGAGGAGAGTTAGCCCAAAGGCCACCTCGTTCGGGTAGCCCTTGTTACTTCCCAATTGCATTATGCCATCTCACGCAGACTTGGAGTTCCTAATTGCCAGAGTCTGTTCCGTTGTCGAGGAGTGCCTTTTTCCACGGTGCAGCTGTTACCTATGGCGGAGAGGAATCTCACCTCACACAGATGAGCTGCACAAATACTCCTAGTGTTCGGGAGAAAGCCCTTGGTATTTCCTTTAAGAGGGCTGTTTCATAATGGCTTTCACATTCCCTATAGCAAATGTTACCACTGCTGCCCACTCAGTTTCTTCCTCTAGGTTGTTTTTAATAGGGCGGGAGAAGGGGGGGGGGTGCCGCGGGGAAGCCTTATTTTATTTTATTTTATTTTATTTTATTTTATTTTATTTTATTTTATTTTATTTTTTTGGCAAGGTGTAACACTTAACTGTGTTTGTGAAGACTGTAGCACTAGCTGCACCAGCTAGGGGAGGAATTGGAACTTCAGAATGAAATATAGGCATCTGGTGAAAGCAGTAGGGCTGCACCCGGAATGATAGATAGGCAAGTCCCTCACACATGGAGAGATGCCTGCCGCATTAGCTCCTTAGAATGGAGTGGGACTGCACTCCCACAGAGTGGGTGCCTTTCTGTGCCCCTCAGGGCTGCATGTGGAGAAAGAGGACCTTGAAACAACCAGTGGCTCTGGTTCACGTTCAAGGAGCACAGTTCAGCCAGCATCCAAAGCCTGGTGGCAAAGCCATGGCTTGTGGCAGCTTTAGGGTTCCCAGGTTTAAACAGAAACCATTGCCTGCTCCCAGATAGACTTCATTCTGCTCCTGGAGCTGCTGGGGAATGCTGCTAAGTAGACTGGGCAGAAGGTGGGATTCCACACAGAGCAATTAAAAGAAAAGTCCTGGGCCCGGTTTTATTCATCTCTGTGTACTCTCCCCCATTCCCCCCATACACAGACAAGTATCTGGCAAGGGGCTTTGCCCGGAGTAGGCCTCAATAAATGTTTGGTGCTTGGGGGCAAGAAAAGGAATGAGTTAGGAGTGATAGTCACCTAATCCCATAAAAAGAGGCAGCCGATCTCGTTTGCCAAGCACCTACAACAGCAGGGGCTGGGGCAGAATAAAAGAGGAGCTTGTGCCAAGGATTCTTTTTGGAGCCGGCCTGGAAATGCCCACGGAGATCCCCGAACCACTTTGGGGCTTAACCCTCCTGTCCCGCCAAGCCTTTCTCCTTGTTTATTTCTTCTGTTTTACCTCGGTTAGTGACTGGCAGAAAAATTAACTTGTTTGAATTTTACTCTTTCTCTCTGACCCTTCCTACCCCCTAGTGGACTCGCTACCAAACCGAATGGGTAGAGGGAAGAGGCCTAGATAATTCACACATTGGCTGCCTCAACCCCGGATAACCAGAAGCCTACTTACTGCTCCAGCTTTTCTGATACTGATCATGACAATGAACTACTGTCAAGCAAGAAGCGACTTTCCTTAGCCGGTTCTTCCCTTGGCTGGCGCCTTACTCTGCCGC
>NC_058136.1:25213650-25230930 GCF_016433145.1 Gracilinanus agilis | reverse complement strand
TGGGTAGAAGAGAAGGAGGGAGGGAGAGAGGGAGGGACGGAGGAGGAGGGGTGGAGGGAGGCTAGCAGGCAGGAGCAGCCGGGCAGGCTTAGATGTGTCCGGATCGGAGAGGAGAGCAGAGCAGAACAGAGGGGAGGCGAGCAGCCCAACCAAAGCGGCAGAGCTGAGGGAACGAGCAAAGAGGAAAGGAGAGGAGAGGGGAGAGGAGAGGTAGGTGCCCGACCAGGGGCAGACTGGCAGGCTGGTCGCTCCATCCCCCACCCTGGCCTGCCCTCCCACCCAAGCACACTGGGGAGGTGGCGACGTGGTTGGGGGTGGGGGCGCAGCCCGAGTTCGCTAGGTGCCCTCCTAGCACAGGGCGTGCGGTCGCCGCCTCCTTATTGCCTGGGCTCTGGTACCCTGGGAATCCGCTCTGGCGGTGGGTGGTAGCGGCAGCCCTGGACTCGGGCATCCAGAGGATACCCTACTTGTCCCCTGGCTCAGACTCTTCCCGTCTGCCAGCTGGCCCACTGAGGCTTCTCTTTCTCGGCGCCTTTGACCCTTTGCAACCACTTCGTTGGGCCAGGGCTCAGCACTTGCCTGGGACCTCAAGGAGATGCTGCAGCTAGCTCGGTATGGTGGGTAAGCTGGGATCTCCCACACAGTGGAGCCGAAGCCGGGGTGGAGACGGAAAAAGGATTTTGAAAGGTCGGGGTTCTGGCTGGGTCTGGGGGACATTGTGAGCGCCGGAAGGATGGAGGCGCCTGAATATTCCTCCCCTTCTTCTCTGGTCCATTCTAGGCTGGCACGGGCTGAGCATGGGGCACTTTCGACGCGGGGGAGGGGGGAAAAAGGGGGTTGCAGAGAGTCTCCAGCTCTTGAAACCTGGCATCCTCAGCCCTGCCCCCCCCCCCCAATCTCTCCTCGGCTTTAAAGAGGCGTCTGGGAAACTCCAGCTGCTACCCTCGGTGGGTTGGGATAGGACTGCCCCTGTGCCAGTCGCTCAGCCCCAAGCAGCTAAAGAAGGACATTTAGGGAAGCAACCCGGCCGGCTTCAGCCCCAGCCCTGGGCACGGGGTTGCGGCAATGCGGTACTCGCTGCCTCTGCCATCGGCCACCTCGGGACTCCTTTCGGAGCTCAGAGTGGCAGCATCTCTATTCCCTCTGTCTTTCCCTAGGCAGGCAAGCGGCTGCTTCATTTGCCATCTTCCCACTAGCCCTGTGCCTGCTCTGCTCCCCCGCTCCCCCTCCCCTTTTCCCTCCCCCACCCTCTCCGGGCAGGAGATGTGATCATACGCTTCCAGAGTGGGTGAATGATTTTTGCTAAGACTTCCTATGTGTGTACATGCCTATCCCCGGGAGCATGAGAGGGGCATCTGGCTGACAAAGCACCCCGCTGGACACTTGGGAAGGCTGGAGAGGTGCCTAGCAGCATCCCAAGAGTGGTTTAAGTAGTGCATTGTTTTTCTACCTTTGGCTAAATGTTTGTTTAGCTTTTGCAAATCCCTGACTTTGTCCTTTTACCCTCTGCCCGGTTTTTATTCTTCTCCATCCCCTCTGCCCTCTTTCTAGTTTTTCTTAATCCCGCTGTTCTCTTTCTGGCTCCTTCTTGTCATTCTCTTCTCCTTGGAACTCCCTCTTTTCCCATTCTCTCCCATTCCAGCTGGCTCTCGTTTCCTTCTTTTCTAAGGGAGCTGCCTTTTTTTTTTAACTTCCTTCTAGCTCTTCCCTGCCCCCCTTTTGTTACCCACAGTAGAAATCTAGAGGGGGAAGGGATTCATCCCCCTTTTCAATTGAGGCTCTGTTGATGTTTTTGTTTGCTTGTTTGTTTCTGGTTTAAGATTTGGGTTTATACCTGAGGAAGAAAAGTGTCTAGAAATGGCTGAACTGGACATGGCTAGCTGGGGATCCATGGCCATGCCAAGGCAAGGGGCTCCTGAAAAAAAAAAAAAAAAGCTTGTTTTGACAATGAGAGTTGTTTGGAGATTTTGGTGATGTCATTCTTCTGAATTGTGACTTCTTTTGCACTACCAGTCATGTCATGCCAGCAACTAGGGTCAGTGTGTGTCTTTTACAGCATCCAATTCACATTCTGGAAGCATAGTTCTGTGTTTCTGTCTGGCCCACCTTAAAATGCCAGATCTGGGTAGGTCATGCATAATGGCTTATCTACTTTTCTAGATGTGATATGTTGTCATTAGAGACATTCCTCATGGGCAAAATAAACAAAGGGGTGTCTATAGGATGTGTGTTTCGCTGCATCGTCTCTCCCCCCCCCCCCCTCGTGCATTTCTGGGTAATTTCGAGATTTTCAGGATAGTATGAAGATAACCAGTTTGAAAGAAAGAACACTTACTGGCTATTTACCGTGAAAAGGAATGACATGGCTAAACCTGCAAAAATCAAAAGGAAATACATGCTTTGTATGTTTATGGAAATGTCTTGCAGAAATAATGTGTATGTATGCTGGCATATGTGAAGAGTTGGAGAAAATGGGTTAAGTTGCTATAGCATTAAACTCTACCAACAAACGTTATTCTATTTGCTTAGAGATCAGGGGTAAGAAGGGTGTGTGGGGGAAGGGGGGAACAGCTGGGAACTGATTAATTTAAGACAAGAATCTGCTGTGACTACAGAGTATATCTAGCTCCCCAGTTAGAGCCACATAGGAATGTTGCTGTGTGAACTCCCTATCCTAGGCAGTGGTAGACAGTGGTAAAAGTGGAATGGAGCAGGAGTTTGGACTGAGCATCAGCCAACATATGGACTGAAGCTAAAAAGGAAAGCGAAGAGAGACATGAAATAAAGTGAAGCAACAGTCTCTGTTATGCCAAGATAGATCAGCTATTCATCTCTGCTCTCAAATAGAAAATTCCTTTCTGTGGACTCCCTCTGGACAAGTTTTGTTGTGGTTGGTTGTTGCTATTGTGTGTGTGTGTGTGTGTGTGTGTGTGTGTGTGTGTGTGTCCTGCAGCTAGAGACAGCTCACAGAAAACAAATCTTTCCCCTTCTATCTCCCTTTCCAGTTCCTATAATAACACCTGTCTTCTGTTAGGTAGAATGGAGCCCAATTGTAGATGTAAGCTAAACCATATTGGTGTAGCTCAAAGACCATGGCATTCAGAGGGAAAAGCTGAGTGACCTTGGGCAATTCACTTTTTCTCTCTAAAATCTAGTTTCCTTAGCTATACAAAGGGAAACAATACTGCCTAGCCTATCTACCTCACCGGGAAACAGTGAGCCTCAAAGTAGATGGCTGAATATAAACGCAATTTGCATAGTCTTAAGATGCTGTCAAAATATAAAGATATTGTTGTTGTTGTTGCTGCTGCTGCTGCTGCTGCTGCTGCTGTTGGATCTTTGCTCTG
Organism: Gracilinanus agilis; assembly: GCF_016433145.1. Lineage (NCBI taxonomy): Eukaryota > Metazoa > Chordata > Mammalia > Didelphimorphia > Didelphidae > Gracilinanus > Gracilinanus agilis. Next base: position 25,227,583 of record NC_058136.1, on the reverse strand, counting down.
TGCCCCTTCTACTTCTGTCTCAACTCCCTGGACTCCACACTGATCTTGCCCTTTTATTCTGTCCCTCAGTCAAACCGCATTCTATTCTGCTTTCTGCTTTTACCTTTCTGATCATGGGAACAACATAGAGAAGTGAAATCCACACACTGGGAACCTTTTTGGTTCTGCTTATGGACTTGAGCATTCTAAGACTAGGGACCTTTACTCAGATTGGTGCCCAGGAAAGCTTTGAGAGAAGCTGGATAGAGGCAATATTTGTGGAATGGCAGGGCTTTTGCCATAATTAGGAATCTTGCCTTGTGTCTGTTGTCTTAGTCCTACACCGTTATGTACATTCCACACAAATCATCAGGACTAGAGGCAAAAAGAGATGTATTTGGTGTTTGGACTGAGTTGTGTTTGTTTTTTCCTGGGGGGGGGGGAATCAGTTTCAGGTTTGGGTAAGTACTTTACTACATCTCTATTGTTTAAATAAATATTCTATATGTAGACATACACATATATTCCATGTATGACATATATTCACTAAGGTTTAGTTTCTACCCAGATGAATTTTCAAGAGAATGATCATTGAAAAAAATATTTTCTTTTCTTTTCTTTTTTTAGATTCTTTCTCTTTATTCAGAAGCATAAAGTTGTTTGCTGAATGCAAGAAGATGTTGCTTTGGCTCTTTCTGGTTTTGTCTACCCCTATTTCTGCTTCGACAAATGCAGAGTCTGACCCTTCGGTGGAAATTTGCAATGTGTGTTCCTGTGTGTCGGTGGAGAACGTGCTCTATGTCAACTGTGAGAAGGTTTCTGTCTTTAGACCAAATCAGTTGAAACCACCCTGGTCAAATTTTTACCACCTCAATTTTCAAAATAATTTGTTAATTGTCCTCTATCCCAATACATTTCTAAATTTTTCACATGCAGTCTCCCTGCAGCTGGGGAATAATAAATTGCAGAACATTGAGGGAGGAGCCTTCCTGGGGCTCAGTGCATTAAAACAGTTGCACTTGAATAACAATGAATTAAAGGTTCTCAGAGCTGACACTTTCCTTGGCATAGAGAACTTGGAGTATCTCCAGGCTGACTACAATTTAATCAAGTATATTGAACGGGGAGCCTTCAATAAACTCCATAAACTGAAAGTACTCATTCTGAACGACAATCTGATTTCGTTCCTTCCCGATAATATTTTCCGATTTGCATCTTTGACCCATCTGGATATCCGTGGGAATCGAATACAGAAGCTGCCCTACATTGGTGTGCTGGAACACATTGGCCGGGTGGTTGAATTACAGCTTGAAGATAACCCTTGGAATTGCAGTTGTGATTTGCTGCCTTTGAAAGCATGGCTGGAGAACATGCCATACAATATTTACATAGGAGAAGCTATCTGTGAAACACCTAGTGACTTGTATGGGAGACTTTTGAAAGAAACCAATAAACAAGAATTGTGCTCCATGGGAACTGGAAGTGACTTTGATGTGCGGGTCCTGCCACCCTCTCAGCTGGAAAATGGCTATACCACCCCCAATGGCCATACGACACAAACTTCATTACAGAGATTAGTGACAAAGCCCCCCAAAACAACCAATCCTTCCAAGATCTCGAGCATCGTCGCAGGCAAAGCACTCTCAAATCGTAATCTGAGTCAAATCGTGTCTTATCAAACCAGGGTTCCACCCCTGACACCTTGCCCAATCCCTTGTTTTTGCAAAACCCATCCTTCCGATTTAGGCTTGAGCGTCAATTGCCAAGAAAAAAACATACAATCGATGGCCGAGCTAATGCCCAAACCCTTAAATGCCAAGAAGCTGCATGTCAATGGCAATCAAATTAAAGATGTGGACACCTCAGATTTCATGGAATTTGAAGGACTGGATCTACTCCACTTAGGCAGCAATCAGATTACGGCAATCAAGGGAGAGGTGTTCCGCAATCTCACCAATCTCCGGAGGCTCTATCTCAATGGCAATCAACTAGAACGGCTGTACCCTGAGATGTTTGCAGGTCTATACAACCTGCAGTATCTCTATCTGGAATACAACTGGATCATAGAAATCTTAGCCGGCACCTTTGACTCTATGCCCAATTTGCAGTTGCTGTATCTGAACAACAACCTCTTAAAGAGCCTGCCGGTTTACATTTTTGCAGGTGCTCCTCTTGCCCGGCTGAACCTGCGGAACAACAAATTCATGTATCTACCTGTGAGTGGGGTGCTTGATCAGCTCCAGTCCCTTACACAGATAGACCTTGAAGGCAACCCATGGGACTGCACTTGTGACTTGGTGGCCCTAAAGCTGTGGCTGGAAAAACTCAAAGATGATATTGTAATGAAGGAACTGAAATGTGAAACACCTGTACAGTTTGCCAGCATTGAGCTAAAATCGCTCAAAAATGAAATCCTGTGTCCAAAGCTGCTCAACAAGCCCTCTTCTCCCTTTACTAGCCCCATACCTGCCATTACCCTCACGACACCAATGGGGCCCATCCGAAGCCCTCCCGGAGGCCCAGTCCCTCTGTCCATCTTAATCTTGAGCATTCTGGTGGTCTTGATTTTAACCGTGTTTGTTGCTTTCTGCCTCCTAGTCTTTGTGCTCCGGCGCAACAAGAAGCCAATCGTGAAACACGAGGGCCTGGGGAACCCAGAATGCAGCTCCATGCAACTGCAGCTGAGGAAACACGAGCACAAGACCAACAAGAAGGATGGGCTTGCAGCAGAAGCCTTCATCCCGCAGACCATCGAGCAGATGAGCAAGAGTCACACATGTGGCTTAAAAGAGTCTGAAGCAGGCTTCATGTTCTCTGAGCCGCCCGGACAGAAAGTCATCCTGAGAAATGCTCCTGATAAGGACAAAGATCTCGTCCATGTGGACACCAGGAAAAGACTCAGCACAATTGATGAGCTGGATGAATTATTCCCTGGCCGGGATTCAAATGTATTCATTCAGAATTTTCTGGAAAGCAAAAAGGAGTACAACAGCATCGGAGTCAGTGGCTTTGAGATCCGCTACCCAGAAAAGCAACAAGACAAGAAAAATAAGAAATCGCTAATAGGAGGTAATCATAGTAAAATTGTTGTAGAGCAGAGAAAGAGTGAATATTTTGAACTAAAAGCAAAGCTTCAGAGTTCTCCCGACTACCTACAAGTCCTTGAAGAGCAAACAGCTTTGAACAAAATATAGGTCATGCAGTCTTATTTCCTACAGAGGACATTTATTTAATGATGAAAGTGCCTTTTGTTGACTAACTTCCAAATTCTATATTATCAATAGGCATAGAGGCAGGTGTTTCCAAGGGTGTCAGATTAACTGTAGTTGCATATGAGTTGTCAAAATAGAAAAGGATTTTGCCCTTTAATGGATTTCACTCCATAAAACTTAGACTGTGGAATCCTGTGGGGATACTGCAAACTCTATTGCCAAAGGGATGCTTTATATCCATATTACGCTGAATTGAACAGCAGGCAAGGGGCAAATTGGTTTTGTACCCCCCCTCCCCCATTGCAAAACCTTCGCTCCTTGTGATTTGTTTAGAGCAAACACAAGCAAACTGGTAGCGGTGTTTGTACCTCAGCTGGGTCCTTCATCTTGCACGTGGATTAAGTTGGTGGTGGAACTGGAGTAATCCTATGATTTGTGGCATTGTAACAACTCTGTTTAAAGATTCTCTGAAAAGTTTTTTTAAAAGCATGCAAAGAGAGAACATTTGGTAGTACTTGTAAATTGGTAACCTTTATGGCCTGCATCTTGAAACCACTGGATTTACTGATGTTAAATTGTGCAAACATTTGTTTAAAATATACCATGCATTACATACCTAATGAAAATAAATTTGAACACGTTAAGCATACCTGTCTATACATAAAATTTAAAAGAGAAAAAAATCAGTGTGATTTATACAGCATTTGTGGTGATCAGAAGAAATAACTGATGTTAATGCAGAATTAAATACAACTCAAAATTCAAACTATGACAAGAGTTTCTTCTCAGTTATGTGAACTAGCTACAATCCTCTAAGGTTGGCCAAAATTAGCCAAATGCTTACCATGTGAGCGCACCAGAAACTATTTTTGTAATATAATTCATATTTATGAAATACCTTGTACACTAAATAGCAAAATATGTACTCCTTAATATGTATTTAATATGCCTGACTTGTTTTCCTGATCACAGTACATCTATCATTCAATAGAAATTAAAACAGAAAAAAAAATATATATACCAGCCCCAAAGCAAGAGATTGAAGTGTAGAGAACTATTCTGGATAACGTGATCAGGTATAATTTAAGTCAAACAAACAAACAAACAAAAAAAAAAGGTGTTCTGTGCTCTTCTTGTGAAATTAGCATATTATCTTCAGATTTGTTACCAATTGTGCATTTTAAAATAGATTTATTAGTTTTATAGTATCGTGTCTCTCAGACAGTTGGTATCTGCCATCAGTTGTCTTGCTTTTCAGGGTTCTACAGCTTAATCTAAATAGTTTTCACTACAAGTATTTACAAAAAAGTAAAGAGTAAGGTAAATAGCTTAATCTTAATATGCACCAGTATATTGTTCCTTCAATCTCTGACCAATGTCAGATAATCAAGTGGAACAGTAAACATGGTCATCTTGCCTGGTAGAGGCCACATTGTAAAATGCATTTATTGGTCTCAGTTCAGTTCGCAGTGTTTTATAGTCCCATGACTCCCCAAATGACACCATTGTGGTTGTTTTGGCAGATAAGGTGGGAGTCAAACGGATCAAGATACTCAAACACCCATTCATCGAAGGTGTTTGCAAGATACAGAGACTCTCTCCCTCTTGGCAAAGTACCAATGGGAAAGCCATTCTGCTTTGACCTGCCTCCATAATGTTGCCCTCTGCCACCTTCTGTAATCAATACATTGATCAATCCAGTGACAAGGAAAGTAAACAGATTTTCTTCATGCTTTTCAAGTGGCACTTCTGAGATGACACTGTGGCAGAAGTTCTAACAACAATCTTGGTGATAAACTCTTCACATCCAGGGCTTTCTGCATTTGCTTTGGGAGGATGTTTGGCATACAACTTAGATGAAAAATATATATATATATATGTACATATGCATATATATAAAATTGGTTTTAAAAAATATTTTAAAGGAGAGTGAAAAGAAATCTCTCCTCGGTTTTCACAACTCCTTGCTGGTGGTGCTCTTAGAACTTTAAGTGTGTGGTTTCCTTGACACAAAGTTTGTGAGAGAACTTTATACAGATTTACAAAAAGCCTGAAACAGCTACAGAATCCCGAGGTTGAAAATTGGCATTAAGATCCATGTGTGACAGACGGTGTTCAACTAAAATGCCATCTGAAATTTTATGATATCGTTACCAAACACGTATGCATCCGTGGAGTTAAGGATTCCTAAATGCATAGAGATCTCACAAGACAAAGATGAACAAAAACTCAAGGTGTTTTATTGGATCCTGCCATCGATGAAGTAAGGATTATAAAATCTAAAGTGGACGCTTCTATGATGAACACTAATAGTTTCATCAGCGATTTGGGGGTGCTAGGCCATTGTGATGATACCTTTTATCCAGTGTGGGCAGGCTAAAAGGTTGCCAGAAGATCGGCAATGAGAAGACTTCCTGCCACAATCTGAAGACTCTCTGTAACTAGTTAGCATATCGTCTGTATCTTGGTCTCGTGTGAGAGATTCAAAAACAAAAACAAAAATGTTCAACTTTAAAAAAAAAAAAAAGGAAATTCCAGAAGCATGGTTTTTTGGAGGTACTGACTAACTGAATGGTGGTTAGAAGACTAGTAGTTAAGGCTGAGATGCTATCCTTAACCAAATTCATTGTGCCTACATTATATAGTGTATACTATTTTGCACAGGTCCGTCCACAGTTCTTTTTGAAAATTTTACAGTATTGTACTTAGGTGTAAGTTTTGGGTTGAGTGCAAAAGCTGTCAAGATACTATATCTCCATATTTTGTCGGTATAAATACAAACTTGATGTTAGTTTAATCCTTGGAGGGGTAGTGCATATATTTTGGTTCAACATTTCTAGGAGAACTTGCATTCGAATGGAAAAAATCCAAGAACCACACCTTGTCAGTGTGGCTGGACAAATCATGGCTTTCTTGGCTCTATAAACATTTGAATGGATTCTTTTAGAGCTGTTGTAAGGGAAATGAGCTGGTATAAGCAGTATCGGAAGAGTTATTACAATATATTGTGTCCATGTATTCTCAAGTAAGTCTTAAATTATTTTTTTATGAAAATTAATAAAGATTAATCATTTCTTTGAAAGAGTACATCTTTGTGTAATTTCATCAGAAAGCAGCTATTCAAGTACAGTGGTTCAAGTACAGTGTAAACTGATGTGTAGTCAAAATTTAGCTTTTCTTGCTGAATATTAAACAGAATAAAGATATTAATCAGAAAATCATTTAAAGCCAGTTTCTTAGATTTGTTTCCTTGTTTCCTTTTATTTTTTTTCTTTTGTTTTAAAAGCCATACGGATGCATACATTATAAAGGGCATGGCCTCATGACTAATGTTAACAGACATCACATCTAGAAATTTATGGTGGTGATATTATTAATCTAGCTTATCTTTTGCATGATTTGTACATTGCTATTGTATGAAATGAGCACAGTGAGGTTCTTTTGTCATTATTGTTGTTGCATCCAAAGAGCTGGGGGAGGAAATATAAAAAGAATGTATTTATAATCACTATTTTGAAATAAAGTAAAGAAACAAATTGTATTGTTTTTACCCTGCTTTGATCATTAATATTTTTAGATTAGTTTGTAGTACAGAATACAATTAATGCTATTCGGTCACTGAAAAGAAAATGTTTTAATGACCTCTGCTTGCTTTCAGCAACATCAAGGTATTAGACAGAATTTATTAAATGCCATTTTGTATGGGAAATTAATAAAATTGTTTGGTATGCTCATCTTTAAAGCTAGAGTTTGTTAAATCTATTTATCTTTCCATTCATTATTATCAGGATAAATCAAATGGTAGTTAAAAAGATGGCTATTTCTCTGAGGTTTGAGGAGAATAAAGATATGTTGCTTAAGATAATATATTTATTCCATTTCATTCTTAAACCTATGTTAAGAAATATTTTTGGTTTACAACCACATTTTCAATTTGCATTCTCTCCAACCAGCAACCCCCTTGGAAAACTGTCAGATGGGGTTAGGAGCAATTGGTTTGCATCTGGCATTGTTGCTGATTGGCAAATATTGTTATTTGACATAAAAATGCAGTCAAATACTGTATCATAGAGTTTAGCTGAGTTTATAACAAGCCACCAGCTTGACTCTTTATAGCCCAATTACCCAGCCATGGCAATGTACTATCCCTACAATTTGCTTTTAAAAAGATTATCCAAATAATCAGTCCATCAGTTTACTGTGGTTGTTATGTAGGAGAAAAAAAAAGAACTGATGAAGTCTTGGTTGATCAGTGTCATTTGAAACTAAAAAGGGATGTGAACCATCTGTATTAATCAATAAATGTTAAATGAATATATTTATGTACAGGACATTACCTGATAGAAAATAATAAAGAAAAAAAATCCATTACTGTGGGATCTGATCTACACAACTGCCATAAAGGAAAAGGTCATGCAATTATCACGAGTTCCGACAGCATAGACAGTCAGCTCGGGTAGGTTGGGACAACATGTCTCAGTTGATTTTTTTTTGTTGCTTTATTTTTTTAAGCCACAAGCAGCTCAGTCACAGGCTTGCAGGTTTCCCCTGCTCTTCCTGGTTTTCCTTAGGGAGTAATTGCTGAGGTCTTTGTTTCTCAACTATTTAGTTACATAGTTGGGATGGGGGAGTGGGGAAGGCAGGGCTGCCCTATTTTCAGAAAAGATTAAGGTCACTGTGGTCTGACCAGCATTTCTTTGACTTGCTTTACCTGGATAACTGCACTACCTTCCATTTCAAATTGGCTGTGTAGAACAGAATTAACTAGCTACTCTCTGGCTAGGTCTATATTTGTGAAATGAAGTGGAGAACTGATGCAAGTGTGAACATAAGTAAAGTCCCCAAAATGCTCTTTCTTCCATTATATCGGCATTCAAGTTTTGTTTGGTTTTGTTTGGAAAGAAACCTTTAATTATGTGGGTAATATTTTAGTTCTCCACTCTGCAGTACTCGTGTAGACCTAGTCTTCATAGAAAACACGTAAGTTATGTGGAGTGTCTAGAAGGATTGTTTTATCTGTACAGAATTGTACTTTATCTAGGTTTCAATGTCATTTCTTTTTAAGTGTTACCTATGCTTGTGTACACAATATGTTTGAACTACATTGGAAAATGTTGATTTAACAAAAACAACCTGTGGGGTTTTTTTTGGTGTGTATGTGTGTATGTGTGTGTTTGTGTGTGTTCGTGTGTGTGTGTGTATGTGCACGCGTGCATGCATGTGTCTGATACCAAATAACTGAGCTGAATTCTCTTTTTGAGAAAGGAAATAATTTCCATTGGTGACTCTGGGGTCGGGGGCAAAAAGAGTGGCATATTGAAAAAATTATTTGGAAAAGGTTTGTCCTCCTTCCTTCTCCACTTTCTGCTTGGCCTGCTCCTCTCTTCTCCCCACAAAACAAACAAACAAACAACTGGGAAGCATTTCTGAAGGCTGAATTTAATTACCTACAGAGTCCCAATTCACTGGAAAATTGTTCAACATTCCCTGGTAGTTTCACTTTGTAGATAATGGCTAAAAGATCCGAATGCAATGCAGTTAACATAACCTAGTCCATATCATAAATATAAAATTGCCTTGTTTAATCATATAGACTCTGAAATGGCCCTTGCAAGGTCTATTTACATCATATGTAAATGCAATGAACGCATTAATCATGGCATTTTCAGCATCAATTTGCTTTCAGAAAGACTCACTGCAACATATGGAATTACATTTTTTTCTCCATCTGTGAGACCATATTCACTATGCTGGCTCATTCCTCCCAATATTAGCCCTTCCTTTCACACGGGATGAGGTCCACCGGCCTAAGGCAATATAATTTAGGTGCTGCTAAAGGAGCCAGGTTGAAAATGCAGTTCTAAGGTTCTGTTCTTTTTCAAAATTGCTATCTTATAGACAGGAGCACATTATGCGAGTCACGTCACAGTCGAAGAATTCTAAAATGACCATTCAATACACTTAATGCTGTTTGTGCCAATAAAAATCATCCTCATAGGTCACACTGACAGCCAATTGAGTGTGTTAATTAGCTAATTATTTACACCTTTGAATTTAGACTTTCAGCCCGGTTTTGATTCAAAGAAGCTAGGGTTATACCTGCATGGACAGAAGCATATGGTGATGGAGGGTGCTAAGGCAGTCATCTAGAGAAAAGAAAGAATATTTTTTTTGCCTCAGTTGCCAACAGCCTGAATCATACCTGTTTGCCTCTGTTTGCCGTTTCAATTTCTAATTGAAGTTGGGCCACTGTGTTACATGCAACACAAATGAGACCCTGGGTGGTCTCCTGGACCTTCTTGATTTCCAGTCATTTCTTCCTCTCGTAGGCTATGGTTTGGTTCCCTCCACATGTGAGCTGCACCATCGGTGTCCCAGTTGGATCAAATGAGATAACGCATGTAATGTGATTTGCACATTGCTGGTATTGTCCATAGAGAAGAGTACCAGCGACAAGCCAGGTCATTGTGGGGTCCTCCTCCCAGCTCTGCTGCTTATCTGGGTGACCTTAAGCATGTCACTTGTCATATATTATCCTCTCTTACCCCCATCTGTAAGAGAATTGAACTAGATCAGTTCCATCCAAGCTTTTTCAGCAAAAGGCATGTGACCAGAAGTCCAGATGTACATAGACCACATGAAGCTGTCACAATTACAATTACAAATTGGTCCTGTTAACCTGCCAGCTAGCAGCAGTCCATTAAGCAAAGTTGGTAATGGACAGGTGGATGCTAGCTAACTAGGTAACTGATTTCCATCCATTACACTCCTGGGGTCTGGAAGGCTCCATTTGGCCTGGGGACTACATGTTGGACACCTAGGAACTGAATGATCTCTCAGAGATCCTGCTAGTTCTGACATGCTCCAATTCAATGTCGAGAAGCTTGCAAAATTTAGTGTTTAATGCAATCCCTGGGCAACCAGCGAGTGTGGGTTGTAATAGACTTTATTCAGGGGAGGCTTATGAGGACATCTCGATCCCAGCTGAAGAGCCCCAAAGTGTGAACTTGTATTAAGTCACAGCGTGGAAGACCTTTTTTTTTCTCTTTAAGTGGTTAGTCGGCTACATTTATTGGGTTCCTACTGTGTACAAAGTAACGTGTTAGCGTAAGATCAGGGAAGTAGATGGCTAAAGAGCCTTAAGAGAAAACGTCTCCTTGTCAGAAGAAACAATTGCTGAATTGGGATCATGGCCAAATCTTCTATTTTTCTTAAACTGAGATGAAATTAGGGCTATATCCATACAAAGGGACCAGTCTGGCTCTTTTGGCAGAAGCCATTAGTCAGTGGCTGAGGAATTAACTGCTTGATGGGCAGAATTGCTCAAGAAGGCCTGTGCCTTTGGGGTCTGGACAGAACCTTAAGTCCTGCAATAGGTAAGTATTGCTCTTTTTGGAGGGGAGGGGAATAGGAGAATGAGACTTCAATCAGAACATATCGATTTCATTTTGATGGGGTACTGCACAGAAATTGCAACAGATATGAGAATTCTAAAACATGGGGTAGCAGGTTCCAAGGCCATTTTGCTGTTGTTGTTGTTGTTGACTGTTGTTAATTTCTAAAAGCTTCATATCAATAAAAATCACCAAGAATATATTGGAGAGGCCTGAAATTCATGTGAAGAACCCCAGGAAACAAATGTACTTTGCCATAGATTCCCTTGTTCCATAGCAGGATGACTCAGGCTTGCCAAGTCCTCACTGCTGGAGATTCTTCTCTTCTGCTGTTTACAAACAGCAAACATAACCTATGGTACCAGGTAGCTTATGGACATTTTTTAGTCTGTTGCAGGAGGAAAAAACAAAGTCAGAAGGCAGAGTCTAACTTGATCATTTCCACTAACCAAAGAAAACCAGCCCAATGCTGTGTATGTTTCCAAAGTCCTATACATACATTATCTCATTTGATCTTCATGGGAAATGAACCTCTGAGTTAGGTAGGAGCAAGGAGGAGTATCCCCATTTTTCATACAAGCCAGATGAGACTGAAAGAAATTCAGCCATTTACTCCAGGTTATACAGCTAGGGAACAGTAGAGCCAGGTTCTTTTGACTCCAAGTCTAGTTAGTACTCTTTCCATTACTCCCATGTTGCACCTCAATCTTTGCTTCTGAATATTTATTAGTCAATGGAGAGCCTTATTCTTTGCCCTCCTACAAAGGGTGGATCCAGTTCTGGAAAGATCATTTGGAAACTCTTGGCTATTTATACAGTGAAGGCATCTGTTTATACCCACCCAATTCCTCCTATAACTTCTAGGCAACCAACAGCAATGGAAAATGCAACTTTGAAAGGAAGTGCCAAAGGAAGCCATGCCTACCCAGAAATAGGACAAGACGGTAGTGAAATCATTAGAAACAACATCAAGGTTGGGAAGCAATTTCTTATGGTACTTAAGATTTCCTTTACATAGAAAGCCAAGTTTCAGCATGTGTAACCTACCAGAGGAAATGGGCCTTTAGCTTTGGATTCACTGCAATAACTAAAGAAATGTATGCTTGTTGACAGATGGTGAGCTTTGCCATGTGTCGCCATAAACCCTTTTGTTATTTTTCTAGCTGCACAATCCTTTCTGAGAAGGGCTCCCCTTGTATCAAATATTCATTGGCTCCCATTTGGCACAGACTCGAAACTACTGAAATGCTGTTGTAGAAATTCTCAAAAATGGAAATTCAAAAGGCTGCTTTTCTAATGTGGGACTCAGAAAGATTCACTATGCAGTGGATCAAGTCATCAGGGTTCACAGAAAAACCAGTGCAGCCTCTCAAGGGACAAAAGCCTTTCAAACAACAGAAGGGATTGAAGTATCTATCGGACTTCCCTTTCTCTTATGATAGGCTTGAATAGCAGTATTTGGAGAGAAGCTGAACTCCCTGCTCACATAGGAGATCCTTTCTCTGTGCATCATTTGGGATGGGCCTCACTGTGTTTACTGTAGCCACAAATACATACACACTATATATGTATGTACACACACACACACACACACACACACACACACACACACACCCAGGTGTTCATTTCATTACTAATAATAATCAAGTAGCCTTCAGTTTCCAATGTGGTAGTCAAAATAGAGCCAAGCCCAACTGTATTGCAAAGATATAGGCCTCTTTCTAAAGATGACAGAGACAACCTAAAAATATTCCCTTGGATAGCCCTCTTCAAATAGCTCAAAGGCTATCGTGGCAGAAGGAGACATTCTCTGCGGTTCAAGGGGGCACAACGTGTTTACCAAAAATAGGGAGACATATCTGGGGTCCATATAAAGTAGAACTTCAAAATAATAGTTCAGGCTATTTGGGTCATGAGCTTCTGGTCACTCAAAAGATTCGATCAGAGGCTAGATTTATTTCTGTGAATGTTGTAGAGTTTTCCTGCTATAGGAGAGAGCTCAGCCTAGATGACCTTGAAGGTATTTTCAAACACCAAGAGGCTAGAATTAATTTCAACTAGAACTTCTACAAGAACATTCATGCTATCATACAGAAGATAATTTTCCCCAGAAGCTTGGTCACTTGATATGTGATAGTTCAATTATATATAGATTCCATCTGTGTGTCGCCAAAGTATTATTTCAGTAACAAGTCAGTTTAGCCATTTGTTAGTCTCATGAAACACAATCAGATGGAATCTCACTTTCTTCAATTCTTAATATTTTCTTTTGACTCTCAGCCTCCCCTAAAGAATATTCTTTGATGTATGAACAACACTACAAAGGGAAAAAATCTACTTTGTATACTGCACTGAAGATGGCAGTCTAGTAACAATTTCATACCACAGATGATAAGATATTCTGGCATTTGTTGAGGGAATCCAGCATTGAAAATATGAAGTTATTTTGTGAGCCTGGCAAATGTAATCCAAAGGTTAGTTTCCTGCAATGCCCTTCTACTATAATTTAGACTGAGATTCTAATTCCACAATTTCCCCTCATTTAAAGGAAAATCTAACATAGCACAAAAGCTCTAGTCCTAGGCCCACCAGACTATTTCTGGAAAATCATCATGAAAATGTACTTACTAATTATGGATGGAAATTTCTATCCATACTTTAAATGGAATTTGACTCTGGGTAGTCAAATGATATTCTTGGACAAGTGGGGAGAAGGATAAAGAGAACAAGAATACTTTCAGAAATAGCCAAATATACAGTATTTACAAGTCATTCATCCAGAATTCTTCATTTACAGACTGTCTTGAAAGTAACAATAATTATATTTCAAATACTAATTCACAAGTCTGGACCGTTTAAAATCCACTTTCACACTAAACTGGCAAATAGAAAATAACCTCATAATAAGGGCTTTCCTCTTAATCTGGAATCAGACTTGGGGGAGATACTTGGTAAGTCTGCTTGTTTGCATCTACAATGGCTCCCAGATTTAGGTGTTTTGCCTTCAATGTCCTACCACTCAGATTCTTCCCTCAACTCATTAGTGCCAAAGAAGCCCAAGGTGAGCTCCCACAGTGCCTGGCCCAGATGAGAGCAGTATCCTATACGCTAAGATTATTCTTCCTTCTCCTCCCTACCAATACTTTCACCCCTCTCACTTTTTAAACACTACTACAATGTTAATGATCCTCCTTGCCATTACTAACCTCTTTGCCTGTATCCATGATCATATCCATTTCTATATCTTCCATAAGCTTACTCCCTCAATCCTATCTTCTCTCACAAATCCTCAATTTCTCTCTCTCTCTCTCTCTCTCTCTCTCTCTCTCTCTCTCTCTCTCTCTCTCT
>NC_058136.1:25181318-25208816 GCF_016433145.1 Gracilinanus agilis | reverse complement strand
TCTCTCTCTCTCTCTCTCTCTCTCTCTCTCTCTCTCTCTCTCTCTCTCTCTCTCTCTCTCTCTCTCTCTCTTTCTCTCTCTCTCTCTCTTCATTCAAGACAAAATCTCCACACCTTCACACTGATTATTCAACTAGGTTTTTATTTTTCCCAGTACTTCTTGGCTCCTGGTTTTTGTGATAAGACAATTCTTCTTTTTCACTGAATCCCTTCTGTGTTTTTTTCCTTCAATAAATGAGAAGCAGTTTTGTTTTAGTATCTCTCTGCTTTGGGTTACTACAGTTTTCACTTTTCTTTCCAGGGAGAAGCCTTAGGCTTTGAACATGCTAATTTTTTTAATTTAATTTTTTTAATATGCCTACACTTGATTGAGCCTCTGTTTGCCTTAGAGTCTAAGGGATTCATATACCAATGGGGAAGGGGAAGTGTGTGTAGGTAGATGGAGAGGGGGAATAAGCTGCAATGAGTTTTGGAAAATTATAGCTCAAAGCTTAGTATCACTAGTAGGAATGGAATGAACCCAATTCTCTAGTTGGGTGGTCCTAAAGATTGGACTTGAATAAACAAGTGGAAAGATGGCCTTTTAAGAAAAAAAGAAGTGGCATTTGTGAGACCTCTAAACTCTTCGTCTCTAAGGAAATGGTTTTAGGTAACAGTAAAGTAGGTGACTACCTCCTCAATGAGTTTTAGGGGTCACTGAAAACTAATCCTGACCATACTTCAAAGTTATTCAAAAATAATTTCTCTCTTCCTGCCTCTTTCTTCTTTCCTTTTAAAAAGGTTTTACTGGGCAGCTGGGTAGCTCAGTGGATTGAGAGCCAGGCCCAGAGATGGGAGGTCCTAGGTTCAAATCCGGCCTCATACACTTCCCAGCTGTGTGACCCTGGGCAAGTCACTTGACCCCCCATTCCCTACCCTTACCACTCTTCCACCTATAAGTCAATACACAGAAGTTAAGGGTTTAAAATTAAAAAAAAGGTTTTACTGATGCTTTTTAAAATAACATTTTTGATCCCCAAAGCCTCCCTTCACCCATACAGAATCTTTCCTGGTAAGTGACAAGTACATTTAAGCAAAACAAAGCAACACATCAATTGTGTCTAACAATGTTTCTTATACTATATGGTCCACTACCTCTCTGCTGAGAGGAGAAGGCATACTTTATCATCAGTCCTTCGAAGTCAATAGATTACCACATTGATCAGTTAGTCAATAAACATTTAATAAGCAAATACCTACTGTCTGTCAGGCATTATGCTAAATTCTAGAGAAACAAATAAAAGAAAAAGACTGTACCTGCTCTCAAAGAAGTCTAATGAGTGAGGCTACATGCAAACAACTATGTCCAAAAAAAGCTATATATAGGCTAAGTTGTAAATGATCTACAGAAAGAATATACCAGAATTAAGATGGATGAGGAAAGCCTTATTCAAGAAGATGAGATTTTAACTGGGACTTGGAGAAAGACAGGAGGTAGAGACAAGGAGGGAACAAATTCTAGTCATGGATGACAACCAGTGAAAATGCTTGGAGTCAGGCAATGCAGAATCTTATTTGAAGGACAGACAGGAAGCCAGTCTGACTGGATTGACATGGGCAAAGGCAATATAATATGTAAGAGGATTGAAAAGTCAGGGGGTGATCAGGTTATAAAGGACTTTAAAAGCAAACAGGAATTTGTATTTGCTCCTGAAATTTAGTAAATATGGTAGGTGGTGACATAGTCAGGCAATCATGATATTGAAAGCTAAATGGAGGATAGATTGAATAGGAAGAGACTTATGGCAGGAAGAATGACCAGCAGAATATTATAATAATCCAGGCTTGAGATGACAAGAGTCTGCACTAAGGGTAATAATGTCAAGGAAAGAAAGGGTTATGAGAGGTGTTATAAAGTTGGAATATGGGCGGGGGGGGGGGGGCGTGGAGCCAATATGGCAGCATAGTAGCAAGAAAATCTTGGAGCCTTTCTGAATTTTCTTCCAAATGGATCATTGCACAATGTCTCAAAAGGACAGAAGTCAAAACAGGACGAGTAAAGGGGCTCTCCCCCTGGACAAAGCATGAAAGTTAGGCAGTGAGAGGAGATTCCCGTGCTATAAGGGGGTAAAATTGCATGAGGAAAAATGCAGGCTGACTCCCCCCTCCCCCTACCTACCAGCCAGAGTCAGAGCCAGGGCAAGGGAAATTTCCAAATTCTTTGGGGCTGACTAAAAGCACCACAGACTCCCCTGAGGGCTGTGTCAGGCCTGGGCAGCAAGATTCAAGGCTTGATAGCATAGAGCTCAGTCTCTGTAGTGGGGGCAGTAGGGGCTGGGAAGATAGCTTTAGGGGAAAACATGGTGAAGCATACTATACCACAGACCCAACCTTGAAAATCTGAAGCACTGAAGGTGGGGGCTCAGAGCTCCTGCAGCATCAGCAGCAGGCAGCAACAGGCAGCAGCAGTGGAAGATAGCCTCAGGGCAAAACACTTTACACCACACTACAAAGAAAACACCACAGATCTACCTGCCCTCCCTCAGGCCTCTGACAGGGAAGGGAAGATAGTCCCAAGGCAAAGCCCTGCAAGACATTAACTAAGATAGCAATGACCACCAACATGCAGGAATCCCAATCCACCAGCAAGAAAAGGAGTAAAGAGCAGCAAAAAGAGCAAAAAATCTCTTGACCCTGGAAAATTTCTATGGGGAAAAAGAGCAAAATACAGAAACAACAGAAGAGAGTGAGAAACAAGCAAACACATGCAAACTCCCTCCCAGAAATGGAAATTGGTCACAAGCTCTGGAGGAACTCAAAAAGGAGTTTCAAAAACCAAGAAAGATAGAAGAAAAATGGGAAGAAAAGTGAGAGGAGGAAATGAAAGTAATACAAGAAGAAAATAACTGCTTAAAAGACAAAATTGCCCAAATGAAAAAGAGCCACAGAAATCAAATGAAGTAGTAAGCAAACTGGAGACCAGAATTGACCTACTGGAAGCCATGAAAAAGCAAGGTAGACCAAACCAAAAGGAAAAATCAAAAGATCATAGCTGAAAATCAATCTTTAAATATTTGAGAATCTATCTGCCAAGACAAACTAAGGAATTATATGAACCCAACTACAAAACACTTTTCACACAAATAAAAGTAGATCTAAATAATTGGAAAAACATTAATTGCTCATGGGTAGGATGAGCTAATATAATAAAAATGACCATCCTACCTAAATTAATTTACTTATTCATTGCTATACTTATCAAACTACCAAAAAAACTTTTTTATAGAATTAGAAAAATTGTTACAAAGTTCATCTGGAAGAACAAAAGATCAATAATATCAAGGGAACTAATGAAAAAATGTGAAGGATGGAGGCCTAGCAGTACAACATCTCAAACAGTACTATAAAGCAGTTATCATGAAAACAATATGATACTGGCTAAGAGACAGAAGGGTGGATCAATGGAATAGATGAGGGGTAAATGACCTCAGCAAGATAATGTTCGATAAACCCAGATATCAGCTTTTGGGACAAGAACCCACTATTTGACAAAAACTGCTGAGAAAATTGGAAAACAGTATGGGAAAAATTAGGTTTAGATCGACATCTCACACCCTATACCAAAGTAAATTCAAAATGGATAAATGATTTAAATATAAAGAGGGAAATTATAAACAAATTACATGAACATAGAATAGTATACCTGTCAGATCTATGGGAAAGGAAGATATTGAAGACCAAGCAAGAGACAGAGAACATTACAAAATATAAAATGAATAATTTTGATTGTATTAAATTAAAAAGGTTTTGTACAAACAAAATCAGTGCAACCAAAAATTAGAAGGGAAGCAACAAATTGGGAAAAATTTATAACAAAAATCTCTGACAAAGGTCTGATTTCTCAAATTTCTAAGGAGCTAAGTCAACTATACAAAAAAAATCAAGCCATTCCTCAATTGACAAATGGTCATGGGATATGAAAAGGCAGTTTTCAGATGAAGAAATCAAAACTTTCGGTAATCACATGAAAAAGTATTCTAAATCTCTCCTAGTTAGAGAAATGCAAAGTAAAACAACTCTGAGGTACCACCTCACACCTAGATTGGTCAATATGACAGTAAAAGAAAATAATAAATGTTGGAGGGGATGTGGCAAAATTGGGACACTAATGCATTGCAGGTGGAGTTGTGAATTGATCAAACCATTCTGGAAGGCAATTTGGAATTATGCCCAAAGGGCTTTAAAAGATCGCATGCCCTTTCCAGCTAATGGCTTTCTACTCCAAAGAGATAATAATGAAAAATATTCCTACAAAAATGTTCATAGTCTTATTCTTTGTGGTGGCAAAAAATTGGAAAATGAGGGGTTGTCCCTCAATCGGGGAATGGATAAACAAATTGTAGTATCTGATGGTGATGGATTTGTGGGTCATGGGAAGATCAAAGGCAAGACCATCCCTTGGTGTTTCTGAGGTAGGGTAAAAGATGGAACATAGGAAATAAGTAAGTTGAAGAAATGGGTAGTTAAGATGTTTGAGGTAGTATCAGTGTATAGGGTCAAGTCCTCTAGTATAAGTCAGGAGTTGAGTAGGAGAGGAAAACTGTGAGCTAGGATCAAAACTCATTGAGGAAAAAAGAGGCTTGTGTTAGAGAGTAGTGGGCAATAGCTACCAGAACTCTAATTGGGAGATATGGGTTGAGAGAACCTCAGAGGAGAGGTTCCTGAGTAAAAGTGGCAGAGAGAGAATCTGTGAGGGGCCATTGGGAACAAGGAGTATTCCAACTTCCTCCCATTAACTTGTAAATTGGGAATAATGAGTTAAGTTCAAACAGTGTTAGAAAAAGGGGCCAGGGAGACCATGTGCTCAGGAGGGAGAGCCAGGAGCCAGAGGACAGAAGGAATGGCAAAGGTAAAGATTTAGGATGGAATTAATTTTGTTGTTTATGGAGCAGACATTTTAGAGAACACAGTAGAAAAGGTGAGTAGTTACAGAGTGAAATATGGAGAGGAGGTAGGTTGAAGGGAATGAGAATAAGGAATTGGGTGGCAGAGGAGAGGGAAAGGACTTACTGTAGATTTAATGTAAAAGAATAGTCTGGTGCTTGTTGGTGATTTTCCTCTTCCAGCAGAAAAGAGTACATTAGGCAGAAGATCCAGCAAAATGGAATACTGTTTTTGGACCTCACCACAAAGGCAGGAGCCTGGTATACAACAGAATGGCATTCTCCCTCTTCCTTAGGAAGGCTGGAGACTTGAAGGCAGAAATCATTTCAGGTTTGTCTTTTTCTTACAAGTACCTAGAGAGGGCTGTAGCTAGGGTGGGGTAAGGGTAGCTTTACTCTAGGGCACCAAAATTTAGTGGAGGCCAACAGTCCTTGAAGTCTCTGAGAAGTATAGGAACAACTGAGTTTAACACCTGGTTAGTAAGAATAATTTGTTAAAACAGGATGCTACCAGATGGCGTGTGCTTCCTTTCCCCATCAGCCGCCAAATCTCAAGTGAGTTTCCCTCTAGTCTATTGGCAGCCTACCCAAAAGCATCCGAGGGCTCCTCCTGTGCCACTTGACCTGGGAGCATCTTGTGCTGTGCTACCTGTCCAGGCACAAAATGCCAAGATGCATAGATAAGTGCCATACACATAGTAGAAGAGGGATTGGAGACAGGGATTAGACTATAATCTCAATGATATAGGGAAAACTCCCTCTACTAGTCTAAGTCCATCTTCTCTGCAACTTAGATTCAAAGAAAGTTGTCTAGCTCCCTGTCATGTTAAGCAATCTTGCTCAGATTTACACAACCATTATGTACCAGAGGCCACACTTGAATCCAGAACTTTCTGACTCTGCTATCAGCTTTCAAGCCACTATGCCAAGTTGTCTCCCATCTAGACTTTCACATAGTAGACTCTTCAGAAATGGTTGGCCATTTTGTTACTGAACCACACTATTACATGAGCTATATTAAAGAATCCATTGATCATTATTACATTATACATTATATCATTTTGATGAAAACTGACAATGAGCTTCATCACGAAGACATTATCCAGTCACCAGGGAGACTTCTTGGACTCCTCTACTTCCTCGGCTATTGAACAGTCCCCATGCTCACCAGTGGCAGGGCTGAGATGATTTTTCAATCAACATCTCCTCTCCAGTAGCCTTATATAGTGCTACAAACTCTGCAGGCTAGCCAGGGAGGGAAACATGAATAGCATTTCCGAGTGCCAGCATTATCATCCAATTCTAGCCAGGAAAACATTACAGACACAACTCACTCACAAGACAGGGAAGGAAACCAAAGGGCATTCTATGCATTTTTTATTGGGAGGAGAGGGGAAAGAAAGGCTAAGGCAAGTAAAAGCAAATGGAAAATGTAACTGCAAATATGGTGAAGTAAATGCAGTTGGAAGGGGCTCTCATCAAAAGCCTCAATTGAGGAGAGAAAATGTTTTTTCTATCTTTTCCTAACTGGGAGAAAGCCTGAACTCATTGAGTCACTCACCCTCCTCGCTGGCATTGCCTTGCCTCCATCCGCCCTCAGCCTGTTACTTTGCCACACTCAAAAACCATTTCTGAATTTCCATTGTGACCTGGGCCATTCCAATATGATGCTTTTTTCCAGCTCTCACTCCTGGGCACGGAATACCCATGATTTGGCCATCTTCCCACTGAGCAGAGACAATCTCTGAGGGCCTGGGACACAGTAATATCATACTTGCAGGTCAAATGAGGTGAATGCAAAGTTAATTTCCTTTCGCTATCCCATGGCACTGGCAGAGGCCAAGGTGGAGAGTAGAGGCAGGAGAAAACTTTTTCTCAAGTCTTATGCTTTCTCCCTCCCAGGGTTGTAAAGAGATCATATGATTCTGGCAGCTCACATTTATGGGGTTCGCTGAGCTTTACAAAGTATCTTGCTCACAAAAGCCAAGTGAGGTTGACTGTGCAAATATTCTGATCCTCATTTTACAGATAAGTCGACTAAAGCTGAGAGGAGGAAGTTAACAAACTGGTTCACTGTCACATGGCTGGAATTCAGTCATGCCTTCCCACTCCTAGGGCAGAGCTCTTTTCCACAATGCCCTATTGCTTTTATGAACCTCAGTTTCCTCACCTATAAAATGCAGGATAATACTACCTGCCTTTACAACACTGCCACCCCTCCTCCCACAAGTCTAAGGAAGTGGCATTTTCTTTGGGGTAGGTAACATATATATATTTTCTTGGGTGAATCTGTGATCTCATTTTCCAGTGGAACAGAGCCTAACCTGCCTATATCTTTGGTGTAGTATGGTGATGGCAAACCTATGACAGGCGTGTCAGCACTGACACATATAGTCATTTTCGATGACACAAGAAGTATGGGGCCACATGCTGAGGATGAAACATTTGCTGTAGTGTAGTGTAGACACTCTGTGCACTATAAATGACAATTCTATCTAGATAAATTTACCTATTTTGGTTTATTAAATACAGTTATATATTGCAATTATACATTTTTGTTATTTAAACTATAAATATCGCAAAATTATGGTTTTTTTCTTAAAGTGACGCACCAGTCGAGTGATGCTTAGTTTTTTGGTGAATTTTGACACACCAAGCTCAAAAGGTAGTGGCTAGAGGGCTAGACTCAGAGCCAGGAAGACCAGTATCTTGTTCTATTGAACAAATCTTCATTGAGAACTGATTATATGCAAAACACTCTACCAAATGCTCTAAACCTCAGCTACTTCCACATCCTGGCTTCCCTTCCCCTCTCCCCAGTCCCAGCTAGACTTGTCTCCTTTGAGGACAGGTCCTCTTATTTTTCTCTTTGTACAGTGCCTGATCCATAGTGAGTGCTTAATAAATGCTTGTTGATCAATTAATAAAATAAAGCCTCCTCAGAGAGACATGTGAGAAGTAAGCATAAGGTCTTTAAAAATTGGAAAGTCAAATACAAATGGAAGTGATTGGTGCACACATAGAGCTCTCAAAGCTCAGTCAAATTCCAGTATCTATCAGGTCCCCACTCACTATCAAACATTCACATCTGGAGCAAACGATCATTTCTGTCCTCAACAGTAGTCCTGGTGGAAACATTTAGTAGTTCAGAAGTTTTCAGGGAAATCCTCTATGAGGGGATGCTCGGTAGGGATGACAGACTGTCATTTCAGGGACAACAACAGCCAAACTGATTGCCTTGTATTTTTGCTGACAAAGCAACTGGTTGGCAGGCTGAATCAACTTCTGTCCCTGTCCTAATGTGTCCCAATTTGTAGATTTTAGGGAGCAGGTATTACGTAATTTGGACCCTGTTAGCTTTACAGTGAACAGCTTTCCTAGTGGAATTTTCCACCTACTGGATGGTACCATCTACTATGACACCAGCCAGGTGATTGGCTATTTGGATTCCCTTACTGGGACTCCTTTTCTTTAAATATGTGTGCAGCACAATAATGAATGAGAAATCAAATAAGAAGCACGCTGTCCCCAGCTATTTCCACTTATTTTCTCCTGGAGCATTGTCCATCTTTTCCCCCAAGAGGTTTTGACTTTAGTGATCACTGGAGTTTTCCCCAGCTTACCCTGACTTGACTTTTTCAGCTAGAGTGGATACTCATCAATCAAAGCATTTTGGAAAGAAATAGCCTCCCACTGTAGCTCATGAGTAACAATACTGAATACAATTTGTGAGGACTATTGTGGACATGGGAGTTGGCTTGATTAACAGAAAACTTTCTGAAACCATATCTTAAAATACAAAGGAATCATGACAGCTCAACACTAAGGAGAAATGAAGGAGTGAATGGTAGGAAGGGGTACTGCACAGTAAGCAAAGATTTTCTTGCTTTCTATCTAAACACGTGGATTCTTCGAGCCTTCTCTGGGACCATGCTCTCTCCAATCCAACCTCTACATGGCTACCAAAGTAATATTCCAAAAGTGCAGAGTATGCTACTCCCTTGGGCAAGGAGAGTCAGTGATCACCTATTGCCTCTAGGCATGCAGATTAAATGTCATGATTTTAGCACAACTCTGGAGGAGAGGGAGTATGCCACATACAAGCAACTTATTGCTTTAAAATGATGGCCCTGAAACTCCTTCATAGTCTGGCTCCAGTCCTCCTTCCTAGACTTTTAGCACCTGACTCTCCTTCCCAGGTGCTATGTTTCAGGCAGTCCAGCCTTCTTGCCATTCCCTGTCTGTCACGATTCTTCTCCATGCCTTTGCACAGACTGTCTCCAATGAATGAAATGTTTTATCTCCTCGCTTCCATCTTTTGGAATCCAGACAAGGCTCAGTTCAAGTGCTACCTCCAAAAATAGTCCTTTCTCGATGCCTCCAACTATAAGTGGCCTCTACCCACCTCCCCACAAAGATTACGTTGCATTTCTTGTATTTCATTTTTACTTACTTCTGCATTCTTATTTTCTCCCAATAGAAGGTAACCTCCTTGAAGGTAGAAGTCTTTGATCTTTGTTTGGGGCTCCTCACAATGCTCACTTGGCCCATAGAAGGAAATTAAGATGTACTTGTTGAATCTTGAAAAAGGTACAGAGGACCCTTTGATAAATATGTGAAAAAGTCATGGGTCCCCAAGGCCAGGGATGGCCTGAAGTATATGAGGAGGGAAAGGTAGAAGGAATGAATGAAAGAAGTCTTTATCAAGTGCCTACAAGGTGCTAGGCACTTTACTAAGCGCTTAACAAATATCTAATCCTCACGACAACCCTGAGCGGCAGATGCTATTAGTGTCCTAATTTTTCCAGTTCAGGAAACTGAGGCAGAGAGAAGTTGAGTGATCTACTCAGGGTCATTGGGCAAGTAAGTTTCTGAGGACATATTTCGGCTCAGGTCTTCCTGACCACAGGCCCAGGACTTTATTCAGTATAGCATCTAGCAGCCTCAGGGTCTCTGGCCTAGGCCTAATATACCAGTTCTATAGTCCCTTTGTCACACCTGGTCACAAGTGTTACTTTTTCTACTTATTGTGCAGTGCTATGGAATTCTCTGACAGCAATCGCTAAAGCCCTGAATGTTTGATTGCCAAATCAAGTAGTTTGTCATTTATTTTCTAGGCAAAGGGGATATCCTGGGCTCCGTGTGTCATGCTAGTCGCTTCCGCATTATCATTTATGAGGAATGTGTGCCCGAATAGTCTTGCAAACGCCTCCATTAGAGCCAGTGCTTGATGACAGTCAGAAAATAGATTTATTACCTTTTCTTCACTCACTACCCTTAAAGCTCTTTTACCATTGGAAAAAGCTTTTGTAATAAATGCAATAGACTTCTTTCTCATCTTGCTTACTACTCATGTAACTCATCCAAATGCAGAGAACCCTTTGAAGAAAATGAAAGGGCTTTATTCCGATAAGCTGCACAAAGAAAAATAGCCACACAAGTCATCCTGCTAATTACTAGCCTCACACTTCAAGATGGTAAGAACTGGGATCATTTTGCTTCACATTTTGGAAATTTCCTATTATCTGTTGCTTTCCAAAGTCATTTGGCTATATCAAGTTTTGTTTCATTCTGTTCTGTTTTTTTTTTCTTGCCTGCTGTAATCATCAGGTTACAACAGGTATTCAAATCCTGGTTCTATCATTTATAGGCAATGCAAACATGGGCAAGGTCTTAACCTCTCTGCATCCGTTTCCTTATCTGTAAAATGGAGATGATATTTGAATTCTTTACCTCCCTTGGGGATTGTAAGACAAAACAAAACAAAGCACTTTGGAAACCTTGGAGAGAGTTATAGTAATATGTGCTATTGTTCTGTAGACATCACTCTTTCTCCCTTGTATGGAATAATTGTGGGGGATGCAGAGCTCCCTCCTCTTTCTTTATATATTTTGGAAAGCAGCCTGGGTTGATTTGAATAACTCTGCTCAGCTGTCTTAGGTAAAAAAAATGATAGAGGCAAAGAGGTGGTACAGTGGATAGAGCACTAGGCTTAGAAGATCTGAGGTCAAATATATCTTTGGAGGCATACTAGCTGTGTGACCTTGGGCAAGTCATTTAGCCTCTGCCTTGGTTTCCTATAAAACAGATGTCACCTACCTTACAGAGTTGTTGTGAGGATCAAATGAGATACTATTTGTAAAGTAGCTTGTAAACTTTAATGCACTATATACTGTCACTCATTATTATGGAGTGATATAATGGAGAACTATCCTCCAGAACCATCAGATTCATGGAAGGACATACCATCCAGGCATTAAGAGAGGAGAGAAGAGCTAGACTATGAAAAGTTATCCTGGAAAAGAGAGGCCCATTTCTGAAGTATGAAGGGATCAGTACTTCTGAGCTCTGGAAGACCCTTTTTGTGTAAGGTCTGGTGTTAAGGAATTGAAGTACTTACTAGAGAAAGCTTCCAGGAGAGACACAGGCAGCAAAAGATTCTGGAGAAGAGCTGATCCCCAGGGAAAGGGAATGACTGCCATCTTCTGGGGGCTAAGGAAAACTTCACAAGGTATGAGCCCAGTGAAAATAGAAGGTAGAAAGGACTAGGATAGACATTACAATGGGAACAGTGACTAGTAATATCTGCTGAGAGCTAAAGGCAGCATGGGATACAGAGAAGGTGGCATTACACAGACAGTCAGAACAACAAGGAGAGGAAACGTCAAAGCAGCGGACTTTGAGAGACGTCTCACTTCTCATTCTGGCCCCCACTCAAATAATTTCATTATGTGATCTCTACCCTCACCCCGATCCAAACTCAGGTCAATTTGGTAACTCTCCTTACAAGTACTATGGCTCACATGGCTCGAAGCAATTCAGAGTTTTTGTTTTTTAAACAGGTCAGAGAATTATATAGTTTGCATTTATTAACATTCTAAGCACATTACATTAATTACTATGAAATCTCTTCTCTCCTCTGCGAGTTAATAATTTCACATAAATTAAATCTGTCAGATCTCTTGTATTTCTAGTTATTTTTCATATCTAGATTTGTGATTTCAGTGGTGTACAGAATTCCCCATATAGAGACTCTCTATATCAATGCAGATCAGCGACTATTTTGTAACTTAACAACTTTAAATAGATGCCAGGGAGCACTGAGAAGTTAAACTACTTGTCAAAGTCAAAAAGCCAGTAAGTGCAATAGGTGACCCTATGTCAGTAATAATTAACCTATTAGAGGTGGAGTGCCAGGCCCACTTGACTGTGTGCCATACTGGCCCCCCACCAGAGACTGAATGCCATGCTGAGCCCCACCCCCCCCTTACCCCAGACAGGGGATGGAGGAAGTGCTCCCATTGGGCTGCTGGGAAGAGGGGTAGGTGATGTGAGGCCCATGTGGATAAGGGGAAGGGAGTGGCCAGAGCACCCTGCTCCCTTCCAGCTCTGCTGCCTGTGAGCAGCCCACCTTACCCCCTGTGTGCTCCCATTGGGCTGCCGGGCAGAGGGGTGAGTGGTGTGAAAAAATGTTATCAGGCATGGTGGAGAGGGGGAGGGGAACAGCTCTGCCTGAGGCCCTCTGCCTTTCTAGTAACAAACTCTGGGAGGGGAGGTTTGGGGGGAGAGCATTCTGCGTGCCATCTTTGGTACCCACGCAAAAGGTTTGCCATCAGTGCCCTAGGTCTTCCTATCTTGAATCCTTCTTGCTATGCCTGATGATGGTTATACCTAACAATCTTCTGAAGCTAGTTTTAAGATCTAGAGCCAGAATGGATCTTAGAGATCATCTAGCCCAGTGGTTCCTAATGTTTCTGTTGTGAGAACCCTTTTCAACCACAGCAGAAAAAAATGTGTTGTGAACCCTCAGGGTAATTTCATAGACAACTTCATCCTTTTAGATTTATTCATTAAGTGCTTATCTACAAGGATAACTTCTTCCCCCCAAAGCTCCAAATTAAAATTTATGTGATATAATTTAATTATAAAATATAACCTTTCTTTCTAACTATAATTATGAAAACTAAATATAAATGTATAATATTAATTATAAAACTCAGTTATTCCTTCCATATTGAGGCAGAAGAGGAGGAAGGGGGAGAATGGTGCTGTGCCATCCACCACCACCCAATCTGGAAAACCCATGTAAACTTTTTTGGCTCTCCCTTCATACCAGAGGAGTCTGCTTTTTTTTTTTTTTCTTTTATGGAATGTTTATAGTACCTTACTGTAAGTATGTATTTATGTTATGTTAAGTATGTATTTATGAGTTTCTAAACTTTTTCTGTATCACCTATGCCCTCCATATAACTCCTCCAAATTTTTCATTTAATTTCTTATGCTGACCTATGATATATCAAAACTGTGATGGGGAAAGCTGCTATGTAGAAGGGATAACTATACTTACCCATATTTTGTGTAGGACATTCTATAAGAATTCAAAGTAATCTAGTGAGCCCTTATATGTTTATTCATTATCTGTAAGTCATCATATTACATTTCTTTTCTTATCAAATTTTATTGAAAAAATTTTGATGATATTTTAATGAAATAAGCTAATGTTGGTCTTTTCATTTGAACAAAACTTTGTAATACTTAGCCGAACACCAGACATAATCCTAAATCTGATTTCACAATAGTAGAATTTTACTATAGAAAACAGAATATTAAAATCTCTTTTGCTGAGTAATGGTAATTAATTATTTTTATTTTTAGTGACCTAACCAACTGGCAAAAAGAGTTAAAATAAAAATATTTATTTTCCTCAGACTAATGCCAAGCATTATGCTAAGTGATAAATGTACTTAAAGTTCAATTGCATATATTGCTTCATTTTTAACATTTATATGCAAACTCATCTTGTTAAGGAAACATTTTTTCAGATGTGACCTTTTTCTCTTCTATCACTGGCACATTGGCTCTGCCTTCCTAGAAATCCTACTGAATGCCTGGTGTTATTGGTTAGTTTATTTGAAAACCCGTCACATAAGAATAAGCAGAAGGAAAGTTTAAATCATAAAACAGCATTAATATTGCAATGAGAGGCAATACACAGTTTCTTTCTGCATTAGTTTGTGATGGCCTATGTTGGTTTCAAGAGATGTGTGTCCAATGATATTGTTTCAAATTGACTAGTCTTTGCTCGGCAAAAACCCAACTATTTGTCATAACTAAGTCATGTGATTATACAGCTGAGGATGTAAAAGAAGCCACTCTGATGCAATGTAAAGAATACAAATACGGCACGTTTGTCTCGACATCAGTTTGAGCTAAAATGTCAAACCCTTGTGGTGGGATTTCAATTCAATTCAATTTTAAATTTAAAAGTTGATGATAGGTTGAAAAACTGAAGAAACACACTGTTTTTAGAAGTGGTCAAAGGTTATCACTGCATGCACACCCAAATCTTTGTGTTTGTGATCATTATAATTTTAAATCACATGATGCTTCAAGCATGCATATGCTTGTGGTCACAGAGGAATAATAGGCTTGTAACATAATTGGGCAATCATTTACTTCTTTATTATTTTTTTATTTTTTTTTAAACCCTTAACTTCTGTGTATTGGCTCCAAGGCAGAAGAGTGATAAGGGTGGGCAATGTGGGGCAAGTGACTTGCCCAGGATCACACAGCTGGGAAGTGTCTGAGGCCGGATTTGAAACTAGAACCTCTTGTCTCTAGGCCTGACTCTCAATCCACTGAGCAACCCAGCTACCCCTAATTATTTACTTCTTAAGGAGCCATTAAAGATTTTTTGGAATGAACCCTTTGGACCATCATTGCCAACTCCAAAGGGGTTTGTAAACTACTCAACGTGAGCCACTGATCCAATCCAATCACTTCATTTTTACAAAGGAAGAAACTTCAACTTGCAGTGGGGAAGTGATTTGTCCAAGGTCATCTACCAAGCATAGGCCAAATGTATGATTCAGATCTAGGTATACTGACTTCTGGTCTGGTGCTCCTGTAACTCTACATAGCAATGCTGAATACTCCAGCCCACTGCAACTCAATTTTTACCTGTTTCCTAAATTCCCCTTGGCTTTTTAGGCTTCTACACCATTTATATTCACTTAACCTTGTGCCCACTAAACTTTTTATTATAATAAGGAAAAATATAAACAGAGTCAATCAATAATAGTAGTCATGTCAGACAGTGCATTCTGCATTACTAGTACTCCCCACTCCCACTGCCAAGGAAAATAGGGATGTGTCTGTTATTATCATTTCTGCAGAATGGAGAATTATTCACTATGATTCTTGAGAGCTCGAGTGTTTTAAGCACTGTCATCACTTAGATAATTCTCTACATATAAGTCTTTTCCAAGTATCTCTTAACTTCCCATACTTGCCATTTCTTATGAAACCATAACTTTCTATTATATTCATATACCACTGTTTGTCTAAACATTTCCTAATCAATGGGCAATGATTTTGTTTCCAGTTCTTTGCTACAACACTGCTTCTGTGAATACTTGATTAAATATAAGAACTTTCTTTCTCCTTTTGGTCTCCTTGGGGCACATACCCATGAGTGGGATGTATTGGTCAAAAAGTCTACCTACTTAACTTCTCCCAGAATTCTAAATTGTCTTCCAGAACAACTGGACCAATTCACATTTCTACCATAGTTCTAGTGTTTGGCAGGTCTTTAAGCAATTCTAAGCTACTACACTTCATCACCTTGGCTGTATGGTTTGCTATTGTTAATTTTTTTTTCTACTGGCTATTCTCTGGAAGTTGATTTCTCTCTTTCTCCCCTTAGATCCATATTAATTTCTAAATGCCCAGCTGACTTTTCTTCTTTTTGCTTTCTTGAAATGACATCATGCTTGCCTACTGATAAAACTGGCCCAAGTATTGCTTGAGGAACTTTTCATTTCTAATATTCTCTTCTGTTTGTTAAAAGCCCCTAGAGTAACATTTTTTATTCTATTTTATTGTGGTTCTCTTATTTGCCTACTGTAAGCTTTCCTGCTACAGAGGGCACATGTTTTTCTTTATCCCCACCCCCTTTTCAGAACATATTTGGGAACACATGAGGCAGTGAGAAAAAGCAACTAGAGCATTGGCCTGAGAATTAGGATGAGCTGTGTTCAAATCCCACCTTTGACACTTACTAGCTGCATAACCCTGGGGGAAGTCAGTTAACCTTTCTGTATCTCAGAAAACTTCCTAAGACTTGTCTACTATGCTATAGACCACTTGTGATCTGCTTTGGTGGAAAGAGCTCACACACTGATGAAATTACAGATTATGGCAACACAGCTTTCTGTAAAACCTCAAAGAACTATTTCCTTATGTGAAGAATTTGATTTGTTGGACTATAAACTGAGACCATAGACAACCCTTATCCGGTACTCATTTTTTTTATCAACTTAATGACTGATTTTGACATTAAATGGATTGGGCCAGAAGTTTGATTTGGTTTGGTTGTTAAAATTGGCTGTAAAGGAGACAAAACTCTACTCTTTCTGTTGATTCAGTCAAAGAATAAGTTGATTTAACAAAAACTTCTCCCACACTGCCTTTTTCTCAACTAACCTTATGACTGATTTGTAAAAATTTTAAAACTCAGTTCTCATTTAGCTATTTTGACTAATTTTTTAACACCACTGAATTCAACAAATGCTTGAACTTGTAGCTATGGTCAAATGTAGTTTCTCCTTTGATAATATTCATAGTTTAAATATCTTTGTAAGAATTGGGACATCAATAGAGTTTTCTCTCCTATTTCTGAGGATTCTTTTTTATTCTTTATAGTTAGTTCTTCAGGAATCTATGTAGGAGGCTCAGGAGGCCATAATACCCTTGGAGCAACAGCACATTATAATGGAAAGAGCACAGAATTTGGAGTCATGGAAGACCTAGATTTGAAATCTGACTTTGACAGTTACAGACTACAACCCTGGATAAGTCATTGAAACTTTCTGAGTCTCAGTTTTCTCACCTGTAAAATGGGTATACAAAGATGTACAGCATCTATTTCATGGGTTAGGAAAATGCGCTATGTTTGGAAAGCAGAAGGCCTTGGTTCCAATCCTGACTCTGCCTTTTACTATTTATGCATCCTTGGCCAAATTCCTTCACCTCTCTGGGATTCAGTTTCCTTATGTATAAAATAAGAGACACTGGACTATATGACTTCTTAGGTGCCTTCCAGTTCTAAATTTGCAACCTTATGGTCTATGTTAAGCACTTTATAAACCATAAATCTGTGTAAAATATCAACTTTTATCATCTTACTGGAGTGACTAGAATCCTGGGGGTGTAGGATCATTCCAGGGTGGTGCATTCTGTCCTACTGAGGCAAGCCAAGAGTGAAGTTCTGTTTGATTCACTGAACATATTCTGATGTCTTCACTATTTAATTCATTAATGATGACTACAATTGCTAGGGATTAAGCAGACTACATTTATTAGAAGATTACAAGGAGATTTCAGACTTCTGGGGGTAGAGCCAAGATGGCAAAGTAATCCAGAGAGTTCCGTGTCACCATGAGAATCCTCCCCAACCAAGATTAAAATATCATCACAAAACAAATACAGGAGTGAAAGAACAAACAAGGAGACAGGGTGAAACAACTTTCAAGAAAAGAAAAACCCCAAAAGTAGGCAGAGAACATTGGGGGCCCTGGGAAGAGAGGCGAGCAAAGCCAGCAAGAGGCTGTTGCATTGAGGGAAGAGCAAGCCAAGATCGAGCCACACCACATCCACCCCACATCTGCTGTCCCAGGTTCTGGAACCTATGCCCAAGCCAACTTCTTGAGACCTGAGACACTGGCTGAGCAGTGTAAAAGTCAACCCAGACCCCTTAAAATTTCAAACCTGTGGAGGAGTCTGGAACTCCAGCCCAGGGAATTCTAGTCTGGGCTTGGGACAAGGACTTAATTCACATCTTGGGGTGGATGATAGTACTAAGTACTAAGCCCTGATCTTTTTGCCTAAAGGTCAGGGCATAGCTTCAAGACAGGACAATTAAAGGTGTGCCTCATTGGATCAAGTACAGTGAGACCAAAAACTTGAGACTAAGCCTGAGGCTAGAATTTGATCAGTTCCTGACCTGATCAAGATCAGAATGAGATCAAAAGCTTACACCTAAGCCTGAGGCAAGTCTTTAAGCTATCAGCATTAGGAGGGCCAATCGAATAAGCAGTGGGAGGGGGCTCTCAGAGCTCTCAGTCCTCAGACCATCACATCATCCCCCTAATCCTATGTATAATTAGATAAGAAAAATGAGCAAATAACAAAAAAGCATCTAATTCTAAATATTTTTTTATAAATACAAAGATGTATAGATACAGAAGGGGAAAGTGAAAGCAAAGGAAACACACCGAAATTTCAAAAGATAAATATGGGTTGGACACAGAAACTGGAAGAACTCAAAAAGGACTTCAAAAACCAATTAAGAGAGGCACAGGGAAAGTGGGAAAGAGAAATGAAAGTGATACAAGGAGAAAGGAAAGTAATAAATGTTGGTGTGGGTGTGGCAAAATTGGAACATTAATGCATTGCTGGTGGAGTTGTGAATTGATCCAACCATTCTGGGTGGCAATTTGGAACTATGCCCAAAGTGCTTTAAAAGACTGTCTGCCCTTTAATACCACTGCTGGGTTTATACCCCAAAGAAATAATAAGTAAAAAGACCTGTACAAAAATATTTATAGTCATGCTCTTTGTGGTGGCAAAAATTGGAAAATGAGGGGATGCCCTTTGATTGGAGATTGTCTGAAAAAAATTATGGTATCTGTTGGTGAGGAATACTATTGTGCTAAAAGGAATAATGAACTGGAGGAATTCCATGTGAACTGGAACAACTTCCAGGAATTGATGCAGAATGAAAGAAGCAGAACCAGGAGAACACAGAGACAGATATACTGTAGCACAATTAAGTGAAATGGACTTCTCTAGCAGAAATACAATGATCCAGGATATTTTGAGGGACTTATGTGAAAGAACACTATCCACATCCAGAGAAAGAACTGTGGGAGTAGAAACACAGAAGAAAAACAACTGCTTGATCACATGGGTTGGTGGGGATAAGATTGGGGATATAGATTCTAAATGATCACCCTAATGCAAATATTAATAATATGGAAATAGGTCTTGGTCAATGACACATGTATATAACCCATTGGAATTGCTTGTT
Source organism: Gracilinanus agilis (assembly GCF_016433145.1). Taxonomy (NCBI): domain Eukaryota; kingdom Metazoa; phylum Chordata; class Mammalia; order Didelphimorphia; family Didelphidae; genus Gracilinanus; species Gracilinanus agilis. The sequence goes on along the minus strand of NC_058136.1, from coordinate 25,189,806 downwards.
GGCCATGGGAGGGGGGAGGAAGGGAGAGAAAGAACATAAATCATGTAACCATAGAAAAATATTCTAAATGAATTAAATAAAATTTGACAAAGATAACTGTCCAGAGATCTTCGAACAAGAAAATAAAATTGAAATTGAAATAATTCATAGATCACCTCCAGAAAGAAATACTCAAATGACAACTTCCAGGAATATAATAGCTAAATTCAAGAGCCTCCAGTCGAGGAAAAAATACTTCAAGCAATCAGAAAGAAATAATTTAAATACCATAGAGCTAAAATCAGGATCGCATGGGATCTAGCAGCTTCTACATTAAAGGATTGAAAGGCATAGAATATGATATGCAGAAAGGCAAAATATTTGGATTTATAAACCAGAGTCACCTATACAGAAAAACTAAGTATATTCTTTCAGAAGAAAAATAAACATTCAATAAGATAGGTTGCCAAGCATTCCTGAGGAATAAGTCAGATATAAACAAAAAATTTGAAGTCCAAACATGAGACACAAGAGGAGCTCAAAAAGGTAAATAAGAAAGACAAAATTTAAGAGACTCATTAAGGTCAAATATTTATATGTCTACATGGAAAGAGGATTTATGTAATTCTCAAAAATTATTCTTAGTTGTAAAGAAGGTAGAAGGAATTTACTTAGAAAGAGAGTGGAGAAGTATGCTGATTATGATGATATGATGTATATGTAAATGTGATGATATGGAACAATATGTATGTATGATGTGATATGTATGCATATGAATGATACTTAATCAATCAAGGGCTGAGAGGGTTGAACTGAGAGAAAAAGGAAGGGAGAGATAGAATAGCTTAAATTATATAACATAAAGAGATGTGAAAAATCATTATAGAGAGTGGATGATAAGGATGGTGGTGGGCAATGCTTAAACTTTACTCTCATCATAAAGGGCATGGAGAGGGTAGAACAAATATACTTATTGGGGTATAGAATTCTATGTTACCCAACAAAGTGGGGTCTAGAATTATATCTTACCCCACAGAGAAGTAGAAGAAGTAGAAGGGGAATAAGACAAGGGAAGAGGGAGGTAATTGGAAGAAGGAGGAAGTGGGGGGGGGTGACAAAAAGCAAAACACTGGTGAGGAGGAACAGAGAGAAAGGGAAAAGGGCAGGATTTAAAGGGAACAATATGATGGAGGGCAACACACAGTTAGTAATCATAATGTTGAATGTGAATGGGATGAAGTCACCCATTAAACAGAAGTGGATAGCAGAGTGGTCTAAAAACCACAATCCTACTATATGCTGTTTACAAAAAAAACGCATTTGAAGCAGGGTGACAAACAAGATAAAAGGCTGGAGCAGAATTATTATTCATCATCTAAAGTAAAAAAAAAAACAGGAGTAGGAATCATGGTATCAGACAAAGTTAAAGTAGAAATTTATATGATTGAAAGAGATGAGGAAGGAATTCACATTCTGTTAAAAGGTACTATAAACAATGAAGTAACGTCATTACTAAATATTTATGCACCAAATGGCATAGCATCTAGATTTCTAAAGGAAAAATTAAAGGAGGTCAAGGAGGAAATAGATAGTAAGACCATATTAATGGGGGATCTCAACCTTCCCCTATAAGAACTAGTTAGTAGATATCTGGAGAAAACTGAATAGAAATAAAAAGGAATATACCTTCTTCTCAGCAGTACATGATACATATACAAAGATCTATGCTACTAGGGCATAGAAATATTGCAAACAAATGCAGAAAAGCAGAAACAATAAATGCTACTTTTTCAGATCATAATGGGGTAAAAATTATACTTACCAAGGGTCCATGGAAAGGCAAATTTAAAAATAATTGGAAAATAAATAGTGTAATTTTTCAAAACTGGTGGGTCAAAAAAGAAATCATAGAAACAATTACATTGGGTTTGCAAATTAAAAAATTAGAAAAAGAACAAATTAAAAATCCCCAGATAAAAACTAAATTGGAAATCCTAAAAATTAAAGGAGAAATTAATCAAACTGAAAGTAAAAGAACAATTGAACTAATAAATAAGACTAGGAGCTGGGACTTTGAAAAAGAAATAAAATAGATTAAGTATTGGTTAATCTAATAAAAAAAGAAAGAAGAGAATCAAATTAACAGTATCAAAGATGAAAAGGGTAATCTCACCTCTCATGAAGAGGAAATTAAGGTAATTATTAAGAACTACTTCGCCCAATTATATGGCAATAAATATGAAAATCTAGGTGAAATTGGTGAATATTTACAAAAATAAAAATTGCCTACATTAACAAAGAGGAAATCGAATATTTAAACAATCCCATCGCAGAAACAGAAATTGAACAAGCCATCAAGGAACTCCCTAAGAAAAAATCCCCAGGGCCAGATGGATTCCCAAGTGAATTCTATCAACCATTCAAAGAACAACTAATCCCAATAATATACAAACTATTCAACAAAATAAGCAAAGAAAGAGCTTTACCAAATTCTTTTTAGGACACAAATATGATATTGATTCCAAAGCCAGGCAGACTAAAAAAGAAAGAAAAAAAAAAAGAAAGAAAACGACAGACCAATGTTTTTTTTTTTAAATTTTGATTTTTTAGAAAAGTTATCATGGTTACATGATTCATGTTCCTACTTTTCCCCTTCCTCCCTCCTCCCTCTCCCGCCATAGCCAATGTGCATCTCCACTGGTTTTAACATGTGTCATCAATCAAGACCTATTTACAAATTGTTGATAGTTGCATTGGTGTGGTAGTTCCGAGTCTACATCCCCAATCATGTCCACCTCAACCCATGTGTTCAATCAATTGCTCTTCTTCTGTGTTTCCTCTCCTGCGGTTCTTCCTTTGAATGTAGGTAGCACTCCTTTCCATAAGTCCCTCAAAATTGCTATGGATCATTGCATTGCTGCCAGCACAGAAGTCCATTACATTCTATTTTACCACAGTGTATTGGTCTCTGTGTACAATGTTCTTTTGGCTCTGCTCCTTTCACTCTGCATCAATTCCTAGAGGTCTTTCCAGTTCACATGGAATTCCTCCAATTTATTATTCCTTTCAGCACAATAGTATTCCATCACCAGCATATACCACAATTTGTTCAGCCATTCCCGAATAGAAGGGTATACCCTCGTTTTCCAGTTTTTTTGCCACCACAAAAAGCACGGCTATAAATATTTCCGTACAAGTCTGTTTATCTATGATCTCTTTGGGGTACAGACCCAATAATGGTATGGCTGGATGAAAGGGAAGGCAATCTTTTATAGCCCTTTGAGCATAGTTCCAAATTGCCAGCCAGAATGGTTGGATCAGTTCACAACTCCACCAGCAATGCATTAATGCCCCAATTTGGCCATAACCCCTCCAACATTCATTACTCTCCCCTACTATCATTTTAGCCAATCTGCTTGGTGTGAGGTGATATCTCAGTGTTGTTTTGATTTGCATTTCTCTAATTATTAGAGATTTAGAATACTTTCTCATGTGCTTAATAATAGTTTTGATTTCTTTATCTGAAAATTACCTATTCATGTCCCTTGCCCATTTATCAATTGGGGAATGCCTTGATTTTTTATACAATTGATTTAACTCTTTGAATATTTGAGTAATTAGACCCCTGTCAGAGTTTTTTTGTTATAAAGATTTTTTCCCAATTTGTTGTTTCCCTTCTGATTTTGGTTGCATTGTTTTTGTTTGTACAAAAGCTTTCTAATTTAGTATAATCAAAACCATTTAATTTACATTTTGTAATTTTCTCTAACTCTTGCTTGGTTTTAAAATCTTTCCTTTCCCAGAGATCTGACAAGTATACTATACTGTGTTCACTTAATTTATTTATAGTTTCCTTCTTTATATTCAGGTCATTCACCCATTCTGAATTTATCTTGGGATAGGGTGTGAGATGTTGGTCTAAACCTAATCTCTCCCATATTGTTTCCCAATTTTCCTAGCAGTTTTTGTAAAATAGTGGATTTTTGTCCCAAATGTTGGGCTCTTTGGGTTTATCATACACTGTCTTGCTGATGTCACTCACCCCAAGTCTATTCCACTGATACTCCCTTCTGTCTCTCAGCCAGTACCATATTGTTTTGATGATCACTGCTTGATAGTATAGTTTAATACCTGGTACTGCTAGGCCACCTTCATTCATGTTTTTTTTTATTATTTCCCTTGATATTCTTGATCTTTTGTTCTTCCAGATGAACTTTGTTATAGGTTTTTCTAATTCAGTAAAAAAGTTTTTTTGGTAGTTTCATAGGTATGGCACTAAATAAGTAAATTAATTTGGGTAGAATGGTCATTTTTATTATGTTAGCTCATCCTACCCATGAGCAATCAATATTTTCCCAATTGTTTAGATCTAGTTTTAATTGTTTGGAAAGTGTTTTATAGTTGTGTTCGTATAATTCCTGTGTTTGTTTTGGTAGATAGATTCCTAAGTATTTTAGATTGTCTAGGGTGATTTTAAATGGTGTTTCTCTCTCTACCTCTTGCTGCTCTGATGTGTTGGAAATATATAGAATTGCTGATGATTTATGTGCATTTATTTTGTATCCTGCAACTTTGCTAAAGTTGTTGATTATTCTTTTTAGTTGATTCTCTAGGATTTTTAAGTATACCATGATATCATCCGCAAAGAGTGATAGCTTAGTCTCCTCATTGCCTATTTTAATGCCTTCAATTTCTTTTTCTTCTCTAATTGCTACTGCTAGTGTTTCTAGTACAATGTTAAACAATAGAGGTGATAATGGGCATCCTTGTTTCACGCCTGATCTTACTGGGAAGGCTTCTAATTTATCCCCATTGCATAGGATGCTTGTTGATGGTTTTAGATATATACTGTTTATTATTTTTAGGAAAGGTCCTTCTATTCCTATACTTTCCAGGGTTTTAATTAGGAATGGGTGCTGTATTTTGTCAAAGGCTTTTTCAGCATCTATTGAGATAATCATGTGATTTTTGTTTGTTAGATTGTTGATATGGTCAATTATGGGGATGGTTTTCCTAATATTGTACCGTCCTTGCATTCCTGGTATAAATCCCACATGATAATGGAGCATAATCCTCTTGATAACTTTCTGGAGTCTTTTTGTTAGTATTCTATTTAAGATTTTTGCATCTGTGTTCATTAGGGACATTGGTCTATAGTTTTCTTTCTCTCTTTTTGATCTACCTTGCTTTGGAATCAGTACCATATTTGTGTCATAAAAGGAATTTGGTAGAACTCCTTCTTTGCTTATTATGTCAAATAATTTGTACAGTATTAGGATTAGTTGTTCTCTGAATGTTTGATAGAATTCACTTGTGAATCCATCAGGCCCTGGTGATTTTTTCTTAGGGAGTCCTTTGATGGCTTGTTCAATTTCTTTTTCTGATATGGGATTGTTTAAGTATTCTATTTCTTCCGTTGTAAATCTAGGCAATTTATATTTTTGTAAATATTCATCCATATCACCTAGATTGCTATATTTATTGCCATATAATTGGGCAAGATAGTTTTTAAAGATTGCCTTAATTTCCCCTTCATTAGAGGTGATGTCTCCCTTTTCATCTTTGATACTGTTAATTTGGTTTTCTTCTTTCCTTTTTTATTAGATTGACCAGTACTTTGTTTATTTTATCTACTTTTTCAAAATACCAGCTTCTAGTCTCATTCAATAATTCTTTTACTTTAGATTTTACTAATTTCTCCTTTGATTTTTAGTATTTCTAATTTAGTTTTCATTTGGGGATTTTTAATTTGCTTGCTTTCTAGTTTTTTAAGTTGCAAGCCCAATTCATTAATCTCTGCCCTCCCTAATTTGTTAATATATGCACTCAAGGATATAAATTTCCCCCCGAGTACTGCCTTAGCTGCATCCCACAGAGTTTGGTAGGATGTCTCATCATTGTCATTCTCTTCAATGAAATTGTTGATTGTTTCTATGATTTCTTCTTTAACTGACTGGTTTTGGAGAATCATATTACTTAATTTTAATATGTAAGGATGATTACATCTTTCTTCAGCAACTACAATAACTCACCAATGACCACAAAGCAATCTTAATTTTGGAGCTGGTGGTCTTAAAAGTCAGCTAATCCAATCCTCTTATTTTACCAATGAGGAAACTGAGGTCCAGGAAAGTGAAATGGCTGCCAGGATTTCAATTCAGGTCATTTAGCTCCAGATCCAGAACTTTTTCCATTGTGTGACTACCAGAGTTATTATAAAAATGTAAGTCTTCATCACTGTCATCATTGCTGTGACCTTCCTTTCCAACTTTAGGTACCAATACTCCTCATTACATATCCTGTACACAAGTCAAAACAAGGTTCCCCCAAAACATGTCCTTTGCTCATGACTTTCCTAAAATTTGTCCTCTCTCTTCCCTTCCCTTCTCTACCAGTTGAAATCCTACAAATATACCTCCTTGTTCATACAGTCATTCATTCATTTATTAAGCAAGCATTTATTAAGTACCTACTATGTATCAGGCATTGTACTTGTGGGATAACAATGACAGAATATGAAACTATCCCTGACTTCAGGAAGTTTACTACATCGACTGGGAGCTCATTCCTCTGTCAAGGCTTCTCTGAACGTCTCTGACCTTCCTTTGAATTCTCTCTCAGTCTCTCCCTTCTCCCCTTCCCTCTCTCTCCTCCTTCTCTAGTCCTCCTTGTTTCACTCCTCCTTAGCCAGGCTGGTAGCCCTGGTACCCTTGACACATTCTAGGGGTTCACAATACTGATGCCAGATTTTGTGTAGACATCTAATCAGATTTAGCCTTACTAGAATAGCTCATTTGTTCCAGAGCACAAGCAATCCATTCTGCCTCAACCTCACCAAAAGAGATCACTGGCATGTGCCACTATATCTGCTTCATATAGTTTCACACTATCCTTTGTTTCAAAGTTAGTTATATACATTCTTTCCCCATCCTTAATTATGAATCCTAATTAAGACTCAGTGATCTTTTTAGAACCTTTCCAGTTCTGAGAATTTATCAGTCCTTTATCTCTAATTTTGAGACTTGGTAGGATTAAAATGATATGCTTCTTCCTTCAGAATTGCGGCACTTTGTGTGTGCCAGAGTGAGGTAGTACTTTCTTTCTATAACAAATTCATAGCTCAGATAGAACTGTACTTGGTATAATTAGGGCTAGCTACAGTGGCAAAGTGAAATCAAGATCTGAAGCTAATTTCTAGAGAGGTCAAATCTTGTTTTCTCCCAAATTCCTGGCCAAATCTATAATCCTGGAGGAGTTGTAAATTATATGATCTATGACATCAGACAGAAATATTTCATAATTAGAAAACAGACTTGGTAATAGCTTGTACTTTTAAATATGCTTTAAAAATCCTATCCATGCATTGTATCACAAATTTAGAGAGTGCTGATAACCCCCTTAATTACCTCATTAGGATTGGGATCATTAATATAAAGAAGTGCATGTTGTATTTCACTTTCATCTGGGGATATGTTGGTAATTTTAGGAATGTTAATTAAGCTCCATGACTACCCTTTAAAGTACTCTTTTGATAGTCAAAATATTTTCTTCTTTTTTCATCAAGGTGACTATAGACAATTAACTATTGCATGTATTATTTCTACTTTCAGCATGAAAAATATCCTTCTTATAGGAGTTGTTTATAATATTTATCAGTCACAAATGAAGACACAGAAGCAGAATGGTATTCAGGGGCTTCCCTCAGTAGAAAGTGCCACGGTCATAGAAAATGCAAAGATTCAGATGGGTCTTTTTGATGTGGGTGCTTCCACAACTGATGCAGATCCTAACACCTCCATACTTTCTGGGCCTGTGTTTTGTCTTGCCACCAAGGCCCTATTAAAGATTTTCTAAATATTTCATTGGTATAACTCTCTAGCAATCCATCATTTATCCTTCATCCTCACACTATGTTCTATGTACCTTTTTTGTGGGGGTTGGGGCAGCTAAATGACTCAGTGAACAGAATCTGAGTCTGGAGTCAGGAAGATCCAAGTTCAAATCCTGCCTCAGACACTTACTAGTTGTGTGACCCTGGGCAAATCACTTAATCTCTATTTGCCTCAGTTTCTTCATCTGTAAAATGAGCATAATAATAGTATTTACCTTCTAGCATTGTTGTGAGGATCAAATGAGATAATAACTATAAAGTACTTAACACAGTCCTGGCATGTAGTAAGTGCTACATACATGTTAGCTATAGTTATAGTTATATACATGCTTGACAGTGTCTTTTACACCATTCCCTGGGTGAATGCTATCATCACTGAAATCATTCCATCCCACTTTGGACCACCTACAGTGGTAATTCTCACCAATTTAGCATCACAGAGAGAATATTGGCTTCAAAAGATGGGTTTTAGTGAGGGCAAGCCACTTGGACTTATGGAGAGCACTGTACAATCTCCTTGAAAAATCTAAACTGATCTCCTTATTTCTGGACCTCTCTGCAAGTGCTGTCCAATATATATGTGTGTGTGTGTGTGTATTTATATATATATATATATAT